>NC_092370.1:164878335-165182413 GCF_030028105.1 Mobula birostris | reverse complement strand
TGTTGAGTATTCGTTGTTTTTGACCAGTTGAGTATTGATTCAGACCTCTAGCCCCTGCAGTTTATTTTTTAAAGAGTTCCTCCCCACCCATTCTGTGTCATGAGGACACAGAACGAATATCGGGAATGTAATGTGTTTCACCGAGACATGGTTACACGAGCAAATCCCAGATTCTAACGCTACTGTAAATGGGTTTTCAACGATATGAATAAACAGAGTTTATCTACAGTGTGGTAAGAGGAAGGGAGGTGGGCTTACTGTGCTTGTGAACAATACGGATGGTGTAATCCCAATCACATTTCTGTGAAACAATGAATCTGCAATCTGGACATCGAGCTACTTGCTGTGAGTTTGCATCAGTTTTATCTACTGTGTGAGTTCAGCCACGCCATATTGCTCGTTGTCTACATTCTGCCTTCCCGTCGCAGTCCTGATGCTGCGTGTGATGTCAAACACACTACCGTCGCAAGACTCCAGATACTGCTATCCATTCATTGGTGTATCAGGAGACTTCAACCATGTTTCTCTCTCAACAAACCTACCCACCTTCGATCAGCTTGTCAAGTGTCATAAACTGGATCTCTTGTATGCAAATGTCAAAGATGCATACAGCTCCACAGCTCTCCCCCCACTAGAAAGATCAGATCACAATCTGGTTCACCTCATGCCCTTGTACAAGCTTAAAGTACAGCAACAGCTAGTTACCACCAAGATAGTAAAGAAATGGTCTCCAGAGGCCATGGAGGCCTTGAAGGGCTGCTTTGAGGTTACTGACTGGAATGTGCATTGTGACTGGGAGGACATTAACGGATTTACTGATTGCATCACTGGCTACATCAACTTCTGTGTGGACACTGGAATACCATCAAGGACTGTTCGATGCCTCCCCAGCAACAAACCATGAATCACCAATGATGTAAGGGCTCTTCTTAACCACAAAAAGAGAGCTTTAGATCAGCAGAGAGGGAGGAATTGAAACATGTGCAGAGGGAGCTAAAGGAGAAGATCAAGGTGGTTAAAAAGGAATACAGGAGAAAGCTGGAGAATAAGCCTGGGCAGAGTAGCACACAGGAGGTGCGGAGAGGCATGAAGAACATCACTGGCTTCAATCAGCCTAGCTGTGGAGCTTTGGAATGCAACCGTGAATAGATTAATGAGTTAAACCAATTCTTCAATAGGTTTGACAATTGCCCTCCTGTTCACATCCCCTCAGCACACCAGTCCGAGGGCAGAGGCACCCAATGCTCCCTCAGCATCAATACTCCCTGTTTCTCTCCTCTCCCCTGTCTCTACTGTCTACATCACCTCCTTGCCCTGCACCTACCATCCACAGCTCCACTTACCAACTGCTATTGTCCTGATCTTCATCTGCCCCAGTCCCCACCTTCCACCAACTCTCCAGTCACCATGGACTCACCTTCACTACTGAGCAGGTGAGAAGGGCTCTGGGCAAACACAAACACGCCAAAGTATTGGGACCGGATGGTGTGAACACCAAGGTCCTGAAGGAGTGAGCTGAGCAGCTGTGTGGAGTTCTCCAACCCATTTTCAATCGGAGTCTCAGCCTGGGAAAGGTCCCGACTGTATGCAAGACGTGTGGTCCCAGTACCTAAAAAAGGCCAACCAAAAGTCTTGAATAACTACCGTCCAGTAGCCCTGGCTCCCTTCCTGTTTACCTTGTGTACCTCGGACTTTAGATACAATACTGAGTCATGTCATCTGCAGAAATTCTCTGATGACTCAGCAATAGTTGGGTGTATAAAGGGAGGACGGGAGGACAAATTCAGGGCTCTGGTGGAGCACCCTGTCAAATGGTGCAAGCTGAATCATCTGCAAACATCAATAAGACAAAGGAGATGGTGATGGACTTTAAGAAGTCTAAGTCTGTTACTACTGATGGTGAGGACGTGGATGTGGTGAGGACTTACAAGTACCTGGGGATGCACCTGGATGACGGACTTGAGTGAAGCACCAACATACAGGTTGTGTACAAGAAGGGCCAGAGTCACCTCTACTGCCTGAGGACACAGAGATCCTTTGGAGTATGCAGGCCTCTCCTTCACATGTTCCACCAGTCTGTTGTCACCAGTACAATATCCTATGCAGTGGTGTGCTTGGGCAATGGCATCTACATGGGTGATACCAACAACCTCAATAAACTGATTAGCAGTGCTGATTATAGGAGTCAAATTGGACACACTGGAGGCTGTGGTAGAACAAAGGACCCTCTGGAAAATCCTGGCAATTCTGGACAATGTTTCTCACCCTCTGAATGCCACCTTGGCTGAACAGAGGAGCACTTTTAGTAATAGACTAAGACAACAGCGCTGCTCCAAAGAGTGCTATATGAGGTCATTCTTACCCTTGGCCATTAGACTCTATAATGAGTCAAACTATAGACAGGGAAGTGGTGACCCCCTCCTGTTAGACTGTTTGAGGTAATTCATTTTTTATTCTTCCTTACTTCTCTTATAATATTTGTATATCTATGCACTTGTAATGCTACTGTGACACTAATTTCCTTCGGGATCAAGAAAGTATCGATCTATAAACAATGTCATCTCTTGGACTCCCATCTTGTCAGCAACTCGGACAGTCAAAAATTAAGGTAAAAAAAATACAACCTATGAAAGTTTTGCAAAATCCTGCCCCATTTTATTAGACCATTGTGCAAAATTTAACAAGATTGTGCTGCCAGTTGTCACTAAATATCAATCTCACTTTCTGCTGCCCCAGAAAACGTTGTCTTGCATAAGCTTTTTGGCTTCTGTTTAACAGCCAGTGCTTCATGGGTACACCCCTCTCCACCGTTGATAGTACCCACAGTAGGCACTGCCTCAAAAGGGCAACATTGATCAGCAAAGACCCCCAATATATGGGCCATGCCATCATCTCACAGCTACCATCAGGAACTAGGTACAGATACTTGAATTCCTACACCAGCAGGTCTGAGAACAGCTACTCACTTCCAGAGACAACTGGTAAAGCCCTAATCACAAAAGTTTAACAACACTATGACCACTTTAACCACCTTGCACTAAAGCAGACTTTGCTTCTTTTCCCTGTGTTTTTTTTCTGTAAAAAGTGTGTATAATTCATGATTAATTTATTCTTATGAGTGCTGCTTATCTGATGCTACATACCCGCGATGGTGCTGCACTGCAAGAAAGTTTTTCATTGCACCTGTGCACACGTTTACTTGTGCAGATGACAATAAGCTTGACCTTGCATTTTGATGCTCAATCAGCAGGCACCTCACCCAAGTTTCTCCCTGAGCTTCATGAGCCTGTGGAAGGAATAACTTTCTGGTAACTGAATTAACCCTCTAGTTTAAATACCTTAAACCCCTTTCCATGCCTCTGTGTCAATGAGGTATTTTTGAAATGTAGTCACTCTTATTATGTAGCCGGAGTAGGTAAATTGGCCCTTCATGCCTGGTCTGATATGCTATAAGGTCATGGGTGACTTTTTATCTTAGTTAACTCAGATTCCTTGATTCCTTCAGTATTCAAAAACCTGCCAATCTCTTTCCTTGTAGATACTCAGTAAATGAGCCTCCATAGACTTCATTCCAAAGATCTCATTATCTTCCAGGTGATGAATTTTCTTCTAATCTCTGTCCTGAATGACTGGTCTCTTATTTTGAGTCTGTGACCCTGGCAATGGGTAATACCATCATAGTATCCACCCTATTGAGCTTCTAATACAGTGTACTTCAATAGGATCATTTCATTTTTGTCAAGTACAGGCACATTACAGCATCATAGAGTCTTACAGATTCTTAGAGCATTGCCAACCGGTCCATGATGACCAAAATGCCCATTGGTTCTAGTCCTTGTTGTCTGCATTTGGCTGAGCTCCCTCTAAACCTTTCCTATCCACGTAACTGTCCAAGTGCCTTTTAAACATTGTTAATGTATTTACCTTAATAACTTCCTCTGGCAGCTCAGTTTATGTAAGCACCATTCTTCAGATGAAGAAGTTGCCCCTCATGTTCCTATTAAATCTCTTCCCTCTTGCCTTAACCCATGATTCCTGAAACCTGCATTACTCTCTGCTCATTGGGTAGTCTTCCTCTCATTCCAGGAATCAACCCTGCTTGTAAGAGCAATTGCAAAGGAAGCGCGGTGACATCCCTACTTCCTTAGGAGTCCTCAGAGATTTGGCATGATGTCTAAAACTTTGACAGACTTCCATAGATGTGTAGTAGAGACTGTATTGACTGGCTGCTTCACGGCCTGGAATGGAAACTCCAATGCCTTTGAATGGAAAATCCTACAAGACGTAATGGATTTTGCCCAGTACATCATGGGTAAAGCCTTCCAAACCATTGAGCACATCTGCATGAAACATTATCATAGGAAATCAGCATCCATCTTTAGAGACCCTCACCACCCAGCCCATGCTCTCATGCTCTCTTCTTGTTGCTGCCGTCAGGTAGAAGATACAAGAGCCTCAGGACTCATACCACCAGGTTCAAGAACAATTACTACCCCTCAACTATCAGGCTCTTGAGCAAAAGGGAATAACCACACTCACTTGCCCCATCATTGAAATGTTCCTACAACCAATGATCTCACTTTAAGAATCTTTTATCTCATTATCTCATGGTCTTGTTATTTATTGCTATTTACTTATATTTGTATTTGCACAGTTTGTTGTCTTCTGCACTCTGGTTGATCTTTCATTGATCCTGTTACTGTTACTATTCTATAGATTTGATGAGTATGCCCACAAGAAAATGAATCTCACGGTTGTATATGGTAACATGTACATACTTTAACGATAAAGTTTACTTTCAGCATTGGAATTTTTGATCCCAGTGGACTGAACCCTAATTTAATCCCACAGTGTGACAAAGGCCTGCTCACCTCCTTTTGTGGCGTCAGCTGGGGGACGAATATAGGATGATCCAGCAACTTGCCCATGGTGCTCCCATCCTTTCCCCTCTCAACTCTAACGTACTCTCCTGGACGTGCAGATCCAAGCGTGCTTGTTCCTGACAGACTGACTTAGTTCTGCTGGCCATCAGTGGGGGTTCCGTGAAGCAAGTGGTCCTCGGGTGGCACGGTGCTGAAACTCTGCCCATGGGATAACTGGCTGCATAGCTCTCAGCTTAAAACATAGATCAGCTTAAAGCACAGGGACAGGTCTTTCAGTTTACCATATCTATGCTAACTATGATACTGACAGAAACCAGGCCCATCTGCCCACACATGGTTTATGTACATCCATTTCATTCTAGTTCCTGTTTCTGTCCAAATGCCTCTTAAAACTAACTATTGTGCCTGTTTACATTTCTTCATCTGGAACTGCATTCCAGGCAATGATCACTCCCAATATAAAAAAAATTTGCCTCATACAGTACTTGTCCTTTATGCTTTTCCCTTTTCACCTTAAATTGATGCCCTCTTCCACCCTGGGAGAAAGACTCTTGCTATCTCCCTTGCATGTTGTTTTATAAACTGCATCAGGTCTCCTCGCAGCCTTTGACACTCCAGAAAAAAAATCCCAAATTTGTCCATCCTCTGCTAATGGTTAATACTCCCTAATCCAGACAACATCCTTGTGAATCTCTTCAACAGTCTCTCCAAAGCCTCCATATTCATTCTATAATGCAGTGACAGGAACTCCAAATGTGACCAAACCATGACCACCAATGACAGCTGCAAACAACTTCCCCACCTTTATACTTAAAGCCCTGACAATTCATTCGTAGCCTCCTTAAAGGCCACCTCTTGGACCAAATCTTGGACACACTTGTCTAGTGAACCCTGAGGCCTGACAGGTTACCTGATTACAAACTTAAGATACATCTTGGAAAAGCTTGCTACATTAAAGAGAGTGAATTGGTGATGAATTGTCTGAAAAAACTGGTTCTGCTTTAAGATACAAATGAATCATTCTTTCTTCAGAGCTGAATGAGAGAGTTTAATGTAGATGACATACTCAGCACAATCCTGTAAAGACACTGCACAATCCCTGTAATTTTAAATACTCCTTCAAGGTATTTTGGTAGTCAGTTATGCCTGTGGTGTTCAATCATACCATCATAGAGTCATGGAATGATAAAGCAAGGAAACAGGCACATTAGCCCACTTTTGGGCAAATGCGGTTAGTGGAAATGGGAAAGCATTTGGCCTGGACATGATGGGCTGAAGGGCTAGTTTCCATTTTGTCCGTTCCGACTTTTGGGACGTGGGAGAAAACTGGAGAAACCAGGGGAAGCCCACAAGGTCACAGGGAGAAGGGACAGTGTCTGGACGGACAGCACCCAAAGTCAGTATCGAATCTGGGTTACAGGAGATGTGAGCGAGCAGCTCTTCTGAGTATACCACAGTGCTGCTGCAGATTGATAAGAATCCAGGTGGGGTTACTTGACTCGGCCAGTGCAGAAACAATTGGTCTCAGCTTGAGGGCTGAGGGATTGTGAAATCCTAGGAACCAATTCTATCTTTGAATCATGGAGCCATAGAACACTGCAGCATAGAAACAGCCCTTCAGCTCATCTAGTCCATGCTAAACTATTATTCTGCCTAGTCCCCTCAACCTGCACCTGGATAGTAGCCCTGCATACCGCTCTCACCCATGCAGCTATCCAAATTTCTGTGTGATGTTGAAATCAATCCCATATCCACCACTTCTCCTGGCAGCTCGTTCCACACTTGCACCACCCTCTGGGTGCAGAAGCTCCCCCTCATGTTCCCCTCAAACATTTCACCCTTCACCCTCAACTAATGACCTCTAGATCTCGTCTCATCCAACCACAATGGGAAAAAGCCAGCTTGTATTTACTCTATCTATACCCCCCACAATTTTGTATATCTCCATCAAATCTCCCCTCATCCTCCTACACTCCAGGGAATCAAGTCTTAACGTATTCAACCTTTCCCTATAACTAAGGTCCTCAAGTCCTGGCAACATTCTTGTAAGATTCTCTGCACTTTTTCAAACTTATTTACATATTTCCTGTAGGTAGGTGATCAGAATTGCATACAATACTCAAAATTAAGCCTCACCAATGTCTTATACAACTTCAACATCACATCCCAACTCCATTACTCACTACTTTGATTTATGAAGGCCAATATGCCAAACACTCTCTTTACTACCTGTCCAGTTGTGACACTACTTTCAAGGAATTATGTATCTGTATTCCCAGATCCCTCTCTTCTACCACAACCCTCAGTGCCCTATCTTTCACAATGTAGATTTTCTCAAAGTGCAAAAGCTCATATTTGTCTGCATTAAGTTCCATCTGCCATTTATCAGCCCATTTTTACAGCTGGTCCAGATCCTGCAGCAAGCTTTGATAGCCTTCCTTGTTGTCACGGCACCCCGCTGTTCCAATTACCGCATTACAGATGATAAAGAACAGACCCAACACCAAACCCATATGGAACACAACTAGTCATAGTCCTCCAGTCAGAGAGGCAATAATCTTCTATTACTCTCCAGTTTCTCCTGCAAAACCAATGTCTAATCCAATTTACTATCTCATCCTGAATTCTAAGTGACTGAACCTCCTTGACCAGCTTTCCATGTGGGACCTTGTCAAAGGCCTTGCCAAAGTCCACGTAGCCAAAATCCTGATTGAGAGCTGAGAACAGGAATTCTGCAGATGCTGGAAATTCAAGCAACACACATCAAAGTTGCTGGTGAACGCAACAGGCCAGGCAGCATCTGTAGGAAGAGGTGCAGTCGACGTTTCAGGCCGAGACCCTTCGTCAGGACTAACTGAAGGAAGAGTGAGTAAGGGATTTGAAAGTTGGAGGGGGAGAGGGAGATCCAAAATGATAGGAGAAGACAGGAGGGGGAGGGATGGAGCCAAGAGCTGGACAGGTGATTGGCAAAAGGGGATACGAGAGGATCATGGGACAGGAGGTCCGGGAAGAAAGACAAGGGGGGGGGACCCAGAGGATGGACAAGAGGTATATTCAGAGGGACAGAGGGAGAAAAAGGAGAGTGAGAGAAAGAATGTGTGAATAAAAATGAGTAACAGACGGGATACGAGGGGGAGGTGGGGCCTTAGCGGAAGTTAGAGAAGTCGATGTTCATGCCATCAGGTTGGAGGCTACCCAGATGGAATATAAGGTGTTGTTCCTCCAACCTGAGTGTGGCTTCATCTTTACAGTAGAGGAGGCCGTGGATGGACATGTCAGAATGGGAATGGGATGTGGAATTAAAATGTGTGGCCACTGGGAGATCCTGCTTTCTCTGGCGGACAGAGCGTAGATGTTCAGCAAAGCGGTCTCCCAGTCTGCGTCAGGTCTCGCCAATATATAAAAGGCCACATCGGGAGCACTGGACGCAGTATATCACCCCAGTCGACTCACAGGTGAAGTGTTGCCTCACCTGGAAGGACTGTTTGGGGCCCTGAATGGTGGTAAGGGAGGAAGTGTAAGGGCATGTGTAGCACTTGTTCCGCTTACACGGATAAGTGCCAGGAGGGAGATCAGTGGGGAGGGATGGGGGGGGACGAATGGACAAGGGAATTGTGTAGGGAGCGATCCCTGCGGAATGCAGAGAGGGGGGGGAGGGAAAGATGTGCTTAGTGGTGGGATCCCGTTGGAGGTGGCGGAAGTTACGGAGAATAATATGTTGGACCCGGAGGCTGGTGGGGTGGTAGGTGAGGACCAGGGGAACCCTATTCCGAGTGGGGTGGCGAGAGGATGGAGTGAGAGCAGATGTACGTGAAATGGGGGAGATGCGTTTAAGAGCAGAGTTGATAGTGGAGGAAGGGAAGCCCCTTTCTTTAAAAAAGGAAGACATCTCCCTCGTCCTGGAATGAAAAGCCTCATCCTGAGAGCAGATGCGGCGGAGACGGAGGAATTGCGAGAAGTGGGTGGCGTTTTTGCAAGAGACAGGGTGAGAAGAGGAATAGTCCAGATAGCTGTGAGAGTCAGTAGGCTTATAGTAGACATCAGTGGATAAGCTGTCTCCAGAGACAGAGACAGAAAGATCTAGAAAGGGGAGGGAGGTGTCGGAAATGGACCAGGTAAACTGGAGGGCAGGGTGAAAGTTGGAGGCAAAGTTAATAAAGTCAACGAGTTCTGCATGCGTGCAGGAAGCAGCGCCAATGCAGTCATCGATGTAGCGAAGGAAAAGTGGGGGACAGATACCAGAATAGGCACGGAACATAGATTGTTCCACAAACCCAACAAAAAGGCAGGCATAGCTAGGACCCATACGGGTGCCCATAGCTACACCTTTAGTTTGGAGGAAGTGGGAGGAACCAAAGGAGAAATTATTAAGAGTAAGGACTAATTCCGCTAGACGGAGCAGAGTGGTGGTAGAGGGGAACTGATTAGGTCTGGAATCCAAAAAGAAGCGTAGAGCTTTAAGGCCTTCCTGATGGGGGATGGAAGTATATAAGGACTGGACATCCATGGTGAAAATAAAGCGGTGGGGGCCAGGGAACTTAAAATCATCGAAAAGTTTAAGAGTGTGAGAAGTGTCACGAACATAGGTCGGAAGGGATTGAACAAGGGGTGATAAAACAGTGTCGAGGTATGCAGAAATGAGTTCGGTGGGGCAGGAACAAGCTGAGACAATAGGTCGGCCAGGACAGGCAGGTTTGTGGATCTTGGGTAGGAGGTAGAAACGGGAAGTGCGGGGTGTGGGAACTATAAGGTTGGTAGCAGTGGATGGGAGATCCCCTGAGCGGATAAAGTCGGTGATGGTGTGGGAGACAATGGCCTGGTGCTCCATAGTGGGGACAGGATCGAGGGGTAAATAAGAGGAGGTATTGGCGAGTTGTCGCTGTGCCTCGGCAAGGTAGAGGTCAGTACGCCAGACTACAACAGCACCCCCCTTATCGGCGGGTTTAATAATAAGGTTAGAATTAGTGCGGAGGGAGTGGAGAGCAGAGCGTTCGGAAGGAGTGAGGTTGGAATGGGGACAAGGTGCGGTGAAGTCGAGACGGTTGATGTCCCGTCGGCAATTAGCGATAAAGAGATCCAGAGCAGGCAGAAGACCAGAGCGGGGTGTCCATGAAGAAGAGGAGGGTTGAAGACGGGAGAAGGGGTCATCGTTGGGTTAGAAGAGTCCTTGCCGAAGAAGTAGGCTCGGAGATGGAGACGGCGGAAGAAAAGTTCCGCATCATGGCGAACACGGAACTCGCTCGTGTGGGCGAAGGGGGACAAACGTGAGGCCCTTACTGAGAACAGAGCGTTCTGCCTCCGACAGTTGAAGGTCGGAGGGGATGGTAAAGACCCGGCACGGATGAGAGCTGGGATCAGAGGGGGGAGGGGGGAGGCTGGGGGTGTCAATGGAGAGGGGAGGGTTGGGGTGAGAGGAAGATGGAGCCTCTGAGGACCCAGGAGTTGACGGTGGGATCTGAGGAAGACGGGGCTGCGGAGTGGTGGTGGGGGAAGGGGAGACGGGAGTCACAACAGCAGCACGTAAAGACCCGGCCTGGAGTTCAAGGCTGGCGTCGCAGTTGGTGGTTGCGCAATCGCTGTGAAGGTGTCCATGGTCGTTGCTGGAGTCCGGTTTACTGTTTATCTGTACTGCACTTTTCATATGCGTTTTGAATTATATTTTATTAATTTATTTGTGGTAATATTTTATCTTATGTGCTGGTTGTGATATTTGTATTCTAGGTTCACCGTGGTCCAGAGGAAAGTGTTTCATTTGGTTGTATAAGTACAGACAGATGACAATAAACTTGAATTTGAACATCTCCTGCCTTTCCTTCATTGATTCCTGGTAACTTCCTCAAGAAATTTTATAAGATGGTTGGACATGACCTACCCTGCACAAGGCCATGTTGAGTATCCCTAACCACTCCCCATCTATCCATATGCTTATATTTTTGGAGTCTGTTGGGAGAGATGGCTCATCAGGTGAAGGCAGCAGTAGCCAGGATCATGGCACCGTGGGTGGCTCTGCTGCGCATGAGGGCAAGAAAAAGAGTAGCGGGGCTGTTGTGGTAAGGGTTCCATGGTAAGGGGAATAGAGAGGAGCTTCCGTGGCCACGAATGGGACTCCCGTATGGTGTGTTGCCTCCCGAGTGCAAGGGTCAGGGATGTCTCGGAGAGGCTGCAGGGCATTCTGAAAGGGGAGGGTGAGTAGCCAGCTGTCGTGGTGCATGTAGGTACTATAGGAAGGAAGCAGTATGAGGTCCTACAAGCTGAATTTAGGGAGCTAGGAGATAAATTAAAGAGTAGGACCTCAAAGGTAATAATCTCAGGATTATTACTGGTGCCACGTGCTAACCAGAGTTGGAATAACAGGATAGCTAGAATGAATATGTGGCTTGAGCAGTGGTATAGGAGGGAGGGTTTCAGATTCTTGGGACACTGGAACCACTTCTGGGGGAGGTGGGACCAGTACCATCTGGGCAGTCTACATCTGGGTGGGGCCGGGATCAATGTCTTGGGGAGATTGTTTGCTAGTGTTGTTGGGACGGTTTTTAACTAATATGGCAGGGGGATGGGAACCCACACAGAGAAGAAGAGGGAAGTGATGCAGAGACCAAAGTAGGTTACTGAAGAAAAAAGTAGAGTGCATAAAAGTAAAAAGCAAAAATTGCATAGGTCACTAGATTCTAAAAGGACAACGACTATAAAGGCTTTTTATCTAAGTGCCCGTAGTATTAGAAACAAGGTTAATGAATTTGTGGCACAGATCAGTACCAAGGCATATGATTTAGTAGCCATTACAGAGACCTGGTTGTAAGGTGGAGATGACTGGGAATTAAATATCCAAGGGTATCAGGTAATACGGAAAGATAGGCAGGAAGGCAGGGGAGGTGGGATGGTGCTCTTGATTAGGGATGAGATCTGGGCGATTGAGAGAGACAATATAAAATCTACAGAGCAGAATGTTGAGTCCATCTGGGTAGAGATTAAGAATAGTAAAGGGAAAAAATCACTGGTTGGTGTTGTCTACAGGCCACCTAATAAAAATATTGCAGTGGCAGAGGCGATTAACCAAGAAATAACTGAGGCTTATAAGAACGGAACGGCAGTTGTCATGGGGAATTTTAACTTCCGTATAGATTGGGTAAATCAGGTTGGTTAAGGAAGTCTTTAGGAGGACTACATAGAATGCATCCGTGATGGCTTTCTTGAGCAGCATGTTAGTGAATCTACAAGGGAAAATGCTATCTTAGACCTAGTCCTGTGTAATGAGACAGGTAAGATTAATGATCTTGTAAACAGGGATCCTCTTGGAAAGAGTGATCATAGCATGATTGAATTTCACATTCAGATGGAGGATGAAATAGTTAGATCTAAAACTAGTGTGTTATGCTTGAACAAGAGAGACTACAACAGGATGAGGGAGGAGATGGCTAATGTGGATTGGGAGCACAGGCTATTTGGTAGGACAGTTGAGGAACAGTGGAATACTTTCAAAGAGAGTGCTCAACAAAAGTATATTCCAGTCAAAAGTAAGGACAGTAAGTGTGAGGAGAGCCAGCCTTGGATAACTAAGGAAATAAGAGATAGTGTCAAATTAAAAGGTCATGTGTACAAAGTCGCAAAGAGTAGTGGGAGACTGGAGGGTTAGGAAAACTTTAAAAAGCAACAGAGAACAACTAAACAAGAAATGAAGAAAGGGAAGATAGAGTATGAAAGTAAATTAGCACAAAATATAGAAACAGCTAGCAAAAGTTTTTATAAATATATAAATCGGAAGAGGGTGGTTAAAGTCAATGTAGGTCCCTTGGAAGACGAGAAGGGGAAATCGATCTTGGGTGATAAGGAAATGGCTGAGGCATTGAACGTCTATTTTTTGTTGGTCTTCACGGTGGAGGACACGTCTAGTATGCCAAAGAAGGATGTTATGGACGAAATGGGAGGTGAGGACCTCGATAAAATCACTGTCACTAAAGAGATAGTGATGAGCAAACTAGAGGGCCCAAAGGTAGATAAGTCCCCTGATCCAGGTGGGATGCATCCCAAGGTGCTGTAGGAATTGACATAGTAGATGCTTTGGTAATCATTTATCAAAACTCTCTAGACTCTGGGGCAGGTCCCGGCGGACTGGAAGACAGCAAATGTCACACCACTTTTTTGAAGAAGGATGTAGGCAAAAGATGGGCTACTATAGGCCAGTTAGCTTAACATCTGTAGTCAGGAAAATGCTTGAAGCTGTCATCAAGGAAGAAATATCGAAACATTTAGAAAGGAGTGGTTCCATTAGACAGACACAGCATAGATTCAGAAAGGGCAGGTCCTGTTTGACAAACTTACTGGAGTTCATTGGATCATTGGGACCTCTTTTGGCGCAGGCGTGACCTGTACAAAAAGGATGGGTTGCACTTGAATCCTAGGGGGACCAATATCCTGGCAGGGAGATTAGCGGGGGCTACTGAGGTGACTTTAAACTAGAATGGTTGGGGGGTGGGAATCAAATTAAAGAGGCTAGGCGTGAGGAGGTTAGTTCACTACAGGGGGATGGGAACCAGTGCAGAGAGGCAGAGGGGTGTAAAGTGAGGGTAGAAACAAAAAGTACTATGGAGAAAAATAAAAGTGGCAGGCCGACAAATCCAGGGCAAGCATTAAAAAGGGCCACTTTTCAGCATAATTGTATAAGGGCTAAGAGAGTTGTAAAAGAGCGCCTGAAGGCTTTGTGTGTCGATGCAAGGAGCATTTGTAATAAGGTGGATGAATTGAAAGTGCAGATTGTTATTAATGATTATGATATAGTTGGGATCACAGAGACATGGCTCCAGGGTGACCAGGGATGGGAGCTCAACGTTCAGGGATATTCAATATTCAGGAGGGATAGACATGAAGGAAGGGGAGGTGGGGTGGCGTTGCTGGTTAAAGAAGAGATTAACACAATAGAAAGGAAGGACATAAGCCGGGAAGATGTGGAATCGATATGGGTAGAGCTGCATAACACTAAGGGGCAGAAGACGCTGGTGGGAGTTGTGTACAGGCCACCTAACAGTAGTAGTGAGGTCGGAGATGGTATTAAACAGGAAATTAGAAATGTGTGCAATAAAGGAACAGCAGTTATAATGGGTGACTTCAATCTACATGTAGATTGGATGAACCAAATTGGTAAAGGTGCTGAGGAAGAGAATTTCTTGGAATGTATGCGGGATGGTTTTTTGAACCAACATGTCGAGGAACCGACTAGAGAGCAGGCTATTCTGGACTGGGTTTTGAGCAATGAGGAAGGGTTAATTAGCGACCTTGTCGTGAGAGGCCCCTTGGGTAAGAGTGACCATAATATGGTGGAATTCTTCATTAAGATGGAGAGTGACATAGTTAATTCAGAAACAAAGGTTCTGAACTTAAAGAGGGGTAACTTTGAAGGTATGAGACGTGAATTAGCTAAGATAGACTGGCAAATGACACTTAAAAGATTGACGGTGGATATGCAATGGCAAACATTTAAAGGTTGCATGGATGAACTGCAACAAATGTTCATCCCAGTTTGGCAAAAGAATAAATCAAGGAAGGTAGTGCACCCATGGCTGACAAGAGAAATTAGAGATAGTATCAATTCCAAAGAAGAAGCATACAAATTAGCCAGAGAAAGTGGTTCACCTGAGGACTGGGAGAAATTCAGAGTTCAGCAGAGGAGGACAAAGGGCTTAATTAGGAAGGGGAAAAAAGATTATGAGAGAAAACTGGCAGGCAACATAAAAATGGACTGTAAAAGCTTTTATAGATAGGTAAAAAGGAAAAGACTGGTAAAGACAAATGTAGGTCCTCTGCAGACAGAAACAGGTAAATTGATTATGGGGAGCAAGGACATGGCAGACCAATTGAATAATTACTTTGGTTCTGTCTTCACTAAGGAGGACATAAATAATCTTCCAGAAATAGTAGGGGACAGAGGGTCCAGTGAGATGGAGGAACTGAGCGAAATACATGTTAGTAGGGAAGTGGTGTTAGGTGGATTGAAGGTAGATAAATCCCCAGGGCCAGATGGTCTGCATCCCAGAGTGCTTAAGGAAGTAGTCCAAGAAATAGTGGATGCATTAGTGATAATTTTTCAAAACTCGTTAGATTCTGGACTAGTTCCTGAGGATTGGAGGGTGGCTAATGTAACTCCACTTTTTAAAAAAGGAGGGAGAGGGAAACCGGGGAATTATAGACCGGCTAGCCTAACGTCGGTGGTGGGGAAACTGCTGGAGTCAGTTATCAAGGATGTGATAACAGCACATTTGGAAAGCGGTGAAATGATCGGACAAAGTCAGCATGGATTTGTGAAAGGAAAATCATGTCTGACGAATCTCATAGAATTTTTTGAGGATGTAACTAGTAGAGTGGATAGGGGAGAACCAGTGGATGTGGTATATTTGGATTTTCAGAAGGCTTTTGACAAGGTCCCACACAGGAGATTAGTGTGCAAACTTAAATCACACGGTATTGGGGGTAAGGTATTGGTATGGGTGGAGAGTTGGTTAGCAGACAGGAAGCAAAGAGTGGGAATAAACGGGACCTTTTCAGAATGGCAGGCGGTGATTAGTGGGGTACCGCAAGGCTCAGTGCTGGGACCCCAGTTGTTTACAATATATATTAATGACTTGGATGAGGGAATTAAATGCAGCATCTCCAAGTTTGCGGATGACACGAAGCTGGGTGGCAGTGTTAGCTGTGAGGAGGATGCTACGAGGATGCAGGGTGACTTGGATAGGTTGGGTGAGTGGGCAAATTCATGGCAGATGCAATTTAATGTGGATAAATGTGAAGTTATCCACTTTGGTGACAAAAATAGGAAAACAGATTATTATCTGAATGGTGGCCGATTAGGAAAAGGGGAGGTGCAACGAGACCTGGGTGTCATTATACACCAGTCATTGAAAGTGGGCATGCAGGTACAGCAGGCGCTGAAAAAGGCGAATGGTATGCTGGCATTTATAGCGAGAGGATTCGAGTACAGGAGCAGGGAGGTACTACTGCAGTTGTACAAGGCCTTGGTGAGACCACACCTGGAGTATTGTGTGCAGTTTTGGTCCCCTAATCTGAGAAAAGACATCCTTGCCATAGAGGGACTACAGAGAAGGTTCACCAGATTGATTCCTGGGATGGCAGGACTTTCATATGAAGAAAGACTGAATGAACTGGGCTTGTACTCGTTGGAATTTAGAAGATTGAGGGGGAATCTGATTGAAACGTATAAGATCCTAAAGGGATTGGACAGGCTAGATATAGGAAGATTGTTCCCGATGTTGGGGAAGTCCAGAACGAGGGGTCACAGTTTGAGGGTACAGGGGAGGCCTTTTGGGACCGAGATTAGGAAAAACTTCTTCACACAGAGAGTGGTGAATCTGTGGAATTCTGTGCCGCGGGAAACAGTTGAGGCCGGTTCGTTGGCTATATTTAGGAGGGAGTTAGATATGGCCCTTGTGGCTACGGGGGTCAGGGGGTATGGAAGGGGGGCTGGGGCGGTGTTCTGAGTTGGATGATCAGCCATGATCATAATAAATGGCGGTGCAGGCTCGAAGGGCCGAATGGCCTACTCCTGCACCTATTTTCTATGTTTCTATGTTTCTTTGAGGACATAATGAGTGCAGTGGATGGAGGGGAACAGGTGGATGTTGTATACTTGGATTTCCAGAAGGTGTTCGATAAGGTGCCACACAAGAGACTTATAAATAAGATACGGATGCATGGAGTCGGAGGGAGTGTATTGGCATGGATAGTGGATTGGTTAACCAATATAAGGCAAAGAGTTGGTATAAATGGGTGTTTCTCCACTTGGCAGTCAGTGGTGAGTGGGGTGTCGCAGGGGTCGGTGCTTGTCCCGCAGCTGTTTACCATTTACTTTGATGATTTGGAAGAGGGGACTGAGTGTAGTGTAGCAAAATTTGCTGATGGCACTAAACTGAGTGGAAAAGCAGATTGTACAGAGGATGTGGAGAGACTGCAAAGGGATATAGATAGGCTAAGTGAGTGGGCCAAGGTCTGGCAGATGGAATACAACGTTGGTAAATGTGAGATCATCCACTTTGGAAGGAATAATAGAAGAACAGATTATTATTTAAATGGTGAAAGATTGCAGCATGCTGTTGTGCAGAGGGACTTGGAATTGCTTGTTCATGAATTGCAAAAAGTTGGCTTGCCAGTACAACAGGTTATTTAGAAGGCAAATGGAATGTTGGCCTTCATTGCTAGGGGGATTGAATTTAAGAGCAGGGAGGTTATGCTGCAACTATACAGAGTACTGGTGAGGCCACACCTGGAGCACTGTGTGCAGTTCTGGTCTCCATACTTGAGGAAGGATATACTGGCTTTGGAGGCAGTGCAGAGAAAGTTCACCAGGTTGATTCCAGGGATGAAGGGATTAACCAGGAGATATTGAGTCGCCTGGGACTATACTCTCTGGAGTTCAGAAGAATGAGAGGGGTTCTTATAGAAACATGCAAAATTTTGAAAGGGATAGATAAGATAGAAGTAGGAAAGTTGTTTCCCTTGGTAGGTGAGACTAGAACTAGGGGACATTGCTTCAAGATTCAGGGGAGAAGATTTAGGACTGAGATGAGGAGAAGCTGTTTTTCCCAGAGAGTGGTGAATCTGTGGAATTCTCTGGGAAGCAGTTGAGGCTTCCTCACTAAATATATTTAAGAAACAGTTAGATAGGTTTTCACATAGTAAGGGAATTAAGGGTTATGGGGAAAAGGTAAGTAGATGGAGCTGAGTTTACGGACAGATCAGCCATGATCTTATTGAAAGGCAGGGCAGGCTCGATGGGCCAGATGGCCTACTCCTGCTCCTATTTCTTATGTTCTTATATATCTGATTCCTTAGAATACCTTCCAATAACTTTCCCACTACTGATGACAGGCTCACTGGCTTATTCTTAGAGCCTTTCTTAAACAATAAAATTCCTCTGTCTCCACCGCATAAAACAACTTTAGCTATTTTCCAATCCTTTGGCACCTTACCCATGGCTAGGATGGTTTAAATACCTCTGCTAGGGCCCATGCAATTTCTGCATTTGCTTCCCCCGAGGTCTGAGGGATTGTCAGGAGCTGACACTAATCCACTTTAATTTTCCTCAAGACAAGCATCTTCTCCTTTGTAATCTATTTAAGATCCATGACTCAAGACAGTAAACACCTCCTTCCCTGCAATCTGTATAGGGTCCATGACCTCGCTACTGCTTTGCTTCACTTCTATGGACTCTGCGTCTGTTTCCCGAGAAAATACATATAGAAAAAATCCATATAAGATTACCTCCATGCATTTTAGCTCCATGCATAGATGACCATTTTGACTTCCAGAGGACCAACTTTGTCCCTTGCGATCTTTTGTTGTTGGTATATCTGTAGAAGCCTTTCAGATTCTCCATCACCTTGTCTGCTAGAGCAGCCCCATGCCTTCTTTTAGCCGTCCTGATTTCCTTCTTAAGTGCTCTCTTGCATTTCCTACATTCCTCAAGTACCTCATTTGCTCCTTGCTTGCAACCCGCTATGCATCTGCTTCTTCTTCTTAACTAAGGCTTTAAGATCTCTTGAAACCCAGGATTCCCTAAACCTGCTATCCTTACCCTTTATTCCGACAGGAACATACAAACTCTGTACTCTCAATATTTCACTTTTGAAAGCTTCCCACTTATCAAGCACACCTTTGCCAGAAAGACAACATGTTCCAATCCATTCATTCTTTCTGATACCATCAAAATTGGCCTCTCCCCAATTTAGAATCTCAACCCAAGGACCAGACCTATTTGTCTCCATATTTATCTTGAACCTAAAGACATTATGTGTTGGCGCGTGGCCAAGTGGTTAAGGCGTTCGTCTAGTGATCTGAAGGTCGCTAGTTCGAGCCTTGGCTGAGGCAGCGTGTGTGTCCTTGAGCAAGGCACTTAACCACACATTGCTCTGCGATGACACTAGTGCCAAGCTGTATGGGTCTTAATGTCCTTCCCTTCGACAACATCGGTGACATGGAGAGGGGAGATTTGCAGCATGGGCAACTGCTGGTCTTCCATACAACCTTGCTCAGGCCTGCGCCCTGGACACTTTCCAAAGCGCAAATCCATGGTCTCACAAGACTAACGGATGCCTATATGAATGACATTATGATCACTAGCTCTAAAATGATCCCTTACACACACTTCTGCCACCTTCCCTATCTCATTCCCTGATAGGAGATCAAGTATTGTGCTCTCTCTAGTTGGGACCTCTGTATATTGGTTAAGAAAACTTCGCTGAACACATTTGATAAGCTTCCCATGAGAAGTTTTATAGGTGCTTTAGAATGCAGCCAAGCATACTTCAGCTTCTTATTTATAGCAACAGTGTACTACTCACCAGACCGGCACCAGACTTTCAGCCTAATTTGCCTTAATTAATTTTTGATCTCATAATCTCCTGACTAAGAAGTAAGTGAGTGCTCTCTGTCGAGCTGCAGGCGGATGCTATGACATTACGCAAGCAGGATCTGATGGAGGATTTGGGACCAGCTGTGGTGCTTAGTCACCACAGGAAGGCAAAGGGCTCTCAGCAGGGCTCAAAGGTTAGCAGGTGATCTTGCACTCACAAGCAAGAATTTCACCACAAGCCATAAACTGACAGAAGATGGAAAGTCCCACTTTATCTCTAGGGGGGCTGCAATATAAAGAGGTGGAAGTTATGCAGTAGTAGGAGATATAGTTCTAGTTAAATCATAACTGGAGTATAATGTTCACTTAGGCTGAGCACAATGACCTCAGAGAGGGAGTAGTGATAAAGACTGAAGGATGTTTAGACAGACAATGCTCTCAATTTTAACAGTAGAGAAGATAAGGCAGTGATATGATTTAAAGCATTTAAAGGAACTCATAGGGTGAACGTGCTGAAAAAGTTTACAAGCAATTTGCCAGGACGAGAGGGCTTGAGTTATAGGTTGGCCCGGATGGGTCTCTGTTCCCTGGACATCAGAGGATGAGGGGTGACCTTATATAAGTGTTTATATTTATGAGAGGCATAGATAAGGTGGATGGTAATAATCTTTTCCCCAGAGTTAGGGAATCCAAAACTAGGGGGCATATGTCTGGGGTGAGAGTGGAATTTTTCAAAGGGACGAGGGGAACTTTTCATGCAGTGGGGGTTATGTGAAATGAGCCATCAGAAGAAGTGAGTCAGTCAGGTACAACAGTATCATTTAAGAAGCACTTGGACAGGTCCATGGAGTCATGGGGCTTGGGGAGATATAAACCAAACACAGGAAATTGGAACTAACTTAGTGGACAACATGATCATCATAGTTTGGTTGGAGCTAAGAGCATATATCTGTGTTGTATGACTCTATGACTCTGTATCCTTAATAATAGTCATCCAGGAATGATGTAAGAAAGTATGTCTCCAAACCAAAATCCGCCAGGCACTTGGAACTTCCTCCCTCAATAGATCCTGGGGGTGGGGAGGGACAGATGAAGAAGCTAATGAAACATTTCAAGGCTAAGACAATTTCTGATAAAGGTTTTTTGACTATGATTTCCTCTTTCTGCAGATGCTTACTGGGCTTTATGTGAGCCAGTACTTTTGAGGAAATGGAGTAAAGGTGGGTTAACAAAGTACAGCGAAACAGAGATCTATGATGCAACCAACAGGATAGACCGAATGGCCTCTTGTACTATCATGTTCTCATGCTCCCTGAGCTCCTCATGATTCAGCCTAACTATGTCTGAGCTAGCAGGGGAGCTGGCTGCAGGATGGACGGGGAGAGCATGCTGCTGGGCTTGGATGAATGGTTGCATAGGCTGATGTTGCATTTGGAGTTTTTCAGCTTCCTCGGTGCAGTAACAACATTTCTAAAGGCACTTGGACAGGAGGAGTTTAGAGGGCTATTGGCCAAACATGGGCAAATGGGTCTAGCTTAGTAGAGCAACATGGTCAGCTTATTTCCATTTTGTATGACACTATGATTCTGTTATTCTACACATTCTGGTGAACTAGAAGTCAATACAATGAGGTTTGAAAGATATATCAGTCTTCATCCATTTGAAAGATTTGGTCATACTGAGTGGTGTCTCAAGGCCATTAATACTAGAATTGATGGAAAAGCACACTTCCCAAGAATAAATATAACACTTCCACCCTCCACAATGTATTTCACTTTGATATTAATCAGCTATGATTTTGACTTTATTCAAGTACTCAAATCTCCTCCAAGCTTTTCCCTCATTGCTTTAGGGTGGGACGGTGGTGTAGTGATCAGCACAATGCTTTATGGTACCAGCAACCAGGAGTTCACTTCCCACCGCTGCCTGTAAGGAGCTTGTACGTTCTCCCTGTCACTGTGTTGGTTTCCTCCAGGCGCTCTGGTTTCCCCCCTGGTCCAAAGATGTACCAGTCAGTGTAGATTGTCCTGTGATTAGGGTAGGATTAAAATCGGGGGACTGCTGGGTGGCTTGGCAGGAAGGGCAGGGAGGGCCTACTCCATGCTATATCTCAATAAATCAATAAATAAAAATAAAGACCTAACTTTTCTGATTAGGCCATGATTCTTATTCTAAAGTCATCTTAAAAGACTTAGTATTACATTTCTTTCTGAAGTATTTTGTGTTCAAAGACAGAATCAAAGAGTGAGTCATTGTTATTCAATCACTAAAGGAAAGGGATGAACTTACCTTTCTAATTGAAGCCTGACCTCCCTGATCCCAGGGTGGTTGTTGATGCTGGGGGTAGGGAAGGGCCTGGCGGTGATGTCAGGGAATTGTTGTGGGGGGGTGAGGTTGGTTGGATGTGGTTTGCAGGGAATGCATTTTCAAATATACTCTTCTGTGAAACATTGAAACAACAAGTAATGACTCAAAGGTTGAGAGACGGTCAAAACTGCCCTGAAACCAAATAATTTCTATTTGATTTGGAGATCTGAAGTAAAAGTGCAAATCTTGCTGAGGGTGCATTTCTTCCCTCACTGATCTCTCTGTTCTCTATTCTGCAAAACAGGATGTGAAAGTGCATGGTACAGGTGATCAGAGTGAGTGAGGGAAGACTCAGAGGAAGGAAGGAAAGATCTTCTAGCTCACATGAGTCACCAAGTCTGTATGTAATCTTGGTTTCCTATTAAATGAAGCCTGAGAAGATTGTGCCTCGCGGAAGGAAGTCCATACATCATATCACACTTCCCTTAAGTCTTCATCAAATTGGTAAACTTATTTGTCACAAAGTCGACTTTGATTTGACCTTAATTTATTATTGTCTCATGTACTGAGGTGCATGCCATCCATACAGGTAACTTCATTCCAACGTTGCATTGAGGTAGTACAAGGTAAAACAATAACAATGCAGAATAAAGTGTAACAGCTACAGAAAAAGTGGTTGTGGTTGGCATCCATCTGTCTCGAAGGACAATGGGTGATGATCATCATCACAAGCCTGGGCGGAAGGTATGGAGATCCTGACATGCCAAGCCATCAAGACCCCCTCTCGGCCTTAGCAGTGTAGTCCAAAGGAAAGCATATGAAGCAATACGTTTGGCACCAGCTTGGCTGTAGGGGCTGTCGGAAGGATGTTCAATGACGTTCGGCCGCCTTAGGGGCTCCACTGCGGATTTGCTGTCCGCGTTTACTCCTGTAGCCTTTGTCTCTCCTGGGCTGCCCACGAGACAGTGGGGCTACTTACCCATAGCTGGGGATCTGGTTCAGGAGCACCAGGGCCTGTGTGCTACAGATGCAGGGGCTAGACCTCCTTCTTATCTTCCATAGCTCAGCCCGAGTCCGAAAAAAATTCAGTTTCCGTGTGTTGCCAGCGAGGAGGCATTACATGAGGCTTGTTGTTAGAAAGGCTTACCCACTCAGCTCTCCTTTTCATAAGACAGCTAGCCCGCAGTGGAAGCTGAAAGTGAGAGCAACAAGCACAACCAACTGCACTACCACACTAGACACATCACAACAACCATTCTGATACCACAGAGAAAGTGGAGTGCAAGTAAACAACAAGGTGCAAGATCATAACGAGGTAGATTGTGGGATTGAGAGTTCATTTTATCATCCCAGGTAACCATTCAATAGTTTTATAACAGGAGAGTAGAAGATGTCCTTGAACCTGGTAGCTGCTGCATTTGGACTCATGCATTTTCTGCCTAATGGGAGCAACGAGAAGAGAGCATCTGGGGTAGCTGGAGTCTTTATTATGTAGGCTGTTTTAATGAGGTAGCAAGATGTGCAGACACGGTCCATGCAACCAATGAAGTATAATCATCTTGGTTGGATTGTAAATGGAGTTACTGATTTGAAATCAGTCAGTTCACACTGATAATGATAATGAGGTAATAATGAAGATGGTTCAGAGGCACATCTTGGCCTGGACGTCCTGGCAGAACTTCTGATAGGGAATATTTATGTCCACCCTTGATGATAGATAGGGCAAATATTGATCTGTAACAGGACCTCATTGCTGCCAACATGTAACTGAGCAACTGTGACCTCAGTAGCCAATCCCAGATGAAACATACCGCAGTAAAAGTAGCACTCTTCCAGCCACTGAGGAGTGTACTGCTGCAAGAATGGGAGAATGGAAGGCACGTGCGGGGAGTTACAGAGGGCTAATGAAGGTCAGGTACTGTACGTGAGAGCTACGCAGACTCTCTAGTGCTTCAACCAGGCTCTCCTGGAAGAGGTCTTCTTTTTGGGTTGTTGCATATGAGGATCTCTTTCTGAGCTTTGGGGAACTCTACAATTCTAGCAATATCCTGTACCAACTCATCCTGGATAAGACAGACAGTTGAAACTCTCCCTTTATGTGTATAGACCTGGGCGGATCCACTCCAACAGATCCACAGCAGATGCCATCCCATTGGCTCTTCACTCAAGTCTGGAACATCTGGACAGCAAAGATGCATACTTCAGGATGTTCTTTATCAGCTACAGCTTTGCACTTAATACTATCATCTAATCAATAAGCTTCAAGACCTTTGTTCCAAATACCTCCTTGTGTAATTGGATCCTCGATTTCCTCACTTGCTGACCCCAGTCAGTTCAGATTGCCAACAACATCTCATCCACGATCTCCATCAGCACAGGTGCACCACAAGTCTGTGTGCTTAGCCCCCTGTTCTACTGGCTTTACACTTACAACAGAGTAGTTAGGAACAGCTCCAATACCATATTTAAGTTTGCTGACATTACCACTGTCATAGGCCAAATCGAAAGTAGTGATGAATCAGCATAAAAGAGGGAGATTGGAAACCTGGCTGAGTGGTGCCATAACAACAACCTCTCACTCAATGTCGGCAAGACCAAAGGTCTGATTATTGACTTCAGGAAGAGGAAATCAGAGGTCCATGAGCCAGTCCTCATCAGGGGATCAGAGGTGGAGAGGGTGAGTAACTTTAAATTCCTCATTGTTATCATTTCACAAGATCTGTCCTGGGCCAAGCATGTAAGTACAATTATGAAGAAACCTTGGCAGTGTCTCCAGTTCCTTAGAAGTTTGTGAAGTTTCAGCATGACATCTAAAACATCTAAGACTAACTTCTGTAGATGTGTGGTGGAGAGTACATTGCCTGGCTGCATCACAGGCCGGTATGGAAACACCAATGCCCTTGAATGGAAAATCCTACGAAAATTAGTGGACCCAATCACAGCCTAATCCATCACGGGTAAAGCCCTCCCCACCATTGAGCACATCTACACAGTGTACACCTGCACCCTCACCACACATTTCATGCTCTCTTCTTATTTCTGCCATCAGGAAGAAGGTGCAGCAGCCTCAGAACTCACACCACCAGTGAGTGTGAATAATTACTACCTCCTCAATTATCAGGCTCTTGAACCAAAGGGGATAACTTCACTCGACTTCACTTGCCTCATCATTGAACTGTTCCCACAACTAATAGACTTACTTTCAAGGATTCTGCACCTCATGCTCTCAATATTTATTGCTTATTTATTTATTATTATTATTATTATTATTATTTGCACAATTTTTTGTCTTTTGAACACTGGCTGAATGCCTGAGTTGGTGTGGTCTTTCATTGATTCTGTTATGGTTATTGGATTAATTGATGAATCTCAGTGTTGTATATGGTGATTTAAATGACAAATAATAAATTTACTTAGAACTTTGAAGGATATCTAATGCAGAAGTGAGCAGAAGATTGTGTGGATGTAACACAGATCATCAGCATCAGCCTGGAGTGGTGCTGAGGCCAGGAATCCAAGGTCGACCATTCCCTCGAGCAGGCCCCAGTGTGAATCTTTGTTTGAATCTGCAAGAGTTCAGAGATCCAGTGTGGACAATGAATGCAGTTGAAGCATCAATCAGCACCTTCAGAGCTCAGCACGAGAGGAACTGAGATTAGTAAAACCTGGTTGCTCTGTAGAGCAAGTAAGAAGTCAGTTTTCAGACGAGGTTGAAAGCTGGACCTTGGGGGTTGTACTTCCATTCGTACCATCTGGGAGAATATCACCCCAGAGGAAATGTGACGTCACAAAAGAATTTCCAGCTGGAAAGTTTAGTTGGATAATGACCCCTCTGAAATGTCTACAACATCGCTCGGCTCAGAGCTAAGACAATTTCTAAGGACACGGGACCAGTTCTTTTCAGAGTTACCCAAAGACCACCATCCCTAACTGCAGGACTGCCTCAGGACACCTCTGGGTGCATTGGGGCCTGTATTCTGTGCTCTAGACTCCGGAGAAGGGATTAAACCCATGATCTTCTAACTCTGAAGCTACAGCATTACCCATTAAGAGAGAAGCAGGGTCATTCACTCCAGTATCAGATGCTACCTCTCCTCGAGCACTCCCCTTTAATCCCTGGTAGTCTATTCAACTACAGATATCAGTTTGCCTCTCACGTACTCTGCGTCATAAGCTCCACACAACAGGGTAAGGAAATCGCAGGCACAGGTTTAATTAAAAAAGCAGTTCAGTGGTTGGGACCTCATTTTTCCCCAAGATGTGCGTGCTCCAGTTTGTTTATGTCTTTCATCCTTCATTAATTTCCAAAATAGAATCGCCTGTGGCAAAGAGCCCAGTAAGCCCTGAGTGTGCTGGGCGGTGCTCTGCACACTCTGTTACTACAGGGCTCTTTGTGTTCACTCACCCTTCATTCTGTTGTCACAAGGAAGGATTGTTGCAAAATTAAAATGTTTTTGTGGAGTTCAGGGCAGATGTTGTACTTCTGAGGGATTTAGTCAAAGCAGACAAAGGGGCACTGGATGTTACTTGAGAGTCAACGTTCGTGGAGAGAGGGAGTGATATAGAGTCAGGGCTTGAGTCTACCGGCAAGAGGAGAGTGGGAGACAGGCTAACACACACACACACACACACACACACACACACACACACACATTGAAACACACAGATAAACATGACATCGACATAATATACAAACACACAAATACTCAGACACACACAAACACACACACACACACTCACACATACACGTGCGCACACACACACGCGCGCATACACACCACGTACTCACACATGCACACATGCGCGCGCACCACACACTGAAACACACAGATAAACATGACACCGACATAATGTACAAACACACAAATACTCAGACACACAAAGCACACACACACAGACGCGCGCACACGCAAATACACAAACACACACGCACGCGCATACACACATATACACACACACACACACACACACACACACACACACACACTTCAAACACACAAAGTAAATCACTAAGGGATAGAACTTTATTCTCTTTTGCTGCCAAAATTTTAAGGCTCCAAACCTCTGTTTCTAGAATGCTTGAAATTAGTTTGGCCAAAATAGCTCAAAAGGGCAGCAGATTAGTGGAGGGGCAGCACAGTAGTGTAGCTTTTAACTCCACATTCAGTTCTTTGGTCTTATTGACGTTGAGTGCAAGGGTTGCTGCAGCGACACCACTCAGCTAGCTGATATATCTCGCTCCTGTATGCTTTCTTCTCATCATCTGAAATTCTGCCAACAACAGTTGTGTTGTCAGCAAATTTATAGATGGTATTTGAGCTATTGGCCACACAGTCATGAGTGTAAAGCGAGTAGAGCAGTGGGATTTGATTTCATTTTTTACCAACAGAGTCACCTCATGTCTCTGCCTACCTGCCTGTACTTTTGATACAAGGTACATCCTTGGATTTTAAGCTCCCAACTATGGTCTTCTTTCAGCCATGACACAGTGATGTGCACAGTGTCATACCTGCCACTCCCGCCAATCTCTAACTGCACTACAAGATCATCTACCTTACTCTGTATACTATGTGCCTTCAAGTAAGACACCTTCAATCCTGTATTCATCACCCTTTCAATTTCCGCCCCCCTCCTCCCGTGTTACAATTCACTTCATTCTACTGACTGCAATTTTGCTCTACCATCTGCCTGTCCATCCTCACAGTCTCACTACACACTGCATCAACTTGTATAGCAACTGTCCCATCCTCAGTCCCAACACTAGCTCCCATCCTTCTGTCAACTTAGTTTCAACCTTCCCCAACAGCTCTAACAAACCTGCCCGCAAGCATATTGGAACCTCTTGGGTTCAGGTGTAACCTATCCTTTTTGTACAGGTAATACATTCCCAAGAAGAGATCCATCAATGATCTAGAAATGTGAAACCCTGCCCCCTCCCACCACTCCCTCAGCCACTCATTCATCTGTATTCTCATTCTATTCCTGCCCTAACTGGTACATGGCACTAGGAGTAATCCAGAGATTACTACCTTTGAGGTCTTGTCCTTCAGCCTTTTCCCTAACTCCCTATTCTCAGTGCCCAGGTCCTCTTCCCCCGTTCTGCCTGTCTCAATGACCTCACAGCCTGTGGAGACTGTCACTGTTATGATACAGGAAATGAGAGAGCCAAGTTGTGCATGGCAAGCTTCTGGAAAAAGAAATGTGATAACAGCAATGTTGGTCATGAGGCAAAAGTTGGCCACGACAGCACACACTTGCTAAAGTAACATGAGTGAGGAGCACAGGTACAGCACACACAGGCCACATTTTTCAGTGTTCCATTATGTACTCTTGCCTCTCTTTCACACTTGATATATCTGAAAAAAGCTTTTGGTATCCTCTTTAATATTATTGGCTAGTGAAGCCTTGGAACTGAGGTGATTAAACTCCAGCAACTGAATAGGAATTTGTGCATTAATTTTTTGTTTAGAGCAGGGGTTTCCAGTCTGGGGTCTACAGACACCTCAGTTACTGGTAGGGACTCCCAGCACAAAAAAGGTTGGGAACCTCTGATTTAGAACAGGCCTTTCCATAGAACAGGCCTTTTCAGCCCAACAGGACATACTACCCAGCTACTCAGCAACCCAGCTATTTAACCCTAGTCTAATCACAGGACAATTTGCAATGACCAATTCACCTACTAACTGGTGCATCATTGAACATGCTGTCATTCCTGATCACAATATGTTTAGAGCAATATTCAGGTGGATGTAAACGACACACTAGCACTAGTTGAAGGGAGAGCAGGAAGATGGCCTCGTTTCCTTACATATCCATGCCACACATCCATTCTTTGTGCCTGGACTCGATACTCGTTTTTCTTTTGGCAGAGGTAGACTACAGAAGAGCAAAACTAGAGGTCCACGAGTCAGCGCTCATCGAAGGATCGGAGGTGGAGAGGGTCAGTAACTTTAAATTGCTGGGTGTCAGTATCTCAGAGGGCCTGTCCTGGGCCCATCATTTGCAAGGAAAGCACGACAGCATCTCTACTTCCTTAGACGGCTGCAGAGATTGGGTATGGCATCAAAAACCTAGACAAACTTCTATAAGTGTGTAGTGAAAAGGGATTGACTGGCTGCATTACAGCCTGGTATGGAAATACCAATGGTTTTGAATGGAAAATCCAACTAAAGGTGGTGGATTTGGCCCAGTATATAATGGGTAAGGTCCTCACAACCATTGAGCACATCCACATGAAAAACGTTATCATAGGAAAGCAATATCTATCCTCACCACCTCTGCCATGCTCTTTTCTTGCTGATGCCATTAAGTCGAAGGTACAAGTGCCTCAAGATTTGCACCAACAGGTTCAAGAACAGGTCCTAGTCCTTCAACCATCAAGCTCTTGAACACAAGAGGATAACTACACTCACCTATTAAGATGTTCCCACATCCAATGATCACACTTTAAGGACTCTTTATCTTGTTCTTTCATGCTCTCATTATTTATTGCTATTTATTTATATTTGCATTTCAACAGTTTGTTATCTTCTATGCATTTGCTCTTTCATTGATCCTGGTTACAGTTACTATTCTATAAATTTGCTGAGCTTGCCTGCAGGAAAAGGAATCACAGGCTTGCATGAGGTGACATGTATGTACTCTGATAATAAATTTTACTTTGAACTTTGAATTTAATGATGCTGCATACAGTTTGATTAATACTGCTGCCACTGATGACTGTGTCTACCAACATCACTGCATGGGTGCTAACTGCAGGCCAATCCGCGGTGAATGTGAAGCTGGCTTGTGCAGCATTCCCCGAATGTGCAACCATTCCTTTGATAAGAAAAAGGTCATCAATAATGGAAGAGGTCAGTGCCTCCAAGCTCCCCTCCATATAGTGTCCAGACTTTGACACAGATTGCCAAGGTCAAGGGTCATAATGGGGAGAACTCTGTCTGACAAAATTGTGGGAACATCTTTGCTGAGTTAGCAGCAGTAGTCCTTGCCCTCAGAGGAGAATCCCATGGGAGAAGCTTGAATGAGAGATTCCAGTTTGAATAGAGGGGGTTGCGTGTTAAAGACAGGGATGTAACAATGCTTTTCCCTCTCAGGGGAGTGCCTTTGGAACTCTCTTCTTCAAAGGGCAGAGGAAGCAAAATCTTTGAATAGTTTTAAGGCAAAGGTCAATAAATAAGTGGGGGTGGGTGTGGAAAGCTAGAGAAGAAGATTCTAAGCGCTGGATGAAAATGCAGCCTGTTTGCAGAGCTTGTGCAACTAATTAAGTCCAGCTGCTGTTTTGAGCTTTCACAAGGATACAGCTCCATGTCCAGGAATTAGATTTTACCTTTTCCAAATTGAATCCCAAAAATGATGCTGAAATTGGCTGTGAATAATTGCACAACAATATTTGCATGGTGTTCTCAGACATTTTACAGATGCACAATAAATAGTCATAGAGTCATACAGCCCAGAACCAGGGCCTTTGGCCCAAATGGTCCATAGCAACCACAACATCCTCCCAGGTGCCTGAATTCAACCCCTAATCCTCCAAGCCATTTCCCTCCATGTACCTATGCAAATGTCTCTTAAGTGTTGCAATTGTGCTTGCCTCAACCACTTACTCTGGCAGTTCATTCTGCAAACACTCTGACTTCTGTGTAAAGAACTTACCTCTCAAGTCTCTTAAATCTCTCCTGTCTTATCTTGTATTTGTGCCCTATAGTTTCAGACACCGGGGAAAAGATTATGACTTTATCCATGATTTCATAAACTTCTTTGAGGTCACCCCTGGTTCTCGTGCCCTCCAAGTAAGAAAGATCCAGAGTGGGCAAATTGTTCCTGTAACTCAGGCTCTCTAGTCCAGGCAGCGCCTTGTAAATATCTTTTCCGTCCTCTCCAATTTGACAATGTCTGTCCTATAACAGGGTGACCTAAACTGTGCTTAATACTCCCAGTGCAGCCTCACCCATAGCTGCAACATAATATCCCTACTCCTAAATTCAATGCCCTGACAGATGAAAGCCAACATACTGAATGCTTTCTTTGCCACCCTGCTTACCAGTGTGACTGCTTCCAGTGAACTGTGCACTTGTACTCCCAGGTTCCTCTGCTCCACATCCTTATCAACGCCCGGCCATTCACTGTATAGGTCCTACTCTGGTTTGACTGTCCAAAATGCATTGCCTCACACTTACCTAAGTTGCACTGAGTACAAGTCCTACCCTTGTTTGATGGCATTTCTTCCCTATTCTGATGCTTGGTTCAAACAACAGCTGAAGCTCTTGACCACGTCGGCAGGCTTTTGTGCATTGGGTTGCTGCCACATGATTGGCTGATTAGAAATTTGCATTAATGAGTAGGTATGCATAAATTGCAAATGACAATGATTCCAGCACCGACCCCTGTGGCAAATCACTGGACACAGGCCTCCAGTCTGAGAAACAGTCCTTGACTATCCACTGAAATAATTAGGAATCCAGTCCGCTGTCTTCTCCTGGATCCCATGTAATCTAATCTTCCAGGCAAGTTTGCAAAGCAATAGCATTTAAAGGCAGATTCCCCATGACAGCAATACTCACCAGGGATGCCATCGAAGAGGAAGAGGCTGGAGAGGGTAGAAGATGTAAGACCATAAGTCATAGCAGCAGAATTAAGCCATTTGGCCCATCAAGTCTGCTCTGTCATTTCATCATGACTGATCCATTTTCCCTCTCAGCACCAATCTCCTGCCTTCTCCCCGTGTCCCTTCATGCCCTGATTAATCAAGAATCTATCAACCCCTGCCTTAAATATACATAAAGACTTGGCCTCCACAGTTGCCTGTAGCGAAGAATTCCACAGATTCACCACTCTCTGACTAAAGAAATTCCTCATCATCTCCGTTCTAGAGGGCTTACTCCTCTATTCTGAGGCTGTCTCCTCTGGTCTTAGGCTCTCCCACCATGGGAAACATCCTCTCCACATCCACTCTTTCAAGGCTTTTCACTATTTAATAGGTTTCAATGAGGTCACCCCTCATTCTTCTGAATTCTAGTGAATACAGGCCCAGAGCCATCAAATGCTCTTCATATGACAAGCCATTCAATCTTGGAATCATTTTTGTGAACTTCCTTTAAACACTCTCCAGTTTCAGCACATCCTCTCTAAGATAAGGAGCCCAATACTGCTCACAATATTCCGGGGACTCACCAGTTCAACATAAAGCCTCAACATTACATCCTTATTTTTATATTCTAGTCCTCTTGCAATGAAGGGTATGACGAGACTGTGGAGGTTTTCTGGGATTGACACTGAAGCGTTTATAATTAAATTAAGTGCCAGGATCAGTGTTCTTGGGTTCAGCCTCTCACAAGGATTGAGGTGAAAGTTCACCTCATGTGGAAAGGATCCACTTCAGTAGCTACATTATCTAATTATTCACTCTTGGCTCATTCGACCATTGTTTGGGCTCTTTGCTTGGTGTGCAACCATCCCCAGCCAGCCTTGAGCTGCAGGTAAACCAATGATTGGAAATTGGATTATTATAGTACAGTGAAAATCTTTTGTTGGCATGCTATCCAGATAGATCATTCTATACTTAGGTACATGGAGGTAATGCAAAGGAACAGAATGCAGAATATAGTGTTACAGTTACAATGAAAATGCAGTGTACGTCAACAAATTAAGTGCAAGAGCCAAGACAAGATATTGTATATTGAGGGATCAAGAGCTCATCTTTAGCATCTAAGAGGTCCATTCAAGAGATTTGCAATGGCAGAACAGAAGCTGTCCTTGAGCCTGATAGTATGAATGATCAGGCTTTTCTATCTTCTGCCTGATTGAAAGGGGAGAACAGAAAACGACGGGGATGGGAAATTTCCCATCATGAGCCCTTTAAATGACATCTAAATATTACAACCAATGGGCAGTGTTCCTTGGCTTTTTTTGACTGCCATGTAACACCTGTTGTTTTTTTCAAAGCTGGGACTTCCAATTTACATTAGGTAGGCTCAAACCCAGCATTGTGCAACATCTAAGACTGGGAAAACACTAGGTACAGAAGAGTCAGCCCTGACTGGAAGGGTCAGCATCCATTTGGCTCTCCTTCTCCTTAATGTTATTCTCATAAAGTCTGAAAATAGTCAGAATATGGAGGCATGAAGACTTTTTCACCTCAGGTTGAGTGAATCTAGAACTAAAAGTTGCAGATTTGAGGTGAAAGGTGAAATATTCAAGGGGAAAGGGAACCTCTTCACTCAGAAGGTGTTTTCAGTGGTGGCTGTAGATACAGGTTCGATTGCAACATTTAATAGAAGTTTAGATGGGAACATGGATGGGAGAAATAAGGAGGGTTATGGTCCAAGTGCAGGTTGATGGAACTAGGCAGAAAACCAGGCCGACGTGCACTAAATGGATCGAAGGACCTGTTTCCGTGCTATAGTGCTCCGTGACTCTGTCTGCACTCTTTCTCTTTTGCAAGACAGGTATTAATTTAGTAAATGAATCAGAAAGAGTAGATAAGAAAAAAATGCAAAATTATCGAATACTATATATGGGTGGAAAAATAGCAGATGGAGTTTAAGTGAGTTGTTGTACTTTGGGAGGCCAAATATAAGGGTAAGTATACACTTAATGGCAAGTCCCTTAACAGTTCCAGTTCCTGTTTATGATGGCATTGGTGAAACCCAATGACTAGTTACTGGTGGCAATCAAAATGAAGAATGCAACTAAATACTTTATTAATAACAACTTTTTCTTGCAAAATTTATGGTAAACAATCACCGCAAACAATGGAGAGGTGAGCAAAGGTGAGGCTGAGTCCAGGGTGGAAGCGTGCGGGAGCGAGGCGAAATTGGGAGCAGTCGAGACATATTGATGGCGAGGTCGGGGTGAGTGGCGCGGAGCAGAGGCAGATTCGAGCTCGTCCACCTGAACCGAGAGCGAGGTTTGATCAATCTAAGCAACAGGTCGATTTGGAAAGGTCAGGTACAGGCTGAAACGTGGCAAAGGGGTTCAGGCCCAGAGTGTATTGAGGCGCCAATTCCTAGTGCGAGGATTGACCCGATACTTGGACGATTTAGACCCGGGCCAGATGGATTTAAAAAGCAGGGTGCTGAGAGAAGACGCAAAGGTTGGGCCAGTTCTGCATGCTGCTCTACAACGTTTACTGGCTGAACTGAGGCTAAAGGCTGATTTATACTTGTGTGTACTAGCTTACACCGCAGCCTATGCAAGTGGGCTACGCCGTTGCGAGCATTTATACTTGTACGTTGGTGTGTCTGCGTCGCTCTGCAATTCACCGCCAAAACGCGAGTTGGTGGTGGGGTTTCTATGCTACTGTGTTGAGTTTCATCGTGTTGAAACTCAACACGAAGAAACTCAAACTTCAAACAATGGTGACTGAGACTGAAGGAGGGTGAATTTTCTGTGCTTGTCCGTCCACTGAGAGATATGGACGAGGAAATGCATTTCAAATATTTCCGGATGTCAGCAGGTATATTTGACAATTTGGTTCATCGTCTCCAACCATTTATTTCACATCAGTGTACACGCAGTATACTCAGAGACTGGCAATCACCATTCGAGTTTTAGCTTCAGGTGGAAGTCAACAGGCTGCAGCAGCTAGCTACAAACTGGCGTCAAGCACAGGGTCCTCCATAATTTCAGAGATCTGTAAAGCTTTATGGAAAGCATTGCAGCCAGAGTTCCTTCCCTGCCCTTCAGTCACCCAATGGGAAGCTATTGCAGTGTAGGAGGAGATGTGATTCTACCAAGCGGACCAATCACAATTGTTGCGGTCTGCGACGCCACGACGCATAGTTATGTTTTGGGAGAGGTGCGCATTAGGCTACGGCGTAGGGTTCAGCATAGATACAGCATAGGGTTCGCGGCTACCCCGTACCTACAGCATACATTTGATGCACAAATATAAATCAACCTTTAGGCTGTGGCCTACTCCGGCTGCTCCAGGCTCCTTGTCTGAGTGCTCCGTGATGTTTCAAACTACAATGTACTTTGAACTTTGAACTTTGAACTACATTGATGTACAGAGGGACCTTGGGATCCAAGTACATAACTCACTGAAATTGGCAACACAAGTGAATACATTATTAAAGAAGGCATATGGCGTGTCTGCCTTTATTGTTAGGGGCATAGAATATAAGGACCAGGAGGTGATAATGCAGTTTTATAAAACTTTGTTTAGGCCGCACTTGGGGTATGGTAAGCGGTTCCAGTTGCTCCATTACAGGAAGGATGTGACGTATTCTGAAGGGGTTTACCAGGATGTTGCCTGGATGAGAGGCCATTAGTTATAAGGAGAGGGTGGACAAACTTAGATTGTTTTCTCTGGAAGTCAGAGGCTGAGGAAGTTTATGTAAGTATGACAGGGTAGATAGCCAGCATCTTTCTTCCAGGATAGACATACCAAGTACTAGAGGGCGTAGCTTTAAGGTGAGAGGGTGAAAGTTTAAAGGGATGTGGAGGGGCAAAGTTTTTACTTGGAGAATTGTGGGTGCCTGAAACATGCTGTGGAAGGTGGTGGAAGTAGAAATAATAGTAGTGATCAATAAGTTTTTGGACTGGCACATGGATATGTGGGGAATGGTGGGGTATAGATCACGTGCACACAGAAAGGGATAGTTTAAATTAGCATCATGCTCAGCACAGACATCATAGGACGAAGACCCTGTTTCTGTGCTGTCCTTTGTTCTCTGACAACCCAACTTCTAGTTACCTAGCCACAGTTTAATCAGCATCTTCAGCAGAGTGAAATGTCCGAATGCCTTTCATGTGAATGGAGCGGAACAAAAAGCCGGAAAATTAGACATCAGGGCAAGTGACTGATGCTTGGTTTATCTCCAACAAAAGATTCTGAGTTCCTGAGGTGGAGGGAGGGAACTTGAGGGCTTTAAGAATACAGATACCATAAGAGGGAACAGGGAAATTCTGGATGGTGTGGAGCTGGGGCAAAGGTTGGTGGAAGGGTGTGAGGTGATGAGAGGTAAAGAAATCAAACTGCAGATGCTGGGAATCAGAGACAAAATCAGAATTGCTGGAAGACCTTGGTCAGTCCAGCAGCATCCATGGAAAGAGAAACCGGTCAAGATTTGGGTGATTAGCCCTCGTGCAGGACTGGGGGAAGAGTGGAGGGGTGTTAATTTGGAACGTAGGGTTAGCGGGAGGAGTGAGGAGTGAGGCAAAAGACCATATGGAGATAGGCTCAGACAGATTCATTGGTAAGAAGCATGGGTACTGAATGGTAGTGAGGTGATAAGAAGATTCAAGTAAAAAGGGGAAGAATTATATAATTACAGTTTTAGTTGTCTCGGAGCACAGAGGCAATGGGTGAGTGAGATCTGGTGTAAGTTAGAGTATGCAATTTAGCTTTGGATCAGTGTTGGTCATTGATGGTTTGCTAGCTGGGAATGAGCAATGACTGTGATTAAAGAGGAAGCGATGGCTGAAATCTTCAAATTCTTACATGTAAACATCATTAATGCTCTGTCTTGGTCTAATCAAGTATATGGCCTGGCCAAGAAAGCTTACCAATGCCTCTACTTCCTCAGAAGGCTAAGGAAATGTGGCACTGTATGACTTAGAAAGTTAATCAGATCATTAAGCCTATGGTGGCTCACAGAACAATCTCAGAAGTCTCCTTCTCCCATTTATTTCCTGGAAAACTACTAGAACATAGAACATAGAACAGTACAACACAAGAAATGGACCTTTGGCCCAGAATATTGTGCTGAACTATTAAACTATTAATCAAATGCAAAAAATAAACTAATTCTTTTTAATGCACACAGTCTCCATATTCTTCCATCTCCTGCACATTCATGTGACAGTGTAAGGGCCTGTTAAACACCTCCATCATATCTGCTTCCGCCACCACCCGTGGAGGGGTGTTCCAGGCACCCACAACTCTATGTACGCCTTTCATAATCTAATAAACCGCTTTCAGATTCTCCTCAGCCTTTGCCGCTGCACAGAAAATAACCCAAAATAACCCAAACTCTCCTTAGAGCACTTGCTTTCTAATCCAGGTCACACTGTGGTAAACCTCTTCCGTGCTCTTTCCAACACTTCCACACCCTTCATATAATGGGGTGACTAGAATTAAATTCAATGATCCAGATGTGGCCTAACTAGAACTTCAGAAGCTGTAACCTAACTTCCCCAGTTTTCACCTCAACTCCTCAACTAATAGAGGTAAGTCTTCTTTACTACATCATCAACCTAGGTAGCCACCTTCAGGATGCTATGAACTTGGGCTCCAAGGTCCCTCTGTACATCAACACTGTTAAAGGTCTTGCCACTGACAGTGTACGGTAGTTTTATATTCGACCTCCCAAAGTGCAACACTTCACATTTGGCTGGGTTCAATTCCACCTGTCATTTCTCCCCCCTCCCCATATCTCTGTATCTTTTGCTGGACTTCTATGCTTTCCACAACGTCACCAGTCTTTGTACTGTATCATCTGCGAAATTACTATTCCACTCATGCAGGTCATTTATATGAATCACAAGAAGTTGAGGTGCCAATGTGGTTCCCTGTAGGACACCTCTGGTCACAGACCTCCTTGTAGAATAAGTCCTATTGACCACTACCATCTGCCTTCTATTGCCATGCCAATTTTGAATCCAAATAGCCAATTCTACATGGGTTCCATGGATCTTCATGTACTGGATGAGGGAACTCATCAAATGTTTCACTAAACTCCATGTAGGTAATATCTGCTACCCTACCTTGATCAATCACCTTCAATACATCCTTGAAACCTGTTCTACTATCTTTCCTTCCAAATTGGATGACTTAGCATTTCCCAACATTGTACTCCATCTGCCAGGAACTTGCCCACTCACTTAATCTATCTGGAGCAGGAGTTCCCAACCTTTTGTATACCACAGACCCCAACCATTAACCAAGGGGTCCATGCACCCCAGTTTGGATACCACTGATCTAGAGCAACACAAAATGCTAGGGGAACTCAACAGATCAGGCACCATCTATGGAGAGGAGTAAACAGTCGATGTTTTGGGCCAAGACCCTTCATCAGGACTGGCAGGGGAAGGCAAAAAAAACAGTGCAAGAAGGTGGGGGATGGCAAGGAATATAGGCTGGCAGATGATTGATGAACCCAAGTGAGGAGGAAGGTAGATGGGTGGGGGAGGGGTATGAAATGAGAAATGGGAGGTGATTGGTGGAAGAGGTGAAGGACTGGAGAAGAAGGAATCTGAATGGAGAGGAGAGTGGACCATGGAAGAAAAGGTAGGAGGAGGCACACCAGGGGGATGTAATAGGCAGGTGAGGAGATAAGAAGAATTAGCAGGGGAGCCAAACACTCTGTCTCCTCTTCAAGATTTACTTTTCTATAAATATGGTGTCATCAGCAAAATTAGATACGTCATACTAGGTCCCCTATCCAAATTATTGATGTATATCATGAGCATTTGTGGGGTCAGCACAGACCTCTACAGCAATCTACTCTCCACTGTCTACCAACCAGAAAAGAAAACACTTATCCCAACTCTCTGCCTTGTATTGGTTAGCCAGTCCTCTGTCCCTTTTAAAGTATTACCTCCAACTCCATGCATACTTAACTTATGGACAAGTCTTTAAGGCTGCACCTTATCAAACGTCTTCTTGAAATCTAAGTATATAACATCCACCTGTTCTGCTCTGTCTACTGCACTCATTATCCTCAAAGAAATCCAGAAGTCTGTCAAAAAGGAACTGTCCTTCATGAATATTTTTCTGTCTGCCTGAAAGAATCACTTGACAAAGATATTGGTCAAGGCCCCAGAACTCTCATCTCTTTCCTTTCTCAATAACCTGAGGTATATCCCATCAGTTCCTGGGGACTTATCCACACCAATGTTCTTTAACAGACCTCACATACCTCCTTCTTTATCTCAAAATCTGCTAGTATATTGGCATGCTCTACAGTGATCTCTCTTTCATAGAAACATAGAAAAACCTACAGCACAATACAGGCCCTTCGGCCCACAAAGTTGTGCCAAACATGTCCCTACCTCAGAAATTACTAGGCTTACCCATAGCCCTCTATTTTTATAACCTTCATGTACCTATCCAAAAGTCTCTTAAAAGACCCTATTGTATCCACCTGCACCACTGTTGCCGGCAGCCCATTCCATGCACTCACCACTCTCTGCGTAAAAAATTTACCCCAACATCTCCTCTGTTCCTACTTCACATCTTTCTCCTTGGTAAGTATTGATGCAAAGTACTCGTTTAGGAGATCACCCATATCCTCCACCACAAAGCAAATTTTCCCACCTTTAACCTTGAGTCGTCCTACTCTCTCTGTGGTTATTCTCTTGCTCCTAATGCATGTATGGAATGCTTTGGGGTTCTCTTTAACCCAACTTGCCAGGGTCTTTTCATGGCCCCTCCTGGTTTTCCTAATTCCCTTCTTGATTTCTTTTTTTTTGGCTTCCTTATAATCCTCAAGGGCTCTGGTTGATTTTAGCTTTTTAAAATTTACATAAATTTCCTTTTTCTCCTTAACTAAATTCACTACCATTCGACATAAGACTATATCACATGGGAGCAGAATTAGGCCATTCAGCCCATCAAGTCAGAATCAGGGCTTGTTATCACCGGCATGTGTTGTGAAATTTGTTAACTTAGCAGCAGTAGTTCAATGCAATACTTAATATAGAAGAAAAAAATCTTCCGGGGCACCTAGGGGCGACTCGAATAGCAGCAGAACTCTCAATGGATACAATTAAATATGCCTGTTTTAGCCTGATACAGCTAAAAAGCACAACTGCTTCCAAGGTCAGTACAGTCAACAAAGATGTCTTAATGCATTTAAACAAACTATCACTGCTCTAAACTGATGGAAACAACACCGATTGTGGTTGGATACGTCCTCGTAGGATTCCACGGAGGAAGCATGGTTGCAGATCAGCGATGCAAGTGTGTTTAAGGAAACGGGGTTTTAAACTCCCAATACCGACTATCTTGCTGGCAAATGTGCAGTCTCTGGTGAATAACATCTCCTCTGTTATTCCATCATGGTTGACTTATTATCCTTCTTGACCCCATTCTCCTGCCTTCTTGCTATAACCTTTGACGCCTTTGCTAACCAAGCACCTACCAACCTCTGCTTTAAATATACTCAATAGCTTGGCCTCCACAGCTGTCCATGGCAATGAATTCTACAGATTCATCACCCTCTGGCTAACAAATTCTTTCTCATCTCTGCTGTAAATGGATGTCCCAGTAGCTGTGCCCTCTGACCCGAGACTCACCCATTTAAGGAAACATCCTCTCCACATCCACTCTGTCTAGGCCTTTCAATATTCAATGAGATCCACCCACATTCTTCGAAATTCCAAGAAGTGCAGGCCCAGAGCCATCAAACACTCCTTGTACGTTAACCCTTTCATTCTCGTAAACCTTCTCTGGACCTTCTCCAATGTCAACACATCTTTTCTTAGACAAGGGGCCCAAAACTGCTCACGATACTCAAGTGCAGTCTGACCTGTGCCTTATAAAGCCCCAGCAATACATCTTTGCTCTTATATTTTCGTCCTTTTGAAATGAATATTAACATTGCATCTGCCTTCCTTACCACCAACTCAACCTGCAAGTTAACCTTTAGGGAATCCTGTACAAGGATTTCCAAGTCCCTTTGCACACCTGATTTTTTAATTTTCTCCCCTTCACAAAATCGTCTAGTCTTTATTCCTTCTACCAAAGTGCATGACCATATACTTCCCCAGGCTGCCACTTATTTGTCCTTTCTCGCAATACGTCCAAGTCCTTCTGCAGACTCCCTGCTTCCTCAACACTACCTGCCCCTCCTCATAGCTTTGTATTGTCTGCAAACTTGGCCACAAAACCATCAATTCCATCATCCAAATCATTGACATAGAAAGTGAAAAGAAGTGGTGCCAACACCAACCTCTGTGGAACACTTCGTGTCACCAGCAACCAACCAAAGGCCCCCTTCATTCCCGTTCTTTCCCTCCTGCCAGGCCAGATTTCCCTTTAAAGAAACTATGCTGACTTTGGCCTCCAAGTACCCCGAAACCGCATTCTTAATAATGGACTCCAATATCTTCCCATCCACTTAAGTCAGGTTAACTGGCCTCTAATTTCCTTTCTTTTGCCTTCCTCCCTTCTTAGAGAGTGGAGTGGCATTGCAATTTTCCTCCAGAACCATTGCAGAATCTAGTAATTCTTGAAAGAATTACTAATCCCTCCACAATCTCTTCAGCTACCTCTTTCAGAACCCTGTGCATGATCCAACTGATCCAGCTGACTTATCTACTGTACCTTCAGACCTTTCAGCTTCCTAAGCATCTTCTCCTTAGTAATAGCAACTACACTCGTGCGTGCCATCTGACTCTCTTGAATTTCTGGGACACTACTACTGTCTTCCACAGTAACGACTGATGCAAAATACTTATAAAGTTCATCCACCATTTCTTTGTCCTCTGTTATTACCTCTCCAGCATCACTTTCCTGTGGTCCAATATCCACCCTCAACTCTCTTTAACTCTTTATATATCTGAAGAATCTTTGGTAACCGCTTTGATATTTTTGTCTAGCTTATCTTCACAGTTCATCTTTTCTCTCCTTATGGTCTCTTTAGTTGCCTTTTGTAGATTTTTAAAAATTTCCCAATCCTGCAACATCCCACTATATTTTGCTCTATTATCTGGCTTCTTTTATACTTTTATGCTGTAATTTACTTCTCATGTCAGCCATGGTTGTGTCATCCTGCCTTTAAATACTTCTTAATTTTTGGATTTATCTATCCTGTGTCTTCCGAATTGCCCCCAGAAACTCCAGCCATTGTTGTTCTGCCATCATACTTGATAGTGTTCCCTTCCAATCTACTTTGGCCAGCTCCCCTCTCATGCCTCTGTAATCCCCTTTACTCGAAGGTAATACTCATACATCTGACTTTTTCTGCCTCTGAAACTGCAGGATGAATTCTATCAATATGATCACTGCTTCCCAAGGGTGCCTTGACCTTAAGCTCCCTTAACAAATCTGGTTCATGACACGACCCCCAATCCAGGATTGCCTTTCCCCTAGTGGAGTCAATCAGATGCTGTTCTGAAACACCATCTCGTAGAGGCAGTCAACAAATTCCCTCTCTTGGGATCCAGTACCAACCTCATTTTCCAAATTGACCTGCATAATGAAATCACCCATGATTATTGTAACATTGCCCTTGTTACGTGCCTTTACTATTTCCCACATCCTGGCTACTATTCAGGGACCTGTATATAACTCCCATCAGTGACACCTCAAATCTCCTAAAACTCCTAATGAAACATAGCCACTGCCAAATCTTTCATGTAACTGCATCGATATATTGGGCCCAACGCAGATCCTCGGAGATGATGACTCCCAGGAATTTGAAATTGCTGCAAGGACTGGTGTGTTCCCTCGTCTTCCCCTTTCTGAAGTCCACAATCAATTGTTTGGTCTTACTGACATTGAGTGAAAGTTGGTGCTGCCACACCACTCAACTAGCTGACATACCTCACTCCTGTATGCCTTCTCGTCATCATCTGAAATCCTGCTAGTTGTGTCATTAGCAAAGTTATAAACGGCATTTGAACCGTGGCATTCCACACAGTCATGGGTGTAGAGAGAGTAGAGCAGTTGGATTTGATTTCATTTTTTACCAGCAGAGCCACCCCAGTCCCTCTACTTTTGATACAAGGTGTATCATTGATTGTTAAGCTCCTGACTATGATCTTCTTTTAGCCACAACACAGTGATGTGCACAATGTCGTACCTGCCAAACTCTAACTGCACTACCTTATTCCGTATACTGTGTATATTCAAATATATCACCTTCAGATGTGTATTCATTTCCCTTTTCAAGTTTCCCTCCACGTTACGCTTCATTTTATACCACTGACTGCAATTTTGCTCTGTCATCTGCCTGTCCATCCTCATAGTCTCACTAAACACTACATCGAATTGTATAGCAACTGCCCCATCCTCAGCCCCATCTCTCTGGCTCCCATCCTTCTGCCAACTTAGTTTAAACCTTCCCCAACAGCTTTAGCAAACCTGTCCGCAAGGATATTGAACCACTTGGGTTCAGGTGTAAACCATCCTTTTTGTACAGGTAATACATTCCCAAGAAGGGATCCATCAATGATCTAGAAATATAAAAACTCTGCCCTCCCCACCACTCCCTCAGCCCTCATTCACCTGTACTATCATCCTATTCCTGCCCTAACTGGTACGTGGCACTAGGAGTAATCTAGAGATTACTACCTTTGAGGTCCTGTCCTTCAGCCTTTTCCCTAACTCCCTATTCTCAGTGCCCAGGTCCTCTTCCCCCAATCTGCCTGTCTCATTGGTGCCAATGCGCACCATGACCTCAGGCAGCCTGTGGAGACTGTCACTGTTATGATACAGGAAATGAGAGAGCCAAGTTGTGCATGGCAAGCTTCTGGAAAAAGAAATGTGATAACAGCAATGTTGGTCATGAGGCAAAAGTTGGCCACGAGGCCATCTTCCTGCTCTCCCTTCAACTAGTCCTAGTGTGTCATTTACATCTACCTGAATATTGCTTTAAACATCTTGTGGTCATGTCCAATGACATACTAATTAGTAAGTTGTCCTGTGGTTAGACTAGGGTTAAATAGCTGGGCTGCTGGGCGGTGTGACTCATTGGGCTTTAAGGGTCTGTTATGTGCAGCATCACTAAATCAGGGGTTCCTGACCTTTTTTGTGCTGGGAGTCCCTACCAGTAGCTGAGGTGTCTGTAGACCCCAGGTTGGGAACCCCTGCTCTAAATACCAAATAAATAATTAATGCACAGATTTCTATTCAGTTGTTGAAGACACATCAACTTGGCTCCAATGCTTCAATGACTTTCTAAGAGCTGTTTCTTCGGCCCTCTCATTTTCATGAGCTACATAGTTTTTGATCATGATGTGAGTCCTCACCAGCAAATCCACCGTGGTCAACTGATGTGCAACTCAATATCACATATGGACTGCTGGTGTGTTCAGGCCTCTGGATTGAGTGCTAAAACTTTCTGCCTAAGAAGCAAGAATGTCAACATTGTTCATGATCTCTCTGTAAGTCCTATCATTACATTAAAAGTCCCAGTGGGTTTTTGTAGAATAGTTTATTTTTATATAGTGAGCTTGAAATGATGTGGCCCGCTGACAATGGCTGAAGCCACAAATAACTGGGGCAAAGGCTGAAGCAATACTCGGGCTATTGAGAAATACTTAATAGTAGTTTATGTTGTGAAAGGTGTTGCAGTGATGATTTAACTCAAACACAGCTGAATTCACAATGAGTAACGTGTACACGTGTGTGTGTGTGTGTGTGTGTGTGTGTGTGTGTGTGTGTGTGTGTAAGTCCCTGGGTATGGTAGTAAGTGGGAAACAATGAGGAGAGGGGAAAGGAAGAGAGTGAGAAAGGCAGAAACAGGGGGAAAAAGGAAAGAAAGACTAAAAAGGGGATGAGAGAAAGAGGTGAAGAGCAAGAAGGGAGGAAGAAGAAAGAAATGAGAGAGAGAAGGGCAAAGAAGGAGGATAGAGAAAACAAGGGGGTGAAGGTGAAAGAGAAAGAGAGAAAAGGGTGAAAGAGAAAAAGAGAGACTCTAATACCACTGTTTATAATATGACTACTACATAGACATCCACAGCAAAGTAAATTTTAAATTGTCCCATTGAGGCCTAAAGATTTAATTGCTGTAAAGAATGTCTTACTCTTGTGGAGTAACATCTTTCCTGACTGGGAGTGGGGACACTCTGCTTGGCCGTTGGCCGTGAAGCAATCTCAGGTTGTGTGGCCTTTTCCATGGAGGTTGTAGAAGTTGTAGACTGCAGGAAGTGGTTCTGACAGCTCTGGACACCTTTCTACTCTTTTGTCCTTTCTTCTCCAAGATGCTCTTGGCATCTTCTGGACATGCTGGCATTTCAAACAATGCATGGAAAGCTGCTCGATCTGCTGATCTACCCCAGGCCACCAGACGAAGCTTCGAGCCAGTGCTTTCATTTTGACCATGCTTAGATGGCCGGCATGTAGCTCCTCCAACACTTTAGCTCTCAGCTTAGATGGTGCAAGAACTCTCAATCCCCACATGAGGCAACCTCCATCAAGGACAAAGTTCATCCCGGTGCTGGACATTTTGCTACACATTCCAGCCATTTTGTGTGGCCATGTAGATCTGAGAAAGTGTGGGCTCTTTTCCGCTTTCCCTTTGGGTAAGTTCTGCAGTAATAAGGAGACAATTGAGTTGCTTTATGGAGACGTGGCTAAAGGATGCATGTCTCTGGGAGCTGAACGTCCAAGGATACACGGTGTATCGGAAGGATAGGAAGGTAGGCAGAGGGGAAGGCGTGGCTTTATTGGTAAGAAATGATATTAAATCATTAGAAAGAGGTGATATAGGATCGGAAGGTGCAGAATCTTTATGGGTTGAGCTAAGAAATAGCAGGGGTAAAAGGACCCTGATGGCAGTTATTTATAGGCCTCCAAACAGCTGCAGGGATGTGGACTACAAATTACAACTGGAAATAGAAAAGGCTTGTCAGAAGGGCAGTGTTATGATAATTGTGGGGGATTTTAACATGCGAATGGATTGGGAAAATCAGGTCGGTACTGGATCTCAAGAGAGAGAATTTGTAGAATGTCTGCGAGATGGCTTTTTAGAGCAGCTTGTTGTTGAGCCCACTAGGGGATCAGCTGTACTGGATTGGGTATTATGTAATGAACTGGAGGTGATTAGAGAGATTGAGGTGAAGGAACCCTTAGGAGGCAGTGATCATAACATGATTGAGTTCACTGTGAAATTTGAAAAAGAGAAGCTGAAATCTGATGTGTTGGTATTTCAATGGAGTAAAGGAAATTACAGTGGCATGAGAGAGGAACTGGCCAAAGTTGACTGGAAAGGGACACTGGCGGGAAAGACGGCAGAGCAGCAGTGGCTGGAGTTCATGCAAGAAGTGAGGAAGGTGCAAGACAGGTATATTCCAAAAAAGAAGAAATTTTCGAATGGAAAAAGGATGCAACCGTGGTTGACAAGAGAAGTCAAAGCCAAAGTTAAAGCAAAGGAGAGGGCATACAAGGAAGCAAAAATTTGTGGGAAGACAGAGGATTGAGAAGTTTTTAAAACCTTACAAAAGGAAACTAAGAAGGTCATTATGAGGGAAAAGATTAACTATGAAAGGAAGCTAGCAAATAATATCAAAGAGGATACTAAAAGCTTTTTCAAGTATATAAAGAGTAAAAGACAGGTGAGAGTAGATATAGGACCGATAGAAAATGATGCTGGAGAAATTGTAATGGGAGATAAGGAGATGGCAGAGGAACTGAATCAGTCTTCACTGAGGAAGACATCAGCAGTATACCGGACACTCAAGGGTGGCAGAGAAGAGAAGTGTGCGTAGTCACAATCACGACAGAGAAAGTACTCAGGAAGCTGAATAGTCTAAAGGTAAATAAATCTCCTGGACCAAGTGGAATGCACCTGCGTGTTCTGAAGGAAGTAGCTGTGGAGATTGCAGAGGCATTAGTGATGATATTTCAAAAGTCGATAGATTCTGGCATGGTTCTGAAGGACTGGAAGATTGCAAATGTCACTTCGCTATTTAAGAAGGGGGCAAGGAAGCAAAAAGGAAATTATAGACCTGTTAGCTTGACATTGGTGGTTGGTAAGTTGTTGGAGTCGATTGTCAAGGATGAGGTTACAGAGTACCTGGAGGCATATGACAAGATAGGCAGAACTCAGCATGGATTCCTTAAAGGAAAATCCTGCCTGACAAACCTATTACAATTTTTTAAGGAAATTACCAGTAGGCTAGACAAGGGAGATGCAGTGGATGTTGTATATTTGGATTTTCAGAAGGCCTTTGATAAGGTGCCACACGTGAGGCTACTTAACAAGATAAAAGCCCATGGAATTATGGGAAAGTTACATACATGGGTAGAGCGTTGGCTGATTGGCAGGAAACAGAGAGTGGGAATAAAGGGATCCTATTCTGGTTGGCTGCCAGTTACCAGTGGTTTTCCACAGGGGTCTGTGTTGGGGCCGCTTCTTTTTACATTGTACATCAACGATTTGGATTATGGAATAGATGGCTTTGTGGCTAAGTTTGCTGATGATACGAAGATAGGTGGAGGGGCCGGTAATGCTGAGGAAACGGAGAGTCTGCAGAGAAACTTGAATGGATTGGAAGAATGGGCAAAGAAGTGGCAAATGAAGTACAATGTTGGAAAGTGTATGGTTATGCACTTTGGCAGAAGTAATAAACGGGCAGACTATTATTTAAATGAGGAAAGAATTCAAAGTTCAGAGATGCAACGGGACTTGGGAGTCCTTGTACAGGATACCCTTAAGGTTAACCTCCAGGTTGAGTCAGTAGTGAAGAAGGCGAATACAATGTTGGCATTCATTTCTAGAGGAATAGAGTATAGGAGCAGGGATGTGATGTTGAGGCTCTATAAGGCGCTGGTGAGACCTCACTTGGAGTACTGTGGGCAGTTTTGGTCTCCTTATTTGAGGAAGGATGTGCTGACGTTGGAGAGGGTACAGAGAAGATTCACTAGAATGATTCCGAGAATGAGAGGGTTAACATATGAGGAATGTTTGTCCGCTCTTGGACTGTATTCCTTGGAGTTTAGAAGAATGAAGGGAGACCTCATAGAAACGTTTCGAATGTTGAAAGGCATGGACAGAGTGGATGTGGCAAAGTTGTTTCCCTTGATGGGGGAGTCTAGTACAAGAGGGCATGACTTAAGTATTGAAGGGTGCCCATTCAAACAGAAATGCGAAGAAATTTTTTTAGCCAGAGGGTGATGAATCTATGGAATTTGTTGCCACGGGCAGCAGTGGAGGCCAAGTCATTGGGTGTATTTAAGGCAGAGATTGATAGGTATCTGAGTAGCCAGGGCATCAAAGGTTATGGTGAGAAGGCGGGGGAGTGGGACTAAATGGGAGATTGGATCAGCTCATGATAAAATGGCGGAGCAGACGCGATGGGCCGAATGGCCAACTTCTGCTCCTTTGTCTTATGGTCTTATGGTCTTATGGAGAATTATGTCAAGAGCAGTATCCTCTTTTGTAAATTGTTCAGGTATTTCCTTTGCCAAGGGTAAACAGGACAATCCATCAGCCTTACCATGATTAGTTGTCCTCTTGAATTCTGTCTTGTAATTCTGTCCTCCAAAAAACAGAGCCCATCTCTGCAATCGTGCTGCTGCTGTTAGTGGAACATCCTCCTGTGGATTGAAAATGGACGCTAGTGATTGATAACCATAACAAGGGTAAAATCTCTCCAGTAGAAGTACTGGTTGAAATGTTTTACACCCCAAATCAGACTCAAAGCTTCACTGTCGATCTGTGCGTAATTTTTCTCTGCGGCGGTAAGGGAACGTGACACAACAGCTTCCATCACTCATAACATGTGGCATGACTGCACCTACACCATAAGGTAAGGCATCACAGGCAAGTTTCACTGGATGATGTGGATCATCATCTGTGAGCACAGTGTCTGCCATCACCATTTCCTTGGCCTCTTTGAAAGCCACTTCCCACTGCTTCGTCCATTACCATTTCTTCTGGATTTGTAGTAATGTTTTCAATGGATGGAGCACAGTTGCCAGGTTTGGCAGGAACCTGCTGTAGTGATTGACAAATCTTAAAAAGGACCACAACCGTGACATGTCCTTTGGCCCTTGGGGCATCCACCACTGCTTGAATTTTCTCAGCATACTTGACTAATCCTTGTGTGTCAATAGTGTAACCATAGTAAGTGATCTTTGATGTAAAGAACTTGTCACATCGTGCTCTGAGCCCATAATCTTATAATGTTTTTAACACTGGCTTGAGATTTTAGAGATGTTTTCTGTCATCCTTACCGATAACAATGATGCTATCCAGGTAACACCGAGTGCCTGGGCAGCCTTATAACACCAGGTCCATAGCTTTCTGCCAGAGTGCAGGTGCAGATGCTACTCCAAAGATAAGCCTATTGTAGCAATAATGTCTTTTGTGGGTGTTTATGGACAGAAATACTTTGGACTCTTCTTCCATCTTTATTCATAGGTAGGCCTCAGCTGTCCCCTTTGCTGAAGTGTTTCCCTCCAGAAAGGTTTGCAAAGATACCCTCTATCCTGGGCAGAGGGTATTGATCTACTTTCAGTACTAATTTGATGGTGACCTTAAAGTCACCGCAGGTCCTGAGAGACCCATACTTCTTGGCTACTAGGACCAATGGCATTGCCCATGGGCTCTACTCAACCTTAGAAGGAACTCCATGTGATCTAGCTCACTGGCTGTGTGTACATAATAAGCAACTACAGTTCCCAGTGTGCAATGCGGGTGATTCACCTGGAACCGGAAGTGACGTTGGTGAGCTGGTTGTGTGCACTGGGCTCAAGCTGAAACCATGACTGAAAATTCTATGAACAAAAATGCACTAGCGTTTTACCCATGCTGTTTGGCTTTATTAAGAACAAACTTAAAATGGTGTCAGAAGTTGGTGTGGAAGAGCTGGAGGCATGGATGAAAAATTGAAAGTGTACATCTTTCTATATGAAATTGGTGAAGATGCTTTGGACATTGACAACATCTTTCAAATTGATGAGCAGCTTTTACATTGGATGCTCTAATGACAAAATTTGAGGAGTATTTTGTCCTAAGTAAAAACATCATGTTTGAGAGATATAAGTTTTTTTCCTGTGATCAGAAACAAAGTGTTAGCCTTTACCAATACTTAGCTGAACTTCTCACACTGAGTAAGTCCTGTGAGTTTGGAAATTTGAGAGACTCACTAGTTAGGGACCAAATAGTTTGTGGAGCTTTAAATAATGGGTTCAGAGAAAGAGTATTCTGGGGAAAAGATTCAATGTTGGAAAAGGCTATGGATATGTGTAGGGCAGCATAGATCACACAATCACAGGCTAAGGAGCTGCACAGGGCTGAAACAACAGTACATGCTGTGAAAACAGAGGGGCAGAGCACAAGGCGTTTCCCAAAGCAACAACAAAGAAAAGAGGAAGGCTCAAACAGTAAATGTAGCGAATGTGGAAGTAGGCACATCCCAAAGATGTGTGTTGCTTATGGAAAGTCCTGCAACAATTGTGGAAAGAAGAATCATTTTACAAAGTGCTGCAAAGCTGGGGCTACCAAGCAAAAAGTGCATATGGTTGCTGAGGAAATGAAGGAAGTCTTTATAGACAGACTGCTGATGCTGGTAAGACAGAACGGTATTTTCCACTGACTGTGAATGAGACAGTAATTCCATTTCAATTTGACGCCGGAGTCCAGGTGAATCTGTTGTCTATGGATGATTACAAAATGCACAAGTTTTACCCAGTGAAGGTAAAAGCTATATTGGAGGGAACATTCCAGTTAAAGGGGGCTGTTTAGTGACCTTCAAGCACAAGGGACAGCACCTAAAAGCACAGTTACTGATTGTTGAAAAGTGAGTACAGCCAATACTAGGTCTGAGTGAATGTGAAAAGCTCAACCTAGTGAAAAGAGTTTTCATTGTGGCTTCACAGACCTAAGATGGCCACACTTGATTTATGGAAGAATACACAGATCTCTTTGAGGGGTTCAGATACTTACCTGGTGTACACAAAATGCATATCGATGAGACAGTGACTCCTGTTGTCCGTGCTTGCAGAAAAGTTCTGTTTGCATTTAGAGACAAACTTAAGCAAGAACTGACACCCATGGAATGGGTAAAGGTCATCCAGAAAACAGCGGACTGAGTGAGCTCACTGCTCATTTGAGCAAAAGAAAAATGGAGCATTATGGATATGTCTAGACACAAGAGATCTCAATAAAGCCATCAAGAGAGAGCATTCTAAATTGCCAGCAAGGGAGGAGATCATGTCCTGGTTTGCAGGTGCCAAGTGATTTAGCAAACTCGACGCATCATCTAGGTTTTGGCAGATGAAGTTTAGATAGATAGATAGGTATACTTCATTAATCCCGAGGAAAATTTGGTTTCGTTACAGCCGCACCAACCAAGAATGGAGCATAAATATAGCAATACAAAAACCACAAACAATCAAACAACAAAATGCAAACTATGCCAGATGGAAAATAAGTCCAGGATCAGTCTATTGGCTCAGGGTGTCTGATCCTCCACGGGAGGAGCTGCATGTTCGATGGCCACAGGCAGGAACGACCTCCCGTGCCGCCCAGTGTTGTATCTCGGTGGAATGTGGCTGAAGTCCAACAGTAAAAAGTTCAATATCTAGTCTGCAAACACGTTCCTCGATCGTAATATGACCAGGATTGCACCATCTGTTGTTAACCATAACAGTAAGCACCCAGCTCCTTTACGCTTACCGTTCTCAGTGCACTTCCGGTCAGCCGGAACGGTCTGGAAGCTGTCCATGGAGAAGTTTTGATCGGATATGTCCTCGTGCAGCCCCGTTCCAGTGAAACACATAACACTGCACTCCCGAAATGTTCTCTGACTCCTGGCTAGCGCCGTGAACTCGTCCATTTTATTACCCACTGAACTCCTCTTCTCCATAAGTCTCTGTTGTCTCGACCCGGTCCTCTTTCCTCCACTTTGTGATCCCCCTCTGCATCCTCTGTGTGTTTTCCTCCAGATTTCAGCAGGGGTGTCTGCCGCTCTGCTCGCTAAACCGGCTGGCATTAGCGCAAACAGCTGGTCCCTGAAATACACAATGTGACCTTGCTTCTGTCCTGCATGTCGGGATGTAACTATTTCCAGCGCTAAAAACCCAAATAAAACTCTCTCTACCAGCATGTTAGAGACGGTGCAGCTTGGACGTGTTACCGTGAAAAAGAAATACAAAAAGTAACGTAAGTTATAAAGTAAGAAGAAGAAAGTAAGAATACTTATCGGAACGGCTGTACCAGGCTGCATGCACGACCGGCGCATGTGCACTGTTTGATGAGTCAAGTTCAAGATTGTGTACTTTTAACACGCCAGACAGTCAAGATTGTGTACTTTTAACACACCAGAAGGAAGAGGTGGCTTTCTTCGATTACCAAGTGGGACCCTGTCTGCACCAGGAGTCTGCATTAAAACCATCCACATGATCTTTGAGGGCATACCTAGTGTCAAGACAATGATGATGACATTATTGTTTTGGGGTCCCTCAGGGAAGAACATGATGCATAGCTGAGACAGGTGCTTGAAGTGACATGGAATGTCAATTTGAAATTAAATAAAGAGAAATGTAAGTTTGGTGTTAATTTACTGACTTACATAGGAGAGGGAGTGAAGCCTGACCCAAGAATTATGTCAACCATTGAAAACGTGGAGAGGCCCCAACACAAATAGGGGTGAAATATTTCCCGGGGATGGTCTCTTACCCAGCTAATTTCATCCCTCGATTGTCTTCTGTGTCAGCACCAATGTCAGCACACAGTGAAATGAGTGGATTTGGTCTCATAAGCAAGAAGACTATTTCCAGAGGCTGAAAGGAGTCCTAACCGAACAACCCATGTTGAAATTTTATGATCCAGAAAGGTGTACTAGGATCTCGACTAATATGTCCTGATGTGGTCTTGGAGCAGTACTACCGCAGCAGCATGATGACACGTGGCAAACTGTGGCCTGTGCGCTAAGGGCTTTAACAAGTGCGGAAGCCAACTATGCACAGATAGAGAGAGAGCTAGCCAGCACAAATGCATGCAAAAGGTTCCAACAGTACATCTACGGACAAGCTTTTGAAGTGAGACAGACTGCAGAACACAGGTCTCAATTATGTCCAAGCCACTGAATGACTCTCCCATGACGATACAGCGCGTGTTGATAAGGCTGCAGAAATATGATCTACACACCAAGAAAGTATATGTTTGCTGCTAGTGGATTGTCTCAAGCTGTCAACAGGAAAGAAAACAGTGACCAAGGAATTAGTGTTGATCTACAGACCTACGTTGACATGATTGTCACATCCATTCCGGTATCTCCCGATGGAACAGAAAAGATTAGGACAGCAGCAGGGACCGATGAAACAATGTAAGTACTCTAAGTGACAATACAAAAAGGATGACCAGCAACTAACAAATGATTGTCCAATGTGCTTTCAGGATTATTGGGCATGTAGAGCTGAACTGTCAATAGTGGAAGATATGGTCTTGAAAGGAAAAAGATTTGTGAAGGTTCTCGGCCCGAAACATCAACTGTACTTTTTTCCACAGATAATCCCTGACCTGCTGAGTTCCTCCAGCATTTTGTGTGTGTGGCTTGGATTTCCATTTTGTCTTGTTTGTGATTCCAGTGTCACTACACAAGGAAATGCACCAGAAGATACATGAAGGGCACCTTGGTGAGGAAAAACATAAACAAAGAGCTCCTGAAGTGATGCACTGGCCAAGAATGAGCCAAGACATCACCCAGACCATTGCTTCATGTGTAATATGCCTAACCTATAGACCAAAGCAGTAAGGAGAACTGTTTAGACCACACCCTGTACCAGTCAGGCCATACTTCGAGGTTGGACTGGATTAGTTTGATTATAATGGAAAGAGTCACATTGTTGTCACAGACTACTTTTCAAATTACCCAGAGGTTGCAACACTGCAATCAACATCCAGCAAAGTGGCCACCACCTTCCTGCAAGCTGTGTTTGTGAGGCATGGAGTTCCATGTGAAGTGGAATCAGACAATGATCCATAATTTTTAGTCTGTGAATTTGAGTCCTTTGCCAATAATTGTCAAATTGGCTACAGAGAAAGGGAAGGAAGAACAGAAACAGTATCACAACAAGACTGAAAAAAGTCTACCAGTCCCAAAACCTGGAGATCATGTGCAAATTGGGATCACAATTCCGGCACATAGTCTGTGTAAGGATATGTACAAGAGGAAGTTGCTCCACATTCCTACCAGATCCAGATGGAGCAAGGAACACTTCTAAGAAGGAACTGTGTGTATCTATGACACATCACCTGTCAGTACACCAAATGGGCCAGCAAATGTAAAAAATAAGCTTGTTGTCCAGAGTTCTCAGAAAGACACTAATATTAACACAGCAAGTGAAAGCAATACATCGGTAGAGACAAATAGCAGACCAAATAAGGACCATCAAACCATCTCAGAGACTGATTGAGAGTCACTAAGTGAATAAGGGACTGTGTATAAGAAGAAGAAGTGAATTTTATGTAAATATCTCTGTCAGAAAGCATTTTATTGTTTCTTGCAGGTTTAAGAGAACATAGTATTGTGTTTAAAAATGTAAACACGAGGAATTCTGCAGATACTGGAAATTCAAGCAACACACATCAAAGTTGCTGGTGAATGCAGCAGGCCAGGCAGCATCTCTAGGAAGAGGTACAGTCGACGTTTCGGACCGAGACCCTTCATCAAGACGAAGGGTCTCGGCCCGAAACGTCGACTGTACCTCTTCCTAGAGATGCTGCCTGGCCTGCTGCGTTCACCAGCAACTTTGATGTGTGTTGCTTGATAGTATTGTGTTTGTTTTTTCTTTAAAGGGGGAAGGTATGCTATTATGTGTGTACACAATATAGAACTGCAATTGCCTGTGTGCAATGTGGGCTGTTTACCCAGAACCAGAAGTAATGTTGAGGAGAGGGTTGCATGTACTCAAGTTGAGCTGAAACCATTGCTGGAGTGTCCCGAATAAAGATGTGTTAGCTTTTTCCCGTGTTAAATTTGTCTTCATTAATTACAAACCTAACACTGTCTACCTTATCATGGATGGTATAAGGAACCAGATGGGCTTCTGAAAACTAAGGTGTGGCATTTTCATTTAATAGCATTTTACCCTTGATATGTTTGAGTTTTGCAATTCCATTGTTGAACACTGCTGTGGAATCATCCAGTACCATTCTTAATTCATTTTCAATTGACTCTATTGCAGGGGATGTGGCATGCAAATGGTGAATGGATCTCCAATCAAGTTGATGTGCAGTATTAGACTTACTGCCATATGTACCACCAAAAAAAAGCATATCCTTGCCCGTAAAGACTTTGCAAACGTCATTGTAAAGATGTGGAAGAAGGTTTTGTGGTCTGATGAGACTAAAGTGAAACATTTCAGCCTCCACACTAAGCAATATATGTGGCATAAACCTAATACTGCGCATCAACCAGGTAACACCATACCTACTGTAAAGTATGGTGGAGGCAGCATTAGGTTATGTGGATGCTTTTCAGCAGTAGAGACTGGAAATCTGGTCAGGTCTGATACAGAAGGGTACTAGATACAGACCTACTAGCCTCTGCCAGAAAGCTCAAACTGGGGAGGAAGTTTGACTTTCAGCAGAACAACGACCCAAAGCATATTGCCAGATCAAACATGGAGTGGCTTCAGAAGAAGAAAATTGATGTCCATGAGTGGCCAGTTCCGTCCTGACCCTAAACCGATCGAACGTCTCTGGCAAGACCGCAAGATTGCTGTCCACCATCACTCCCCAACTAATCTGGTACAGCATGAGCAAATTTGCCAGGAGGAATGGACAAATCTTGCTCCGTCACATTGCGCAAAGCTAATAGAGACTTAACTAACGAGACTACTGGCTGTAAAAGCTGCGAGAGATGCTTCAACTAAGTACTGAGCAAAGGGAGATTAATACTTTTGAAATGCTGACATTTCAGTTTTAGAACTTGTAGTTTCTCATGCTCTACAATTTCCCATTTTTTGAGTTGTCTGTGAAAAAAAGAGCAAGTCATTCACAATTTAAAATTCTCAGTTAAATTGATCAAAATCCCTGGCTGTAATACTCATTTATGTGAACAAATGGTTTAGGCAAACAATTACTTTTACAATGCAATGTAACTCCACAGCTGTACGTTGACAGTGGTTAGGCTACACTTGGAATATTGTACACAGTTCTGATCATCACACTAAGGGAAGGTTATGCTAATACCAGAAAGAGTGCAGAAAAGATTTACCAGGATGCGACGTGAAATTGGTTACAAGGAGAGATTGGATAGGTGGGGTGGGGGAAGAGGTGCAAGTGATCTTATAGAAGATTATGAAACTATGAAGGGCAAAGAAAGGGTAGACAGTCCCAATCTTCTTCCAAGGGTAGGGAGTCGAAAGCTAAAGTTATAGGTTTAAGGTGAGGGAGAAATATTTAAAGGGAATCTGAGGGATAGGTCTTTCACACAGAGGGTGGTGATTGTATGGAGCTGGCTGCCAGAGGAAGTGATACAGCTGAGTATAATTAAAGCTTTTAATAAACATTTGGATGGGTACATGGATAGGAAAGGTTTAGAGGGATCTGGACCAAATGCAGGAAAATAGGATAAGCTATTTTAGTTGCTCAGTTGGCTTGAATCTGTTTGCTGTATGACTCTTTAGAAAAAGATCCAGATCACACATGTGGTGGAGTCTTGCAAAATACGCTCCCTCCAACAGCCTAGCAAGTCTATCGGTTGTGGTCATCACCTTCTGAGGGTCCAGTCGATGGAGTTTGCACATTCTCACTGTGACCATATGAGTTTCCTCTGGGTGCTCCAGTTTCCTCCTACATCTCAAAGTCATGCAGACCAGTTGTTTACTTAGTCACTTTGCATTACCTTCACATGTGGGTGAGCGATAGAATCTGTGGATAGTGGGAACGCGAGGAGAAGAAAACAGTGTTCAGGTAAAGGGATATTAATGGTTGGTGCGGACAAGGTGGGCTGAAGGTTATATGTTCTATACTATACTACAGTGACACCAAGACTTATCCAAGATGGGATGTCAAGAAGGATGTCTTACAGCACCTGGGCAAAGGCTGATGTGGTGGGTGAAGTAACTTCCCTGTGAAGCCCAGTCTTCTTACAATGCTTTCTTGTTTCCTGCATGCCCACATTAGGATGACTGGATAATGGTTTGCCAGAGCACTTTCACTTACACCTCTGGCACCCGTGCCACTACCTTCTTCAACTCAAGTACTCTAAGTCTGTTCAAGCCCTTTCAAAGCACCACACATTAGATTAGAGGGTTCTGTTAGAGATCATAAATTCAATTTGACTTTCCAAAATGTCTCAGCTCACTTTGGTGCAGTGAGTTACCCCCTGATCCATCTGCTATGAACTATGACTTTCCTGCTTAATTAAGACTTCAGACAGCAGCTTCCTGATTTGCTCCTCCAAATAATAACCCTTAACCCCGGGCTGACCCCACTCAGAAGCCGCCACGTGCCCAAGCCTATCCTCGCCTGGCCAGTGTGGCGCTGGGTACGGCTTAGAGCAAATGGAAGCCAGTCACAGACACTGGGCTGATTTGCAAACTGTCCAAGCCTAGTTAAGATTTATTTGCCAAGGTATTTTTTTGTCTGTAGCTATTGGTTAAACATTGACATGCCTGTCACTAAGCAGACTGATTTGGTCACCCTCCAGAGAGCACAAACAGAACCAGATTGCCCGTGCAAGGCTCCCCCTCCTTAGTCTTCCTCTTGCGGTCACGGTGACCTCTGGCCTCTCCTCCCTGACCTGTGATATTTTCAGACATTAGCCAGATTTACTAGCAGCAGTCAGTTTGATGAGATGCAGTAAATCACTTCAATGCTGAACAAGAGAAGCACTTATTAAACTCCACTCAGTGAAAGGATCACGAACAGAATTATTGCCCTTAGTTTTTTTCATCCACTCTGTTGGCAGAACTGTTTTTGGAAAGTTGCCTCCTACGCAGTCACAGAGTCAGGGGAGGTAATTGCTCGCAGCAGTGGAGAAAGAAGTGAAAATAGAACAATGGCTTGTTGCTACCTTGCGGTTCTCGGTGTGAGAATATATCTCCCAGACTGGTATTAAGACCGGGTAAAGCTAGGAGGTCACAGATCTGTGCTTGGTCAGTGAGTCTTGTTGGCACCAGCAAGGGTACTAATTATTAGGATAATATCCTTGGGCAGGAAGAGGGATTGAACAATAATGACCACAAACACTGCTTTTAGCATCAGACCCTTGGAAATATTCCAGTTTTTGATGCAGTCGGAATAATCTCACTCCAATGCCATCCACAATGATACTTGCAGTGACGGAGTACTGCACAGTCAAACTAAATTAAACTAAACCCCCTTCTGCCCTATCAGATGGACCCAGAAGATTGTGCCCCTACTGATATGTAGGGAGAACTCGGGACCAATAAAGGCACTGGACAGATTCAGGAACCTACCAGCTCCAATTTGTTTAAAAAATGTCATTTATAAAATTAATATTCTTGGGGTTGTTTAACAAATATCTACCATGTTTCTGACCAGTTTCTAAAAGGATTTAATTGCCTACTTGATTTTGAGGTTGAATAGTTTTCTAAACCACAATAACAAGTGACCTGAGAATGAAGGAAAGAGAGATTCTTCATTCCTTCTTTCATTCTCAGGTCACTTATGACTTTGATTTAGAGAAATGAGAGCCAAATGCAAGCAACTGGGAATATCTCAGTTAGGTAATTTGTTTGGCCTTGATAAATTGGACCAAAGAGCCTATTTTCCATGCTGTAATTGTAACTATCATCCCTGTACCAAAGAACTCCACAACTTCGGAACTTAACAATTACCGCCTGGCGGCACAGACACTAATCAATATGAAGTGCTTTTAATGGCTGGTAATGGTAAACCTCAAAAACTCCATTCCTCTCACGCTGGACAGTCATCCACATGCTTACCAACAGAACCGCTCTACAACAGGTACCATAGCATCTGTCTTGCTCCTGACCCTGATACACCCAGGAAACAAGGACACTTATGTCAGAATGCTGCTTCTGGATCTCAGTTCAGCCTTCAACATTATTGTCCCTCAGGCCTTGGTGAACAAACTCCTACTCCTCAGTCTAAATACATCACTCTGCAACTGGACTTCCTAACCAACAGACCTCAGATAGCCAGGATACACAACCACCCCTCTCTCCCCCTCATCCTCAACACAGGTTCTCTCCTCCCCCCCCAGAGCTGTGTGCTGAGCCCATTGCGATACACTCTGATCACACACGACTGCATGGCCGAGCAATCACATTGTCAAGTCTGCTGACAACACAACAATGACGGGGCTCGTCATCGACAACGATGAGACGGCCTACAGAGAGGAAGTGGAAGAGCTCGAGGCCTGGTGCCAGGCAAGCAACCTCTTCCTCAATGTCAACATGACGAAGGAGATGATTATCAACTTCAGGACATCTCACACCACTCACACCCCTCTTTACGTCAGCGGCACAGCAGTCTCAGACTCCTGGGAGTGCGCATCTCGCACAACCTCTCATGCTCCCAGTACACACCCTACACAATCAAGAGAGCTGAGCAACACCTCTACTTTCTGAGGAGACTGAAGAGAGCCGGACGATGCACATTAATGCTCATATTATTCCACAGACGCACTGTAGAGAGCATCCTAACATGCTGCCTCACTGCGTGTAATGGTTATGCACTGCAGCATCAGGGATTGCTCTTCAATGGGTAGTTAAAGCTGCCCAGCATATCATGGCCACCAGCCTATCTACCATCAAGGGCATGTATACAGAAAGGTGCTGGGAAAAGGCCAGCAACATCATGAAGGATCACACCACCCTGCACATGTTCTGTTTGTCCCACTCCCGTCAGGGAGGAGGCTCCATAGCATCCGTGCCAGGACCACAAGATTTAAAAGCAGTTATTTTCCCCAAGCAGTAGGGCTGATCGACACCTCCACCCACTAAACTACCTCACCACACCACATTCCACCACTACGTTATCATCTCCTGTCAGAGTCACCTTATTTATAGATACTCCTTTGCCCAGCGTCACTTTATGGACAGACAATCAATCTATGTATATCAGCTATCTGATGTATTTATATTTACTGTGATTTTTTTATTATTAATGCGTTCTTTATCTTATTGTGTTTTTATTGTTGCATCAGATCTGGAGTAACAAATAGTTTGTTCTCCTTTACACTTGTGTACTGGAAATGACACTGATCAATTCTGAATCTTGAATCTTGACTCTGTGATGTTGGACAAGAACAACCTTCTTTGATTTCTTTGTTAGTTGAATGTCTTAAAGGCAGTTATTACTCAGGCCCAATCTTAAAGAGCCACAGCCGGAAAACGTGGTGCCTTAGAGGATGGGTCATTCCCAAAACCTCCTTGTTTTAATTCTAGTCATGAGTTATGATGAGTGAATCAACTGTAGTCCGGGGGGTCTGCTTCCAACATTTACCCTCATTCTTCTTCAAGCAGATGCTGTCAGATAATTTTCAAAGCAAGTGCTGTTGGCTCACACTAGACACACCAGCAGGTTTTGGGTACTTCAGGGAGAAATTCCAATGAGGCACAAAAATATTATGGCATTTTCACAAACCCCCCGTACATGTGAAACAATAATATTTCCTGAACCAGCCCTTAGAAATCAGCTCTGGCTACTAGAAAGCTCAGAGCTGTGGGTGAGTTCCCAGAGCCCCAGTTTGCAAATGTTTACCTGGAGTGAATCCAAGCTTTAATTTGCTCCTTCATTCCGACAACATTGAGTCTGGATTTGCCAAGACGTATCTTTGAAAGGGGGAGGGGGAGGTGTTCGACAAGTGAAAGATGAATGGTTTATGATGTTCACACCTATATCTACTTACATCATTGACAGCAGCACCTCCAGAGTCAAACCATTTAAAGGAGTCCTGCCTTTCAGCAGAAGGGGTGCTGAGAAATGAAAAATGAAAGATTTAAACAGATTAGACCACACAACATTGGAGCAACGTAAAAGGCCGGAAGATGGATAGAAGCACGCATAGAACACGGACACAAGGGAGGTGGTGTTGGCATTAATAATCTATACAGGAAAAGTAATGGGTCAAAGTTCAGTGTGAGTGGGCCAGGATTCTGGTCCACTGGTTTTTCTCAGTGCAAGTGAACGAGAAGGATTGGTCCTTTGGAATTCTTGGCTCTAGGAGCGAATAGGAAGGGGTTTGATCCTTCCGTATGTGGTACACAGGAGTGAAATGAAGGGGTTTACTCCACTGGGAATATATATAATTAGAATGATTGGAAAGGGGTTGGATCACTTGGGATTCTATATAATTATAATAGATGGTAAGAGGCAGATCTAGTGGGGTTCTAGGCACTTAAAGTGAATGGGAAATGGATTGTTCCAAAGGAGTTTCTACACTCTTTGTGCTGTGGTGATACAAAGCTCTCGCCATTGGTCAATATTCATTGAGTGAACTGCAGCACTGCTCAAAACAGTTTGCCTGTAGCTGGCAGAATTCTTTACCACAAAGAGGCTTAGCCACTTGCAAGCAAGGCCCCAGAGTAGGGCCTCCTCTATCAGGAGTGCAGATTGTTAGGGTGAGGGGCGTGACGACAAAGAAATGACTGGTCATTAGCCATGTCTCCAGGACAACTGCGGAGCCTTTGTCCAGCCACTAATAAGTTATTTATGAAGGGGTCTTCTGTATAGACAGTCGGTCAGGGTGTTATAAAACTGACACATTGCCCTGGGAACAGGCTGAAAGTGAAGGGGCTGATCCTGGCAAAAGAAAATAACAACTATTCCCCACAGGCTTCAATTACCAGCTATTACACAGAGAGAAGCAGTGTGTATCTGTGTGATTAACATTACTAGGGGAATTTTCATAAACATTCAGGTGTCTTTCCAGATCATTTTCTTCTGTTCAGACCTGTTTTTGAAGTTTTGCAGCTATATTTTAAACGCAAGTTTTGAATCTTAAGTAACAAGAATCCATCATATCTATTAAAGCTTAATGCACAAAAAAAGTCACATTTTCCTTTTGGAGATTTTTCCTCATTTTCCTAGAGCCAATTCAAACAAAATAAATTACAGTGGTGATGTTATTGAATGGTTAATATACAGCTGATGAATCCCTCCCACTTCTGTCTTGATCTAGGAGTTTTAAATGGCTTAGTGTTAAAACATCTGCTGATATCAATTGTCACATGAGTAGCAACACTGATGAGGGATTGCAGCACTGTTTAATGTGTTCCCTTACAGGCAAGACATTAACTTACACCACTCATGTAGACAAGATCAGCCCTACTGTACTATTGGCGTAGGGCATATCAACAGTATATCCCTCTGTCAATTTCTAAATGCCGATAATCTGGCCTTTCCTGAGATTGTAAAACCTAGAGACAGCATGGACTCAATGGGCCGAGAGGCCTCCATCTCCACCCCGACAATGCTATGATTTATTGTTTATGGAAAATTGCAATCTGCACTTTGTTTGAACGTCATTTATGGGATGTGAGTGTGGATAGCGAGGACAGCATTTATATGCTCGTCACTACTTGCCGTCGGCAGGGCAATTTTTTTAATGTTCAGAGCTTCACAGGATAAGACAGCATTTAATTGCCCTTCTACAGCTGCCTTTGAGAAGATGGTAGTGAAGCTGCCTTCCTGATCCGCTGCACACCCTATGCCCACAATGCCGTGCAAAGGAGTGCCAGGATTCTGGATGTCATATGGCTTAGTGGTGACGTTCCTGTGCTTTCCATTCCCTTGTCTTTCAACCTTTTAGAGGTCATAGGCTTGGATGATGAGCTACCCTTATGAACCAATATGGGATTCCTAGGATTTGGACACAGTAAAGGAACATCGAAGTTATCCACAACCATTATGTCCCTGAAAAAGCATAGATAACCTCACTCATCTCAAACCTAGTAAAAAATATATATGATTATTTATTGATCTATTTATTTGATTGATCAGCTTATTTATTTATTCATTCATTATTTGCACAATTTGTCTTCCTTTGCACATTAGTTGTTTGTCAATCTTTACTTATGTATAGTTTTTCATATATTCTATTGTATTTCTTTATATTCCTGTGAAAACCTGCAAGACAATGAATCTGAAGATGGCGTATGGTGACATTATGTAATTTGATAATAAATGTACTTTGAATTGGCTTTCACTTCATTTCCATTTCAGTGTAGTGTGCAGTGGAGTGCAATGTCAGTGAGCCATTGCCCTAGTTCTTCTTGCTGGTAGACAGTATGGGTTTGGGAATTCCTGCCAGAACAGCATCAGTGAGTTCTATTGTGTGTCAGCAGGGGAGGTTATGAAGATTTAGGCTGGGGAATGTGGTAACAGTCCAGCAGGTTGCTTTGTCTTGGCTGGGACCAAGCTTGCCAAGTGTTGTTGTAGGTGGATTCATCAGCGTGAGTGGAGAGTGCAGTAAAAGCCTACAAACAGCAGTGCCAGAAATCATCCACTGGGATCATGTTGTTTGAATGATAAATGGTTGGTTGGCAACTATCTGTCTCGAAGGACAATGAGCGATGATGATCATCATCACAAGCCTGGGTAGAAGGTATGGAGATCCTGAGATGCCCAGTCGTCAAGACCCCCCTCTCGGCCGCTCCATTGTAGTCCAAAGGAGAGCTTATGAAGCAATACGTTTGGCACCAGCTTGGCTGTAGGGGCTGCTGGAAGGATGTTCAATGACGTTCGGCCGTCTTAGGGGCTCCACTGCGGATTTGCTGTCTGGGTTTGCTCCCGCAGCCTTTGTCTCTCCCAAGGCTGCCCACAAGGCAGTGGGGCTATTTACCCATAGATGAGGATCTGGTTCATGAGCACCAGGGCCTGTCCACACACGGGTGGCCCTGCATGCTATGTGTGCCGGGGCCGGACCTCCTATCCATCCTCCATAGTTCAGCCCGAGTCCGGTAAGAGTTCAGTTTCCATGTGTCAGAAGCGAGGAGGCACTACATGAGGCTTGCTGCTGGAGAGGCTGTGTACGGACAGGGAGAGACTTGCACATTCACCTCTCCTTTTTGCAAGAATCCTAGTCAGTAGCGGAAGCTGAAAGCAAGAGTGACAATCACTACCCACTACACTACGACACTAGACGTGTCACAACAATCATTTTGACATCATAAGTACTGACCAGAATATAAGCTCATAGAATCATCAAGTCAAACAGCAGGGAAAAAGACCCTTCAGCCCATCAAATTCCATTGACACTCATTTATTCCAATCCTACATTCATCCCATTTTTTATTCTTTCTATATTTCCATTAACTCCCCTATTTTTTCCCATGTACTCAGTCCTACACTGGACAGCAATTGATAGAGATAATTACTGTGTTGAGCTACACACTCTGTGCAGGTGGGAGGAAACCAGAGCACCCAGAGGAAATAAGAATGAAGATGAAAACTCCACAGAGACGGCACCAGAAGTCAGGGTTGAACCCAGAACTTTGGTACTGTGAGGTAGCGGGTCTGCCAGTTGCATTGCTAGTCCTTCATGGTCATTATATTATCATGTTCCACAAGCCTCTGACTAAACTCTGCTCAACATTATCTTTAGTTTGAGTCCCTATATCTAGCTCTATTTTGAAATCCTGCTGAAGAACCTTTACCTGAGCTATTACATAATATTTCACCTGACAGACAATATTCCCTCAGTACAGCTGCAGAGTATCAGCCCAGAGGCGTTGGGGGGTATCCATTAAGGAGAGTGAAAGCAGTCCGTCAACAGCAGGAGAAGCATGTTTATCATGTGGTTGAACTTGAGGCTATATATGATGGCCTAGGGATTGTGAGAAGTTATTTACCTGTCAATATCTGTCAATAGTCAGCTGGTAGCATAAGGAGTTAGTGGTTACCCAGGAGATCTTTTTGCATTCGGTATGAGCGATGATTGATAAGTTTGTGTCCTAAGGTAGGAGTTAATTTTAGAAAATCTAGCACATTTATTTTTCAACATAGTCCCCTCCTACATTTACACACTTAGTCCAGTGGTCGTGGAGCACACAGATCCCTTCTTTGTAGAAGTCAGTGCCTTGGACTTCCAGAAAGTTGTCCACAGCAGGGGTGATTGATAAGTTCATGGCCTAAGGTAAAAGGAGATTGGTTATACAGCTCTTGTTACATGCATGTGCAGTTCAACTCTTTGAGTGATTATGCAGAAAGTTTGAAGTTAATAACTCATCGAAGTAAATATTTCACATCACACCAGCGATTATTTTGTGCCCTCTTTCTCCACATTATTGAATTTGTTCAGGTCACGTCAAGAAGCAAAAGCTGTATTAGTTGGATGCTTTAACCAAAACAGCAGGATCTCCAAAACTTTTTTTTTCCCTTGATTTTCTCAATTATTTTCCCACAGTGTTCAATTTTGTGGTGGAGTGATGATCTCCAATCAGAATGTTCAAGATTCTACTGGTAGCCCATTCAGAACTTTCAGAACAAATTCAAGAAATACCTGGAAATGTGTAATTTGCAAGACAGTGACAAAATAGAGGAAAAATAGACTTAGTTGGATGGTTCCTTCAGGGAGCCAGGAAATGCAAGCTGGGAAAAGTGACTAAATCACATGGTGTAGGACCCTATGCCTCACTTGCATCTGCCTCAGACAACTGATTACCTTACCAATTATAGATTTACAGAACTAGAGAACGAAATAGACCATAAGACCATAAGACAAAGGAGCAGAAGTAGGCCATTCAGCCCATCGAGTCTGCTCTGAAATAGCACAGAAACAGGTTCTTCAGCTGACCATAAAACATCCATTTTCTATGTCAGGCTTACAATAACCTTTCTTATTCTCCCATATTTCCATCAAATCTCCCAGACACACTCTCGCTGACCATCTAAAGTTTTTTTTCTAATTCACTCTTCTGCACTACCCTCCAGTTCACACCTCAATGCGGTGTCTTCTGACCTGTCCCGTGCTCTCTGTGCCTCTAGCCTTGCTTTAGAGCTACCTTGAAAATTTCTCAGGCATTCTTATATTCAACAATGTGATATAAGGGGAAACACTGTTGTAAGGTTGGTTTGTATCAATATTGCAATAAAAAGCCTAATCTCTGCATTATTTCCTGCTGTCATTATCTGCATTATGAACTCCTGTATCTAGGTTTAGAATAAAAACTTGTCAAGCTGTGAATCGAGCCTCCTACCAATGTGGTTTATGTCTCTAACTCCCATGCCCCCTTAAACTCTGCTGCTGCTTTTCAACTATAAGAATCTTGCTGTTTAATAATTGCCGTTAATATTAGAGAAATGTATTATACCTGAACAAATGCAGAATTACATGATGCTACAATATGAGCCAAATTATGTCCATGTATCTAGGTCCTATCATCATATGAAAATTATATTTGACAGATTTTATTTGGAAAGTAAATAATGTGTTATAGTAACAACAGAAGTTATTAATTCTTCTGCAGTTATGACCTTGAGTATGTGATGTTTTGTAACTTCAAAATATTAAACCAATTCAAACAAAGACACAGGAGTCCAAAATGTGAGTCTAACTTCATGTTTTACTTTAAGTGAGGCACGCACGTATCACGTGGTAGCGTGATGATGCATGCAATTAACGTATTTATACATTTAACCTGTAATGGATTAATTAAAAGAACAAGAATGCTTAATCACTTAATCACACACACATACATATATATATATGCACCACATTACTCAATTATTATTGAAATATTAAATTCACAACAGAGTACATCTCTGATTTTAACCTGCTCTCTTTTGTTGATTGTCGTCAGCTGAGTGGACCTTAATTCTAACATTTCCCACCAAAATACATGTGGCTTCTAACACTTTTCCTTCTCTTTAAGATGCTCCTTTGAACTTGCCTCTGCCCTCATCTCTCCTTATCTGAGTTGGTGCCAGATTTGCAAGAACTATATCCACACAGGGTCTCGGCCTGAAACGTCGACTGTACCTCTTCCTAGAGATGCTGCCTGGCCTGCTGCGTTCACCAGCAACTTTGATGTGTGTTGCTTGAATTTCCAGCATCGGCAGAATTCCTGTCGTATCCACACCTGGGGATGTTTTAACACATTTAAAGTACACTGGAAACACAGCAAGGTATAAACAAACTTCCATCTCTGCATTTCATCCACCAAGAACTACACCTATTAACGTCTACTGTTTCATCATGAATAGCAACATAAAATCAATGTGTCCTAAAGTCTTTTTTGAAAGTGAAGTCCTTTCTCAAATAAATGTAAAAATGCAATTAGGAAAAAAGTGAGTGTGTTTCTATGATGCTCCTTCTAATATTTATCTCTCAGCTAAAATCCATGTATAGACAATGTGATCATTTCTCTCATTGCTGTCTGCTTGAGAAAGCCACACCTTTTAACCAATGCTGATACTTCATTGGTTCATTGAAAGGTTCATTATCAATTAAATTTCTTCCTTTCTTTCAATGCTTCCTTGCCCCTTTTGAAAACTAGAGCCTGCATATGATTCTTTGAGATTAGCTGGAAATTCTGGGGCAATTTAAAGGGGTTGAAGACTTTATACATCTATATCATTTCCTCATAATAATGTGTGACAGCAGAGCATGCTCTCAATCTATTTTAAAGAGCTTCAGGCCAATTAGTCGAGGAGACAAGGAAAGAGAATGCAGAAAATAATATCCTTTTCATTTCAATTTTAGCCATTTAGTCCCTCAAAAAGTACTCAGGTCAATTTAGTTTAGCAATTATGCTAGTAAAGATTAATAATAAGTCTAATTACCATTATTATTTTGCAGCTAGATAAAATGATAGATATTCAAAGTATTCACAGAGAATGCTATTGATCTGGATATGCAAAAGGAATTACCCTTTGTAATGTTAAAGGAAGACAGGGCTACATTTCAGCTGCAAGATAATATATAGATCATTATATATTGTTTATTCTATCCATACACCACTCCGGAGTCTGCATGTGCTTTCTATCAAGGTGTTCCATCGTAAAATTTTGTATCCAAAAGCAATTCTGAACAGAAATTTGAGCTGTAATTTCAATCTCATGACAATGGAGGCACTACAAGACTATTGCTGGTCAAAGGACTTCTTTTTTATACATTCAGGAGATCTGGGCTTTGCTGCCAAGGCCAACATCTATTCACCATCTCTGAAGGTTCAGGGAAATGAGGGCAGTTAAGAGTTAACTGTATGCCTATGGGCCTGGATTTATGTAGAACCAGAGCAGGCAAGGACAGCAGTTTAAATTCACTGAAGGGAGGGCATTAAGCAGTTGGAGTTTTGGGGCAAACTAACTGCTCATGATGCTGACATTTATTTATTCTGATTCAAAATTTACATAATTAAATGAATTTACCCACCCCAGCTGCTGTGGTGAGATTTGAACGTTTGCTTTAACTACTGTGCTTTCGCATCCCACAATAAGCACACCAAATTTGGATTGGAATCTTCCATAATTAATGTGGGAAAACCTTCTAAAAGGAATTGCTTTGAATAGGAATTGAGCAGTGAGATCCCTTCACAGTTATAACTCAACTTCAATAATCCTCTCCAAAGTTATCAGAAGATGCTATATTAATGTGACAAATTCACCTGAGAGTTTCCAAAGCAACTTTGGAAATCCAAATTTATGAAAAGAGAACTTGCAACCGGATATACAGAGCAAGTGGCAACATATTATATAAAAGAAGATGGTGTGTTGTTGGTCTTGGTACAGTAACAAAGATCTACTATTCAATTAGGTAAAAAGTAAAATAAACAGTTTACTGCACGGCATCACAAAAGATTCAGACATCTTTTCAAAGGATTACATCTGCCACAGATGTTTTCAATAAATGCAAGAGAGAAACACTGTGACTAATCCAGGGATAAAGTAAAACCATTATAAAACTAAAGTTGTTAATTAGAAACATATTTTTTCCCTGTCTCTCTTGTCATTTCTTCAGTGTATCTCTCCAGTCTTATCCCCGGAGATCAAAACATTTTTGGCCATTATAGCACCTTCAGGAAACTAGACTGGACTCTCCAGACCCCAGTTTGGGAGCAGATGCCCTCATGGTGAAGACATCTGGCATTTTATGTCTTTTCATTTCTCCACTGTCCTGGTTAACTTTGTTCTTTTAACCCTTTGAGGGCCTAGCAGAGTATTTGCACAAGCTCAAGGAAGGGGGCTTGCATTAGAGTGGCGTTTTACACAACCCAGCAGTGCCCCAGAGCACGGGGTAGAACAAGTATCCTTAGATTTTAATTAATGATATTTTTAACCAACATAAACGACTCATGCTTGGCCCTACAGTCAATAGAGCATTTAGTGAGTGCAGCGACTTCTAAAATAATGGCAAGAAAACTTGCTGTGTATTTCCAGCTGAGGTGATTTTTCTTTCAGGTTCAGATTTATTGAAACATACAGAGGAATGCATCATTTGTGTTAACGACCAACACAGCCATGTGCTGGGGGCAGCCTGCAAGGGTCGCCACACATTCTGGCTCCAAATTAGCACGCCTAGATGTTGCTTCATTTTCCATCCAAACAGCAGCCCTTTCTTGATACTGTACTGGAGTATCAATGGAAATTCACTGTTATCTGTCCAGGCGAGGACTTGAATGCATGGTTCTCTAACACAGAGAAGAGGATATTATACACCGAAATCCCCATGAACTTCGCTGAATCCCAGTCCTGGCCTTATTTGGGATTTATTCCCACACACCTAGCTGAGTGACACTGTAATGGTTGAAGATGCTGTTCTGGCATGGCAGTAACTCAACATCATGGACCTCATGCCCATAATTACCCCTGTAGACAGAACATCTTATGTTCATAATTGCCCCTGCAGACAGAGCAATGGAAGCCAAGGGTAATTGCCATATTGATTGATGAGGCAAAGTCTGGGGATGATTGTCTTGCCTATTTCCTTTTCTGTAGCTTGGTCAGTTCCACCTAGAAGTGGTCTGATCCAGCATTATTCAAGTTTGAAGGACTTGTATGGTTGGAAGCCATTGGCAGCTTGAATAATGGTTAGAGAACAAAGAGTAGAAATAAATGGGTCATTTTTACCTGGAGCTTTATAAAGCATCGGTCACACCACGTGGAGTATTGTGAGCAGTTTTGAGCATCTTATCTAAGAAAAGATGTGCTGTCCATTGGAGAGGGTCCAGAGGAAGTTCACAAAAACTATCCTGGGAATGAAAGGGTTAATATATGAGGAGCGTTTGATGGCTCTGGGCCTGTACTCATTGAAGAATGGTGATGGTGATGGTGGTGGTGGTTGGGGGGGGGGGATTTCATTGAAGCCTATTGAATATTTAAATGCCTAGAGAGTGTGGACGTGGAGAGGATGTTTCCTGTAATAGGGGTGTCGAGGACCAGAGGTCATAGCCTCAGAATACAATTCCATTCGAACAGAGTGAAGAAGAATTTTTTCAGTCCGAGGATGGTGAATCTGTGGAATTCATTGCCACAGATTGCTGAGAAGGCCAGGTCACTGCGTGAATTTAAAACTGACGATGAGATGTTCTTGATTAGTATGGGCATCAAAGGTTATGGGGAGAAGGCAGGGGGATGGAGTTGAGGGGAATTATAATTCAGCCATGATGGAAAGGTGGAGCAGAGTCAATGGGGTGAATGGCCACATTCTGATCTTCTGTCTTATGGTCTTATTTGTAGGTAGCAAACTGCAACTAGTGGGGTGCTGTGAAGGTTAGTTATAGCATCCCAGCTACCTGCAGTCTAAATCAGTGTTTTTGAAGGATATCCTAGTTTCCTGAGGATACAAAGGGGTGGCATAGAGGCACAGAGCTGCTGCCTCACAACATCATTGGTCCAGGTTCGATTATATCAATGTGTGGGTTTCCTCCACATCCCAACGACGTGTGGGTTAGTAGGCTAATCAACCACTGTACGTTGCCCCTGGAGAGTAGGTGAGCGTGAGGAGCATAAATGAGTCCTGAAGAAGGGTTAACTGTTCTTTGATTTCCATAGATGCTGCCTGACCTGCTGAGTTTCTCAAGCATTTTGTGTGTGTTGCGTTAGAATAAATTTGTGTTAGTAAAACTGGGTGTTTGAAAGTCCATTGAGACTTACTAGGTGGAAGAGCCTGCTTCCTTACTGATTGAAACCAGATAGAAAATGAGGAGAAAATTGGGCCGAGAACCTGGAGAGGTTGTCACTAAACAGGTTAACTGACTGAGCAAAAATGTAACCGTCAGAGTATAATGTGGGGAACTATGATATTGTTCAGTTTGGCAGGAAAAAAGGCAAAATTTATTTAAAGCATAAATGAAATTTTGGTATTCATAAAGATTTGGAATCCTTGCACAGGGGACACAAAAATCGAAAATGCAAGTAAAATATTTAGTCCAAAGGACAAAAGTCAAACCTCACCACTCAGAGATGGATTTATTGTTGCTGACTTAAATAATGTGAAATTTGTGGTTTTGCAGCAGCTGTGTGATGCAGACATGAAGTTGCGATAAATGCCAGAGTAAATAAATAGCGCAAACACAAGAGAGTAATGAGGCAGGGTTCATGGACTACCCAGAAATCTGATCGGAAAAGGAAAGAACCTGTTCCTGAATTGTTGAGTGTGGGTCTTCGGGTTTCTGTACCTCCTACCTAGCCGTAGCAATGAGAAGAGGGCACATTCCAGATGGGGAGGGTCCTTAATGATAGATGACGCTTTCTTGAGGTATTGCATCTTGAAGATGTTCTTGATGGTGAGGAGGACTGTGGCTATAATGCCAGTAATTATATTTACAGTCCTTTGTATTGAAGCCTCCATACCTGGCTCTGATGCAATCTGTCAAAGCACCATGGTACCTCTATGAAGATTTGTAAGAGTCAAACTCCTAACAAAGTAGAGCTGTTGGCATTCCTTCATCAGCATTGCAGCAGTGATAGGCAGCAGTACCTCTGCCACAATTATTCCCAACACTGGTGCTCCACCAGGCTGTGTCCTCGGACTCCGTCTCTACCCCCTGTACATTCACAACTGTATAGCTAGATTCCGCTCTAACTCCACCCTCAAGTTTGCAGATGATACTATCACATCTCAAATAACAATGAGCCAAGAGTACAGGAAGGAGATGACAGTGTCATGACAACAATCTTCCCCTCGACATCGGCAAGACAAAGGAGCTGGTCATTTGCTTCAGGAGATAGGCCATGCACAGGCTTCTGTCTGCAGTGCAGAGGTTGAGAAGGTTGAAAGCTTAAAGTTCTCAAGAGAAGACATCACCAATAGTCTGTACTGATCCAACCATGTGAACACTATGGCTAAGAAATCTCACTCACCAGTGTCTCAACTTCCTCAAGAGGCTAAAGAAATATGGCACGTCCCTGGCAACCTTTACCAATGATTCAAGCTTGTAATCCAGGCTGGTGTCGCTAACGTGTTCCTCAGGAAGTTCAACTCTATACGAGGTACTCTCTCTCTCTCTCTCTCAGATGACATTACATCTGGGCTTTATGTGCCTCCTCAGATATGTGTAATAATTCAATGGCAATAACTTTAAAAAATCAGGGGAAAGTTAGTCCAACCCCAGCCCCTCATTCTGACATTCTTTCCACATATTCCCAACTACACCCCCTCCACCACATCCTCCTGCATCTGATGCAACATTTCTTTACAGTGAATAACATCTCTAACTCTTCTCTCTTCCTTCAAATGGAAGGAATAAAGGGCATTTCTATGGAAACATAGGGGTTCTGGCTACGCCTGCTTTTTTGTGGACCATTGTTTAAATCTGACTTAGTTCTCCTCCCTGATCTCTCTCTCTCTGCTACATCAATGACTCATCCTCTCTTCCAGAACTAGACAATGCCAGTTTGCTCATCCCCTATCTTTACTTGGCTCATGACTTCCCTTAAATAAAAACAGGAAACGTTGGAAATTCTCAGCTAGTAAGAGCAGCATCTGTGGAAACAGAAAGAAAGCTAACATTTTAGACAAATGCTCTTCTATCTGAATGACTGATAAAAGCCCATCAATCAGAAACATTAATCTGTTTCTCCTTGCATAGACGCTGCCATAGAGTGTTTCTAGTGTTTACTTCTATTTCAAAATGTCAGTATTTGCAACATTATATTTTCCTTGACCTTCTCTTCCACAGCTTATCTATCTCTATACTAGCAATTTACTAATAACTAACACCCAATGTAAGCCCATATCTCTCCTCAGCGTTCTTCCTCCAAATCTTAGAGGGACTGATCAGATCTCCATTTCTTTCTATCTGTTTAATGTATTTGATTGATGTTACCTTCCACAACAATTATTCTGATATGTATTCTTTTATCCTCATCATGGCTGATTCTGCCAATGTCATTACTCACAGCAAAGAACTTCCATAATGCTACACATTTTCATCCCACCACTTCGCATTTTCAACAGTCCATTTACATCCCCACCAACATGATGTCTGTACAAAATATATCTTTTCTTCCCTCTTATCCTTCAGCATTTCAAAGGAACCCTTAACATGCCCTTGTCGACTACTCTGCCACTCAAAACCCTCTCCTTCCCACAGTGTGTATGTATAAATAGAACAAATGTAGTACTTTCCCTTTATCCACCTCGTTCCCCAACTCACAGTCTTGCAGAGCATCTTTCCAAGTGAAACAGTGTTCTGATTCTACTTCAATCAGTTCAGTGTTCTGTTCCTCACCCCGTTGTGGAGATACAATGGAGCATACTTCTGCAGCTTAAGATCCCAGTCATAAAGTACTACTCCACAGTGATAGGCCCTTTGGCTCACCTAGGCCATACCGACCTGATCAATCGCCTACTCTCATCCATCTGCAGCTAGACCATAGCTCTGCATGCCCCTCCCATCCATGGATCTATCCAAACTTCTCTTAAATGTTACAATTGTGATTTGATTAGATCACAATTCTGATTTGATTAAGACAGACGTGAGAAGCAGAGGAACATCTGGAGAAATTTCTGAAATGCCCGGTTCGCTGCCGCTGCTACTGTGCGATTGAGAATCTCCAGAGGGAAGGCCCCAAAATCCCTGGCTTTGCCTGCTGCTGGCGACCGAAGCTGAGGTCGAAGCGTTCGGCAGAGATGGTGCTCAGTACTCGGTGTCAGAGGGCTGATCAGAGCTTGAAGTTTTCGGACGACTCAGAGTCGGACTGTGGTCGGGCATGGCAGGGAGAGTTTTCTTCCTTCTCCCGTCAGCGTGAGATGAGGGACTTTTGAGAGACTTTGAACTTTTTTTACTGTGCCATGGCCTGTTCTTCATCAAGTTATGGTATTGTTGCATTGTTGTAACTATATGTTATAATTATGTGGTTTTTGTTTGTTTTTCAGTCTTGGTCTGTCCTGTGTTTCTGTGATATCACACTGGAGGAATATTGTATCATTTTTTAATGCATACATTACTAAATGACAATAAAAGGGGACTGCGTGTCCTCGTAATCTAATCTAATCGAACCTGCATCTAAAATTTCTGCTGGCAACTTGCTCCACATTCTCACCACCCTCTGAGTGAAGAAGTTTCCCCTCATATTCTCCTTAAATATTTCACCTTTCACCCTTAACCTATGATCTCACCCAATCTGAGGGCAAAAAAACCTAGGTGTATTCACCCTATCAATACCCCTCGTAATTTTGTATACCTGTATGGGATCTCCCATCATTCTTACCAGCCCTATGGAATAAGGTCCTAAACTATTCAACCTTTACCTATAACTTGGGTCCTCAAGTCCTGCCAATATTCTTTTAAACTTTCTCTTCATTCTTTCCAGCTGATTGGTACCTGTCCTTTGGTGGGTGAATAGAACTGCATACAACGCTCTTAGTTTTGCCCAGCCAATGACTTGTACAACTTCAATATAACATTCCAACATCTCAGCTCCTGTACTTTGTGCCCTGACTTATGAAGGCCAATATGCTAAAAGCTCTTTTTATGACTCTATCTATCTGTAATGGAGCTTTCAAGCAATTATGAATCTCTATTTCCAGATTCCTTAGTACTATCACTCACCACACAGCCCTATGATTCATTGTGGTAGTCTTACTCTGGTTCGTGTTTCTAAAGTGCAGCACCTCAAACTTGTCTGCATTAAATTCACCTTCCATTTCTCAGCCTATATTCCCAGGCGGTCAAGAACACATTGCAAACTATGATAGCCATCTTTGCAGTACACTATGACCCCATTCTTGGTATTTTCTCTAAATTTGATTATTCAGTTTACCACATTATCATTAACATAAATAATAAACAATTTCAGACCCAGCACCAAACACTGTGGCACGCCACTAGTCACAGGCCTCTAGTCAGAGAGGCAACCATCTAATGCCATTCTCTGGCATCCCCAGCTATGCCAGTGCTGGATCCAGTTGGCTGCTTTGTCCACAATGCTATGTGACTTAACCTTCCATGGGATCCTCCCATGCGGGACCTCCTCAAAGGCCTTGCTAAGGTCCATGTGCACAATGTTCGCCACATTTCCTTCATCAATCTCCTTGGTAACCTCCTTAATAAACTCTGTAAGATTGGTTAGATGTGATCAACTACATACAAAGCCATGCTGTTGATCCCTAAACAGGCCCTGTCTACCCGAATACTTACAGTATATATCTTCCGTAGAACAAATTCCAATAATTTATCTACGACTGACATTAAGTTCACCAATCTATAATTTCTTAGCTTATTCTTAGAGCCTTTCTTGAAAAATGGAAAAAATATTAGCTATCCTCCAGTCCTCTGGCACCTCACCCGTGACTAAGGACGTGTTAAATACTTTTGCCAGAACCCCTGTGATTTCGGAACAAATTTCCCACAAAGTCCGAGGGGCGCCTTGTCAGGCCCTGGGGATTTTAAGGTTAGTGTGGAAGGTTTGGTCACTTGGCATTCAAGATGAGGTTGTAAATCGGATTTGACATTGGCTTTGTGGAAGAAGACAAGGAGAGGTAGTAGATGGTTGCCTCTCTGACTGGAGGCCTGTAACTAGTGGAGTGCCACAGGGATCAATGCTGGGTCCATTGTTGTTTGTCATCTAAATCAATGATCTAGGTGATGTTGTGGTTAACTGGATCAGCAAATTTGTGGATGACACCAGGATTGGTGATATAGTGAGCAATGGGGAAGACTGTCAAAGCCTGCAATGGGATCTGGACTAGGCTGAAAATGGCAGATGGAAATTAATGCAGACAAGTGGAAGGTGTTGCACTTTGATAGGACCAACCAGGCTAGATCTTACACAGTGAACGGTAGGGCACTGAGAAGTGTGGTAGGACAAAGGGATCTGGGAGTATAGGTCCGTAATTCTTAGAAGGTGGTGTGTCAGAAGTAGAAAAGGTCATAAAGAAAGTCTTTGGCAGATTGGCCTCCATAAATTAAAGTATTGAGTCCAGGAGATGGGATGTTATGTTGAAGTTGTATAAGACATTCTGACAGGCTGCATCACCATTTGGTATAGGAGAGACTACTGCACAGGATCGAAAGAAGCTACAGAAAGTTGTAAAATTAATCAGCTCCATCTTGGGTGCTAGTCTCTGTAGCATCCAAGACATCTTCAAAGAGCGTTGTTTCAAAAAGGTGGCATCAATCATTAAGGATCCCCAGCACTCAGGATATGCCCTCTTCTCATTGCTACCATCAGGAAGGAGGTACAGAAGCCTGAAGACACTCACTCAGCAGTTCAGGAACAGCTTCTTCCCCTCTGCCATCCGATTCCTGAATGGACATTGAACCCATGAACACTACCTCACTTTTATTATTTCTGTTTTTGCACTATTTTTAATTTAACTATTTAATACATATATATATACTTACTGTAATTGATTTACTCATATTTTTCTATATTATCATGTATTGCACTGTACAGCTGCCACTAAGTTAACAAATTTAATGACGTATACTGGTAATATTAAACCTGATTCTGATTCTGATTCATTAGTGAGGCCTAATTTGGAGTATTGTATGCTGTTTTGGTCACCTACATACAGGAAAGATGTAAATAAGGTTGAAAGAGTACAGAGAAAATTTACAAGCAAGTTGCCAGGACTGGAGGAGCTGAGTTATAAAGAAAGATTGAATATCTTAGGACTTCATTCCTTGGAATATAGAAGATTGAAGGGAGATTTGATAGAGGTATACAAAATTATGAGGGGTATAGACCAGGTAAATGCAAGCAGGCTTTTTCCACTGAGGTTGGGTGGGACTACAACTAGAGATCATGGGTTAAGGGTGAAGGGTAAAACATTTAAGGGGATTATGAGGAGAAACTTCTGTACTCAAAGGGTCATGGAAGTGTGGGAACAGGTGTAAGCACAAGTGGTGCATGCAAACACGATTTCAACGTTTAAGAGAAATTCGGATGGGTACCTGAAGCGGGGGAGAATGGAGGGCTATGGTCTGGGTGCAGGTCATTAGGACTAGACAATTTAAATGGTTTGGTACATACTGGGCCTTATTCTGTGCTGTACTTTTCTATGATTCCATGTTTCTATAACTTCACTCGCCCCATCATTGACATGTTCCCACAAATTATAGATTCTCTTTCCAGGACTCTTCATCTCATGTTCTAGACATTTATTTATTTATTATTTCTTTTTGTATTTGCACAGTTTGTTGTCTTTTTCACACTGGTCGAATGCCCAAGTTGGTGCAATCTTTCAATGCTTCTTTTATAGTTATTATTCTATTATGGATTTATTGAGTATGCCCACAAAAAATGAATCTGATGGTTTTACATGGTGGTATATATGTACTTAGATAATAAATTTACTTTGAACTTTGAATTACCTCAGTAGATGTCCTCTCTGTGCACTGCCATGGCATTTTCCCTGACAGTAACTACCACCTCTCCACCTTTAATCCCTCCCACTCTACCATCTGCGAAACTTTGGATCCCCAGAATATTGAGCTGCCAGTCCTGCCCCTCCTGCAACCAAGTCTCACTCATGGCTGCAACATCATAATTTCACGTGCTGATCCATGCTCTAAGTTCACCTGCCTTAGCTAAAATACTCCAGATGCAACTGAGAGCATTGGCCCCACCATGCTCAACCTTTCAGTTTCCATCTTTGCCTGTAGTCTAAACATCTACTTACCTCACAACCAACCCACCTGCTGTCCTTAAAACTCTGGTCCCCATTCTACTGCGAATTAATTAATTGACCAATCAATTCTCAACTAAGAATTTGCAAATATGCCTCGTTTAGGTTCCTGCTAGCTGAAACTGAACAGAAAGTCCTGAGATTAACCTCTCATTGCAAGTCCCAGCTCCTGCTCGCTAAAACTTGATGTTTTAATTCTCCTTCCCTTTCCCATTCTGACCTGTTTGTCTTTAGCATCCAATACCATTTCACTAAAAACTAGTGGAAACCTGGAAATAAATAACTCACGTGGGTACGTAGCGGCCTTCTGACAATTTGAGATGATAAGCCCTCATTCATTTTTTTCAAAAAGAAGCTGTCAGAAATAATTCTGATGTCCCATTGATCCCTCGTTTGTTTCTTCCATTAATTTGTAGATCTCAATAATCCTAAAATGTGTGAGAAGGAGCGTCATTGGGCACCACAGTTACAGGGAATGCTATGGGGCATTAAATAATTCAATGTGAGGGTGAAGTGGTGAGCTTACTACAGCTGCTACCTCCCAGCACCAGTGACCCAGGTTGGAACCTGACCTCCGGTGCTGTCTGTGTGGAATTTCTTCCAGGGACCACATGGTCTTGCTCAGTGTATATGAAAGCTGTGCAGACTAAAGAGTTAGTTAGCAAAAGTAAATTGCACCAAATGTATATGTGAGCAGTAGAAGGCGTGGTGGGGTGGGAGGGGGACAAGAATATGGGGAGAATAAAATAGGATTAGTGTAAATAGCTGTCGGATATCAGGTGCAGTCTTATTGGGTTGTATAACTCCGACTCAATTATTCCGGTTATTACCTTCAGCCCCAGCACAAACCATTACCACAAGAGATTCTGCAGATGCTGGAAACCAAAGCAACACACACAGAATGCTGGGGACACTCAGCAGCTCAGGCAGCATCTATGGAAATGAACAAACAGTTGACATTTCGGGCCCAGACCCTTCTTCACGACTGGAAAGGAAGGGGAAAGCTCAGAATAAGATTGTGTGGTCATTACCTTTGCTCTCTCTCTCTCTCTCTCTTTTCCCTAATGCTTTTAAAAGGTCAGTTTCTCACAGACGATGCTGGATCTGCAGAGTATTTCTTGCAATCTCTCTTTCCAGTTTTCTGACATCCACACTCTTTCTTTATGCACTTTGCAAAACGTGAATGTTTATACTTTGCCTTGACAGGTGGAAATTCTCAGGTCATGGGGCGCTTGTTGCTGACGCACTTGTTTATTGAGGATAATTACGTTGTGGCTGAAACTCACTGACTGCGTGGAAAATTAGGTTAATGATCCTGTAAATATCACTGATACTAGTTATAAATAAACAGAAAGCTTCCTAATTCCACAATGTGTCACATATGCCATTAGTATTCTATTGGGCTGAAGATAGCTGTCAATTATGAACATAGCAGTAATGTTAAATAGATGGATGGGATGAAGGAAAGATACAACTTTTGCAACCTTTGGACATACCAAGCCACTTATCAGCCACTAAAAAACTTCTGAAAGTGCTGTCATGGTTGTTGTACAGATGTGCACAGTAAGATCCCACACATTGCTTTGTTATAATGATGAGATAATTGGTAATTGATAATGGACAATTGGTTTATTATAGACATATTTTCAAGTCTAAGTTTATTGTCCTTCAACCTTATGTGTGTATACCATCAAAACAAACAATGTTCCTCCAAACCAAGGACCAAGACCACAGTACACATAACACAATAAGGTAATATTACCACAGATAATATCTCCAGCACATCATTCCAGCACATGTACACAGATACAGCGAAAAAACGTTGTTTTGAATGCTATCCATACCAATCATTCCAAAACAGAAGTACACTGAGGTAGAGCAAAGGGATAGGCAACACACCAGAATGCAGAATATAACCAGAGAGAGATGAGATAAATAAGATTCCAAAGCCACAACATGGCAAATCATGAGATCAGGAGTTCATCTTTATCGTACAAGAGGTCTGTTCAAGGATCTCATAGATGCAAGATGGAGGCTTTTGCCTGATGGAAAGGGGGAGAAGAAAGAATATCCAGGGTGGGTGGGGTCTTTGATTGTGATGGTTGCATGAGGTGTATAGAGAGTCCATAGATGGGAGGTTGGTTTTCATGATGGATTGAGCTGTGTCCAAAACTCTCTGTGATTAATTGTCATGTTGAGTAGAGCCGTTGCCATACCAAACTGTTGTGTATTGGGATAGGATGCTTCTTTGATGTATCGATTAAAATTAGTGAGGGTCAATGGGGACATACTAATTTCCTTAGCCTTCTGAGGAAGAAGAGGCACTGGTGTGGCCATAGCGTCTGCAGGGTTGGACGAGGACTAGCTACTGGTGATAAATATCCCTAGGAACCTAAAGCTCTCAACTATCTCTACCTCAGCACCATTGATACATACAAGGGCTGTACTCCATACCACTTTCTAACATCAATGACTAACTCTTTTGTAGTCATGAGGGCCAGCAAACTGACACTGAACAGAATTAAAGAGAACCAACCTGTTGTTCTTTGCAATGGTCTGTTATAGATGTTCACATTTGTCTGAGAGTTTTTGAAGTCTCATGTGACAGTGTGTCTGACTGAGAAACATTTCCTCAACAGTGTAAAAATTGTGAGCCTGAGCTGAAAATTGAACCAACCTTCTTGGGAACTGAGTTACACACACAATTCTTATTCTAACAATCTGCCTCATTGAACTTTATGGAAAACTGCCACATACACGATCCTGGTGTGCTGAAAGCCCTGTTTCAGTGCTTGCTGCATCTACTTACAGTTCAAGTTGAGGTCTTTATCATGACTTCCGTTTTGGCTTTGCTGACATTTTGCGCTACCCAGATTTAAAATTCCAGTTATTTTTGCAACGTTCTTCTCAACAAGTTCTCCGTTGAACAAGCACGTTCAGCCCAAGAGATATTCCAAGAGTTAGCAAACATCTCCAGATGTCCGGTTAGTCTTACAGAGTGAAGGAGTTGGCATCCATTGAGTTCAGTGAGGTAGTTTCTTTTTTTATCATTCATTCGTCACCCGGAGGCTGATCCGATGAACGCTTGTTCAAAGTTCCAATTCAAAGTACATTTATTATCAAAGTATGCACACATTATACAACCTTGAGGTTCGTCTCGTTAGAGGCAGCCACAAAACACAGAAACCCAAAAAAAACCATTTAAAAAAAGACTATTGAACACTCAATATGCAGAGGGAGAAAAAAAAGACAAATCACACGAACAATAACTGCAAGCAAATAGCGTTCTGAACTGAAGTCCGTAAAGAGAGTCCCATAATTCAACATAGCTCAGCGCAGAGCCGAGCCATGGAACAGGAATCTTAGCATCGTCCCGTGCCTCACCCTGACCTTTTCAATCTGACCTGGCGCCTGAATCGATGTCCAAACATTGCAGTTAATTGCCTCAATACACTCTGAGACCAGGACCTACCACTTTGATTTGGCCTTTACCTGACTTTACCAGTTCCAACTGGCACTTAAATCTCTGTCTGAACACTGGATTCAGATGCTTTGATCTGCTCTGGGTCCTAGACCTCACCGCCTCCATTCGGCATGTATCCAACTTTTTCAATTTGCCACGGCACTTAGGTCTCCATCTGAACACTGGGTTCAGTTGCTTCGATGCACTCTGGTACCTCGATTCGGCCTGTAAATGACCTTTCCATTTCAGCTCGGCACTTAAATCGATCGAACCTCAGACCTTCCTTGCTCTTGATGATAGGCCTGCAATCTTGCCTCGCCTCAGTTCTGCCACAGCGATTTGCCTCCACATCCAAAGGGTAGTTACAGTCTATTACCTTCAATGATCGTTTGCCAGAAAAAGTGCGACTAACAAAGTATTTAGCTGTTTTCCTTGTTTCGTTAGCCACTGACCTGAAGTCACTGAGATTCACCAGCGCCATCTCAAACCAGGAACTTGTGACTTGTGATTGTAAGGTGACACTCTGCTAACCTTGTACTGAGTGAATGATGCTTTGCAGAAAAGACAGGGGGATTTGCCATCTTCAAAGGTAAATACAAAATCTTTTCATTCTAGTTTAGAGCCTCTATTGCAAGCCAGAATGAGAAGATTTGACATTTACAGCTATTTTCTTCACACCTGCATTTCTTACATTTACATGGTATCGAAGTCATTCATGGAATTAAATTGAGTGTGCATAGCCTCATGAGCAGGGGGCTGCCAATGTATTCTGCAGGGAGTAGTAAGCATACCACATGTACTCACTAGTAACACTTAACAACATAATCCTACAATTCTCCACAGATTCAGATTAGTTGATTTTCATATACTCCAGGGTGCAATGAAATTTCTTGCTTGGGTGAAGTTCATGGAGTAAACAATATACTTGGTAATAATAAATACAAATAACGAAAGTCACTAACCTCCTGATAAATGTCAACCAAAGTTAGAATATCACAATATCAGAATGTGTTTGTTGTCAATCACTAAGAGGGGCATTAGAAACAGTCAGATTCGGATATGTCCATACATGGCCTCCTCTACTGCCATGATGAGGCTAAACTCAGGTTGGAGGAGCAACACCTCATATACTGTCTAGGTAGTCTCCAGCCCCTTGGTATGAACATAGAATTCTCCAACTTCTGGTAGTTCCCTCCCCCTCCCTTCCTCTATCCCTATTTCACTCTGCCCCCCCCCCCCGGCTGCCTATCATCTCCCTCATGGTTCCGCCTCCTTCTACTACCCATTGTGTTTTCCCCTATTCCTTCTTCACCTTTCCTGCCTATCACCTCCCTGCTTCCCCTCCCCCACCCCTTTATCTTTCCCCTTACTGGTTTTTCACCTGGAACCTACCAGCCTTCTCCTTCCCACCCTCCCCCCACCTTCTTTATAAGGCCTCTGCCCCTTTCCCCTACAGTCCTGACGAAGGGTTCCGGCCCGAAACGTTAACTGATCGTTTCCACGGATGCTGCCCGACCTGCTGAGTTCCTCCAGCGTGTTGTGAGTGTTGGAAACAGTCACATGTGACTTATAAACTGGAGCTTCGCCAACGCTGAAAAAATGTAGCGAAGAATTTACATATGCATAAACAGACATTTATGTAAAACGAAGGAATATTAACTATGTTCCTACAGTGCAGTGATTGCTGACCCAAAGGAGGAACAATTGTTACTCACAACTTCCTGCAAGCAAATGGAAGCATTTGAAAGGAGGTAAAGAAAGGAACTGGGGCCGGATGTGAAGTGTGCCTTTATATAGCACCAGGATTTAAAAAAATCAGATATTTCAAAGTAGCATCATCAGACAACAAGAGTGATAACACAGCAAAAGTAAAACAACATTGGGCCTACAGCAGCATAGTGATTGGGCTATTGGACTAGTATTCCAGAAGTCTTAATGATCCCAGATCCATAAGTGAATTCTGTTAGGGCAAATCTAAAGATGTACGGGCTGGCAAGTTAATTATGAACACAAGAAAGTCTGCAGATGCTGAAAATCCAAAGCAACACACACAAGATGCTTGAGAAAGTCAGCGGGTCAGGTAGCACCTATGGTAATGAATAGATAGTTGATGTCACAAGCAACAGAAAGTCTGCAGACACTGGAAATCCAAGCAACACACACAGAATTCCGGAGAAACTCAGCAGGCCAGGCAGCATCTATGGAAGAGAGTTCTGCAGAAGGGTCTGGGAGCAAAACATCAACTGTCTATTCATTTCCATAGATGTTGCCTGAACGGCTAAGTTCCTCCAGCATTTTGTGTGTATTGGTCGTGTGGGTGTAACTGGGTAGCATAGGCTTGATAGGTCAGAATGGCCTGTTACCGAGCTGTATCTTTAAATTAATAGAATAAAATTAGACAATGTTATTCCAGTTCATTAAGGAAAATGATGATTATGATCATAAGGCATCTGATTGTTGTAAAATTTCAACTGATTCATTAACTGCTTTAGGTGTGGAAATTTCCTGTCTCGATATGTTGTGGGGTATATCGGGTGTCAGGGAGGGGTAGCACCTCTGGTGAGGGAACATGTTGCGTCCTTTTCAGGGCGGTTAGTCCACCTTTGGTCCCCACCTGGCACTCAGCTCTCACCTGTGGCTCCCCGTAGCAGTTTGCATGCGACAGCGGCCACACCCCGGGCAACGGCTTCGACAAGCCGGCTAAACCAGGTGAGGGTAGCCAACGGGTCTCAAGCCCTCAGCGAGATAGGGAGTTGTCTATCCCAGCATGTGAAGACAGACTCCGGCGGATTGAGCAGACGAGACCAATGGAAGGTCCAACGGTCAAGAAGGCGGTCTCTGCAAGCGTCGTGGAACGTATAGAGCAGGACAAGACACAGAAGACGTCCTGGTCATCCACTGCGCCTAGTCCCATCTCCAGCCGTCTAGACTCTGTCTTGCCGCTGGATCCAGGTGGGAATTGGGAAGAGAGAGTGAGGCTGATGCTGCGCAGCTCTCCCTCACTTAAATCCAAATCACGCGCTAGTCTTGACACCATCATAATGGTGTCGAGGTCTTCATTTACACCAATGATGGACGAAGAACATGTTGTGGCCTTTATATTACCAGGATGAAAGCAATGTATTCACTTTTTAATCATCCTGGTAAGTTATTTATTTTTAAGTACAATTAGGAATAGGTTTAAAATCCTGACCATGTCAATGACGACCACGTTCCAAATCATGATGGATAACAAGACATTTGGCTAGCCAGTTAAGTTTCTAGGAATGTATTATATTAGAAGAAAGATTCAGAATGGATTAGGTGAGATTTTCAGATTTTAGCACCTAGGGAACTGAAGACGTGTTTAGCAAAGGTGGGGGCAAAGGGTGTGAGAAGATTGTAGTCAGAAATGGAAAAATGTGTAGAACTGTGTATATGTTGAGATGTACAAATTCCCTTCTACTCATTTGTCCGTACAACTGAATTTTAGTGCTATCGACATAAAATGAATGAACAGAGGTCTAATCTAATACACCTAGAGGAAGTAACAGAGAGTGGAAGCATTCAGACCAGAGAAAAAGAAAAGAAATAGAAGTTCCAGTGTTGCTGGATCCAAAGCCGACAGGACAGGAATTCTGGGGGTAAAACACTTAACGTGGAGCTGATCTGGTTTAGAATGTTTAGTTGTGGATGGGCTTAAGTTTACAAAGGGTGAAAGATCTGAGCACCAGAATAATTAAACTGGAATTAACCAGACGTGTGCATGGATGAGGGGTACTGCACAAGCAGCGAAGGCACAGTGCCTGTAACCTCTTTGCACTCGCCATCAGGGTATAGAGTAGAGGGGTGGGGTCTTGCAGTTTTCTAGGCCTTCATTTGGAATAGATTCAGTGGACTGAAAATCCAAGATGCATCTATAATTACATGATATCTACAGCCCAAAAGCAGGCCATTCAGCCCAAGTGGTGCATTCTGGTATTAGTGCTCCAACATCAGCCTCCACCCTATAGACACAATCAGCATACATAACCTTCAGTGTTTCTCTTCCATGTGTGCTGAGCTAGCTTCCCCTTACCTGCACCCCACAAAGCCACCCCCACGATAGGGAGACCACTTTCCCATCAATCTCTCGTATAAGTGGTTCCTCATGAATGGTTGGTTGGGTCATTATGTTTTGGGCTTCCCCGCAAGTAGAAACAACTTCCAATCTCCTCCATAGTTTTAAAGGCCTTTAGTAGTTTATCTGGGGGCGGGGGGGGGGGGGGCAGAACACTCTGATAGACTCATTTCCAGGTGGTAAAACGTGAGTCTTGTCCCTTATAATCTACCCAATCACGGCAGAGGAGAGTCACTACCTACTCAGGCTAAGTCGAGATTTTTGGAGGAAGGTTAGCTTTGGTGAGGGTGTGTGGTAGAGGGGTGAAATAGCTTTCGTCACCCTAAGGAAAACATCTTCAACCTCCCATACCTGCAGTCCCCTGCCCCTTACTTGTTGTCCTTCTCCGTGGATTGTCACCTTGTCGTGGTGGAGAAGCTTGTGTGGTCCTGTGATCCCGAGAGCGATGCCGTCTGGAGCTATGCTCCAGGTAGGGTCACCCATGACGGTAAGGTCGAGGGTGAGGCCCCTGACAAAGAACAATCCAACCAAGACCTCAATGATGGAACAGGCGGACGAAGTTACTTCGAACTCAATGGCTGTGAAGGTGGATGAAGGCTGCAACAAATCCATCAGCTCCAATCGTCGTGGTTTCCATGCCGTTGGAATCAGTTGGTTGATTTGTGAAGTATCGTGTGCTTCTTGGAGTGCAACATCAAGTACACATTAAACAAATCCATGCACAGGCACCTTCGCTCTGTACGGAACGAAGACCATCATCTTCGACCTTGAGGGATAGCCACGATGACTTGTTGTCAACTTCTGTCACCTGTTGCCCCTTGTAACCAACCCAATGAAGGCAGAAGTCAGTCACAATCCACTTGGAGTTTAGTTAAGATGTTTGGGAGCAAGTTGGAAAAATTGGTGAGGGTGAGGGGAGGGGATAATGTTCTCTGCTCAAAGGAAAACATCTTCAACTTCCCTTACCTGTTATTTTTTGGAACCCATGGCAGTTGTGAAGGATTTCTCTTCCTCATGCGGTATATTTTGGCCGTGCTGTCCTGTTTGGCTGCAACTTTCCCTGACTCACAGCAATAACTAACACACTCCAGATGCACAGCTCGTGAGAAACTGCTGTAAAAAAAAAACAAATGGGGAACTGAGCTCTGGTGAGGAGCTAAAATAACAACAAAGACCTTTGACCTGAGGTGTTAAATCTGTTTCTCTTCCCATAGATGCTGCCTGACAAGCTGAATGTTTTCACCACCTTCTGTTGTCATCTCAGGTCAGTGTACAGAGTAGGAAAGTGTATTCTCACGTACTTCGGTGGAAAGTATAAAGCTGTAGACCCTTTTCTAAATGGGGAACAAATTCAAAAATCTGAGGTGCAAAGTGACTGTGGCACCCAGTGCAGGATTCCCTAAAGGTTAACTTGCAGGTTGAGTTGATAGTAAGGAAATCAAATGCAATGCTAGCATTCATTTCAAGAGGACTAGAATATAAAAGAAAGAGTGTAATATTGAGGCTTTATAAGACATTGCTCAGACCACACTGGAGTATTGTGAGCAGCTTTGGGCCCCATATCTAAGGAAAGGTGTGTTGGCATTGGAGAGGGTCTAGAGGAGGCTTACAAGAATGATCCCGGAAATGAAAAGGTTAACATATGAGAAACATTTGATGGCTGGGCCTGTAATCTCTGGAGTCTAGAAGAATGAGGAGAATCTCATTGAAATCTACAAAATATTAAAGGACCTAGATAAAATAGACGTGGAGAGGATGTTTCCTATAGCAGGAGAGTCTAGGGCCAGAGGGCACAGCCTCAACATAGAAGGACATCCTTTAGGACAAAGATGAAGAGGAATTTCTTTAGCCAGTGGGTAGTGAACCTGTGGTATTCATTGCCACAGATGCCTGTGGAGGGCAAAGTATTGGACATATTTAAAGTGAAACTGATACATTCTTAATTAGTAAGGTTGTCAAATGTTGTGGGGAGAAGGCAGGAGAATGGGGTTGAGAGGAAAAATAAATCAGTGTTACATACCTCATGGATATCTTGTGATTGTCTTATGAGGATGATGTAATGATCTTGCGGAAGTCACATGATGTACTTTTCCTGCCGATGTGAGGTCACGTGATGACCTGTTCTCACCGGGTATATAAGTGTAGACCCCTGGTGATGCAGTTAGTTTTCAGTTAATCTCATGACACAGTATAGTTTTAAAATGGAGTTTTACTTTCTATTGCAAGGTACAGAAGTGCTAGGGGCTGGCAGTTTCACCAATAGCTGCCAGATTTGTTGATGTACCTTTGCAGTAATACTGGAGAGTGAACACGGGAATCTGAAGAAGTCGTTCGGCGGTTTTGGATGGAATCAACCATTATTGAATTGTTCAAGAAAGAGTGATCCGCATGATATAGCCTCTGCTAAAAGCAGCAGAAGAGGCTGTGCAGTATCTAGTATCCAAAGGGTAGAGGGGGTCAGTGCCTTTAAACTGTTTTATTTCTGTCGTTGTGAATCCCGTGGACAAGGCAGGTTCTGGCTGGGATCGGCTGTGACGTCGAGTCTTTGAGGAATTCTTTACTTCAGGAAAGTCTCTCCTAATTGACTGTATAAATCTCTTGGACTTTCGAATTTACCATTCTAAGAACTGTGTTTGAATTTACCAGTTTAAGAACTGTTTTTGCATTTATCGCTTTAAGAACTAGTACTGAGTGGCAGTTTGTTAAATGGCCACAGAGCAGTTTACTTCCGGTTAAGGTCTTTCGTTTGTTTATCACTTTACTAATTTTGAGCAGAGTTTAATAAATGTTTATTTGTTTATAGATCCTGACTCAATTCTATATTCATTGTTGCCAGTCACGTAACGTCAGCCATAATCAAATGGAAGAGCAGGCTTGTTGGGTTGAATGGCCTAATTTTGGTCCTATGTGTTAAGGTCTTATGGTTTTACTTCCTGCTGTATTTTTGATTTTCAGTTATCTCTAGATTAGGGTGTAAAGGTGGATCATGGTTGCATGTGACTGCAGAAGTTCAGAACAAGATAGCAAGTGCTTCTATTGCTAGTTGAGTTGTTAAATAGTAAAGGTATACAACCATCTGTAGGGTACTCAGCACTGACAACCAGATGCAAAAGGGTAGTGTAACTAAGAATATGCTGCATCCTTGTTACGTGATGTAATAATGAAGTCCCGATTACCCTGCTTAAGTGGACATAAAAGATCCGCAACGCTACAACTTGAAAGTTGGTAGGTGTTCTCCCTGGCCTCATTGCTAATCTGCACCAGCATGGTTGGCCCACTGTGATGTTACTATGGATTATGTGTGCTTCCTGTACACTGTTATTAATAACACTTAATATCCTCTCATTTACTGTATCCCTCTCCCCATCTGGTTCATACTACCTCACCCCTCCCTGGATTGAATTCCATCTGTCCACCTAATTAGTCCATCACAATCTTCCTGTGGCCTTGTGTCATAGCCATTTATCACTCACTGGGTAGTCTGAGCGTTATCTCAGTGCTGCCTGCCCGTTTTTTACTACATCTTTCCACAGTACCCCAGAAGATCTTTTCTGGCTGCAAAAATTATTGAGGCCTTGTCATGTCCTTCATTTATGTTGACACTTTAATGGACTGATTACTAAATGTGTGTTCGTGGAGAGAGGGGGAGGGAGTGACAGGGGTTGGTCTATTTTTCTGTATATGTGTGAAGGTATGTGCCTGTTTCTGAGTTTATGCGTGTGTCTGAGTGTGAGTGTGTGTGTGCTATGCTGTAGTCTCAACAGGGTTTTATCTGGACAGCACAGATGCAATCACATTAGCTGTGGTGTAGTTCCTGGGAGGTGGGCACACAGCAACATCAAGTCCAGATGATTCTATAGTTAGGGGGTCAGACAGGCGATCCTGTGGATGCAGGAAAGAAACACGGATGGTAGTTTGCCTCCCAGATGCCAGGGTCCTGAGTGTTTCTGAACATGTCGGGAAAGATCCTGAGAGACAGGATTCATGAACATTTGGAGAAGCATAATATGATTAAGAATAGTCAGCATGGCTTTGTCAAGGGCAGGTCATGCCTTACAAGCCTGATTGAATTTTTTGAGGATGTGACTAAACACATTAATGAAGGTAGAGCAGTAGATGTAGTGCATATGGATTTCAGCAAGGCATTTGATAAGGTATCCCATGCAAGGTTTATTGAGAAAGTAAGGAGGCATGGGGATCCAAGGGCACATTGCTTCGTGAATCCAAAATTGGCTTGCCCACAGAAGGCAAAGAGTGGTTGTAGACAGGTCATATGCTGCATGGAGATCGGTCACAAGTGGTGTACCTCAGGGATCTGTTCTGGGCCCCCTATTCTTCGTGATTTTTATAAATGATCTGGATGAGGAAGTGGAGGGATGGGTTAGTAAATTTGCTGATGACACAAATGTTAGGGGTGTTGTGGATAGTGTGGAGGGCTGTGAGAGGTTGCAGCAGGACATCGATAGGATGCAAAACTGGGCTGAGAAGTGGCAGATGGAGTTCAACCCAGATAAGTGTGAGGTGGTTCATTAATATAGCATTAATGGTAAGACTCTTGGCAGCGTGGAGGATCAGAGGGATCTTGGGGTCCGAGTCCATAGGACACTCAAAGCTGCTGCGCAGGGTGACTCTGTGGTTACGAAGGCATACGGTGCGTTAGCCTTCATCAACTGCGGGATTGAGTTTAAGAGCAGAGAGGTAATGTTACAGCATCAAACCCCACTTGGAGTACTGTGCTCAGTTCTGGTCACCTCACTACAGGAAGGATGTGGAAACTACAGAAAAGGTGCAGAGGAGATTTACAAGGATGTTGCCTGGATTGGAAGCATGCCTTATGAGAATAGATTATGTGAACTCGGTCTTTTCTCCTTGGAGCGATGGAGGCTGAGAAGTGACCTGATAGAGGTGTATAAGGTGATGAGAGACATTGATCATGTGGATAGTCAGAGGCTTTTTCCCAGGGCTGAAATGGCTAACATTAGAGGGCACAGTTTTAAGATGCTTGGAAATAGGTACAGAGGAGATGTCAGGGGTAAGTTTTTTACGCAGAGAATGGTGAGTGCGTGGAATGGGCTGCCAGCGACGGTGGTGGAGGCGGATATGATAAAGTCTTTTAAGAGACTCCTGGAGAGCTACATAGAGCTCAGAAAAATAGAGGGCTATGGGTAACCCTAGGTAATTTCTAAACTAAGTACATGTTCGGCACAGCATTGTGGGCCAAAGGGCCTATATTATGCTATAGGTTTTCTATGTTTTCTATGTTTCTTTTTTTTTCTCACTGATGATCCATTGGCAAACATTACTAGTGTCTACCTCCAGGACACTTGACAAACCATCTGCTTCAGCAACATCTCTGTCACTCAGATGGGGAAAAGTCACTGGCGAATGGGACCACCATCACCTTGAGCCTGGCATCTCCATCCTCTTGACCTCGCACTCTACCATGTTATGATTTTCACTTTATCGTTTACCTGCACTGGGCTTTCTGTGCAGCTGTTCAACATTATTCTGTCTTCTGTTACATTTCTTTAACCTTGTTCTGCCTCAATGCATTGTGTATTGATTTGATCTGGGTGGATGAGTATGCAAGACAAGCTTTTCATTGTACCTCAGTACATGTGACAATAATGAATCAATTACAATTTCTTACATCCTGGTTTGGAATTATCCCCACATCTTTACCAAATCCTGGAGGTAACAAGTCAATGGCAACCTATGGCGGCAATTTCATTCCACCGATCGCAGGATAAGGAGGCAGCTCGCCATCATGTTCTCAAGGGGCCCCCATGAACAATCAATAAATATTGCCATCATCTCGCAAATCAAAAAAATAAGCTTCCCATATCATAGCTGTGGGTTAACCCATCCAGACCAGCACCAATACATTGCCTAATCTTCCCTGGTATGTCCTGAGGCAGAGAATGAGTGTCTGGGGATAGTTGCGATCCTTCTGTGGTCAAATAGCCTGCTAACAGTCACCATGCTCTCACCCATGTGCCAATTGGGTGAGATTTCAAAGGAACACGTGCCTGGGCATGATTGAAATGAACCAGCCAAAGTTTGGCGGCACATTTGCAATTGATGTGGCCCTACAGGTTTAGACCTGATAATGCCTGTTCTGTAACACACGGAAAAGAAAAGTACTGACGCACTCCATTATAACAAAATGTGAACACCCACCCAGTTTTCCCCAAACAGGATGAACCAGTTTTTCTAGACTGGATGTTGCAACTCAGAGACAACTGATGCAAAAGGACTGATCAGCAGAATTTGACTCATCGCCCAACACAGCAAAAAATAAAAAAGAAATGAAAATGAAGCAATTTCTTCTGGCATTGAGAATTTCTACATTACTAATGCCATGTCTTAAATGTTTACAATTCATATTGGTTTCAAAAGGCTTCATGAGCTTTGAGTGGGAGAGGACTGGAGAATTGAGAAATGTTGCTCTTATGTCACATTTTATTCACCCATCATCACCCTGCGTCCTTTGACCTCCTAAGTGCCACTGCCGTGAATTTATGATTCTCAGCTTTACATTAAAATCCCTTCATGACCACAGTCAGAATGAGAGTTTGTACTTATATAGCATCTTCAGAGCAAAATATCATGAGATGGTTCCAAAAGAGAAATGACAATCAAAAATTGGTATACTGCCAAGGAAAGCCAGAACAGGCCATTAGTTCCAAACAAAAGATGTTGAAACGCCCATCATGTCTGTCTGCAGTCCATTCTCTATCATTAGTGGATGTCCCTCCTTCAGCCTCGAGTCTAGCTCCTGAATTGCCTCCCTAAACACATTTGCCTCTTTCAAGATTAAGTGGGACCTATCTTGTTGACAAAGCTCTCAGTTGCCCGTCAAATGCCTGTTTCTCTGACTAAGTCAATGATCACTCATAATATTGCTCCTCTGAAATGTCTGGAGACTTTCTAACTCCTGTAAGACGTAATATATTTGTCAAACACTTTTGTGTGATTACAAAATTCTGAATATTGATCCAAACCTGTTGAACTGGCATTACCTTTCACTGTGATCTACCAACTTACTATTTACCAGCTTCAGCAACCTGATTATAACTCATTTCTTCTTTACCTCCTGCTGAGTTAAGAATCCATATTTCTTCTATTCCCTTCCACATGCCTTAAATATTCCTATTTATATTCCCAGCCAAAGTTTGAGTTTCTGAGACAGCAGTCAGAATGGCAGTTTGTATTTATCTGGGACCTTGAGGGCAAAATATACACTCAGTGATCATATTATCATATATCCTCCCTCCCCGGTACAGAATCAAGTGGCTACTGATTATAACTTCATGGTCTTCTAATACTGTAGCCCATTCACTTCAAGTTTTGACATGTGCATTCAGAAATGCTCTTCTGGACACCTGTAAATTACTGTCGCCTTCCTGTCAGGTTGAAGCAGTCTGGCCATTGGCCATTCTCTTCTGACCTCTCTTGTTAACAAGGCATTTTTTCCCACAGATGTTGATTATTTCTTCTCACACCATTCTCTGTAACCCCTAGAGACTGCCATGTGTTAAGATCCCAGGAGATCATCAGTTTCTGAGACACCCAAACCACCCTGTCTGGCACCAACAGAATTCCACAATCAAAGTTCTTAGATCACATTTCTTCCCCATTCTGATCTTTAGTCTGAACAACAACTGTACCTCTTGACCACACCTGCATGTCTTTATGCATTGGGTTGCTGTCGCATGATTGGCTGATTTGATATTTGCATTAACAAGCAGGTGTACCTAATAAAGTGGCCATTGGGTGTATATACATGTAAATTAAATTAAATTAAATTAATCAATTAAATTAATTAAGTAGTGCAAAAAGAGAGCCAAACTAGTGAGGTTTGTTCATGAGTTCATTGCCCATTCAGAAATCTGATATCAGAGGGGTAGAAGCTATTTTTAGAACTTTGAGTGTGTGTCTTCAGGCTCCTGTATCTCTTCCCTGATGATAGTGATAAGTGAGCACATACTGGGTGACGGGGGTCCTTAATGATGGATGCTGCCTTTATGATGTATGGCCTTTTGAAGATGCTTGGGAAGCTAGTGCCCACGATGGAGCAATCTGAGTTTGCACTCTCTGCAGTGGTCCCTCCATTCTGTATCAGAAGGTGATGCAACCAGTTGGGATGCTGTAGAAACTTGCTAGGGTCTTTGGTGACACACTAATTCTTCTCTAACTCGTAATAAGGTATAGCCACTGGGTCTGCCTTTTTCATAATTGCATAAGTCTTCAGGGATATTGACACCCTGCTCACCCTTTCCACTGCTGATCCCTCGGTGAGGACGGGTGTGTGATCCCTCGACTTCCCCTTCCTGAAGCCCACAATCAATTCCTTGTCCTTACTGATGTTGCGTGCAAGGTTGCTGTTGCAACAGCACTCAACCACCTGACATATCTCACTCCTGTACACCTCATTATCACCATCTGGCTCTTATCCAGGGACTGGCAATGTTATCCCTGTTTTTTCTCCCTCTGCAATTTTGCCTGACCTGAGTATCCCCAGCATTTCCTGTTTTTATTTCAGAGTTATTTCAGATACGAGGGGTGTTTGATAAGTTTGTGGCCTAAGGTGGAAGGAGTCAATTTTAGAAAACCTAGCACATTTATTTTTCCTACAATTACACACTTAGTCCAGCTGTCGTGGAGCATAAGGATCCCTTCTTTGTAGAAGTCGGTGTCTTGGACCTCCAGCACTGGTCCACTGATTGATAAGTTCATGGCCACAAGTAGAAGGAGATGAGGAGAAACTTCAAACTTTCTGCACTTTCACTCAAAGAGATGAACTGCACATGCATGTAATGAGAGCTGTATAACTCATCTCCTTCTACCTTAGGCCACAAACTTATCAATCACCCCTGCTGTGGACCACCTGGAGGTCCAAGACGCTCTCGTTACATGCACGTGCAGATCAGCTCCATGAGTGATAATGCAGAAAGTTGGAAGTTAATAACTCATCTCCTTCTACCTTAGGCCACGAACTTATCAATCACCCCTGCTGTGGACCCCTTCTACAAAGAAGGGATCCGTATGCGCCACGACTGCTGGACTAAGTGTGTACATGTAGGAGGGGACTATGTTGAAAAATAAATGTGCTAGGTTTTCTAAAATTGACTCCTTCTACCTTAGGCCACAAACTTATCAATCACCCCTTGTATGAAATACTGGAATCCAGAGCAAGGCAGCATCTATGGAGTGAAATAGACATTCGACATTTTGGGTTGGGACCAAAGACCTTGCAGATGGTGATGTAGTAGGTAAGAAGACTGGCCATGAACCAGAGCAGAGATTGCAGGGATTGAATAAGAGCAAGAACAAATACTGGATAAGAATTTTGGAATAGAAGCATTACTAGATCAAGAAGTAGTGCAAGTCACCATTGGAAACCTACCAACAGATGTTTTGTCTCTAAGCTCTAAATTGACTTCTTTGCCTCTCTGACCCACTATCTTTCTTTAAAAGGCTCCTTGGAACCCACCAATCTTCTCCTAATGTCTACTTGCTGTCTTACTCTGCCTGATTATAAACTCGAAATGTTTCACTGCTTTAGTGGTGTACAAATGCCAAGGGCTGTTTCTGACCGATCTCAAAGTGGGTTGCAGTCGAGCCAAAGGAATTGGGGGTGGCCATCGCCACCCAGCTCCTGCAGTTTGTTCTGTCACACAAGTAGGTGGCCATTAGATAAGGGCGTCCTTCATACGCTGTCTCTGGAAAAAGGCTAGCTAACAGCAGAAAAGCAAAGAAGCCCCTGGAGAAGACAATATCGCTGTTGTCCATGGGAGAAAGCCTCACATGGTGTTTGTGAATGGTCAGGCTTTATTGGCCAATAATCATGTGTGGCTTTAATCTGTGGGCAACTGACTTCAGGAAAACCAAGGAGCTGACTCTGGACTACAGGAGGAGGAAACCAGAGGTCCAGGAGCTAATTCTCACTGGGGATCAGAGGTAGAGAGTGTCAGTGACTTCATTTCCTTGGTGTTTCCATTTCAAAGGATCTGTCCTGGCTCCATTGCAAAGAAGGGACAATAATGGACTTGGAGGTATTTAGGAAGTCAGGGGGAAATGTAGGGGAGAGGTGCTGAGGTGCAACAACGATCATATTGAAAGATACTGCAGGGTACAAAAGGCCAAATGGCTTACTATTACTTCTATGTCTTCTGCTCAATAAGAAACAAATTGGCAAGCTCGAGAGAACTGGAAATGGAACGCACCTTACAAGACACAACATAGACAAATTATGCCAAACACACTGTCATCTGGTAAATCTAGCTGGTTCCAGCAAGAAAGAGGCCACTCACACCTTTGAATTTGTAGCAGCTCTCTGCAAGAACAATCCTGCAGGATCCACTGTAGTGTCTTCTGTCCATTGCCCTGGAAATACTTTCAATTACTCAACCGGCTCCCTGTTGAATGCCAAAACTGAACCTGACTAATGTTGACTGAAATAAAGCTTGGGATCAAAATGAGGGTTCTTCATTAAAACTAAGCTCACTGCACTAAAGTGCAAAGTTTTTTTCCAAACTGAGCGAGCCAAGCTCACTTTCAGACATTTTACCTTTAGCTGACATTTTCAAAAGAAACTGTATGCATTGAGTGATACCTAATGCTCTTGCAATCTAAAAGTGTTGACATATTAGAGCCAATATTATCTAACAGAGCAATTTTTCAGTATTTTTATATGCGGAACTCTTTTTGTTTTGACTGATTAAAATATCCAGTTGCACGTAGCAGACAACCTGAAATACCGGTCTTTTAAACGCCGCTATTGTATTAGCCTCTACCAACTTCCCAACAGGGCATTCCAGATATCTACCATTCTCTGTGTAAAAAAACCTACCTCTGACATCTCTCCTATACTTCCTGCCATGGATGTCATCTGTTATTGGCACTGAATATTGTCATTCAGTGACACCTGTGTTCAGTGAAAGAAATTTAACGTGACTCTCTTAGTTCATGGAAATTAAAACTATGATCACTTATGATCTGTAATCTCCAGAAGTCCCAAGCCAATACAATCTCCACCCAAAGTCTATTTTGACCAATATTAAATAAGTAACAACTTTTGGGAAGTGCCACAAGTTTTTAACCATTTCTACTATGATGTGGAATGTGGTCAATAACTCCAACAACAAGCACAAAGCAAAGCAAATCAGACATTACAACTTGCAAAGTCTTGGTGGACGCTCTTGTTTCCCCTCAGCAAGCTGCAGTAGAATTATGCAACTGAGCAGAGCACTTGCAACATTGGTCTAACCACCTAATCCTCACCCTTCTCTCCTGGTTGATTTAGTGTACACAGAACAAGCACAAGGACTATGACAAACCTTCAAGTATTAATGTATCTGTCATCATTATCCTATGAACACCCGTGCAATGTTTTTATAGTGAGTCCCCCATCTTGGTTTGGGTGTATTTGGCGTATTGTGTGCACTTCTGGTCTCCTGATTACGGGAAGGATGTGGAGGTTTTAAAGAGTTTAGCTCGATCTGCTTGTAAAAATGGGTACCATGGTGGGGTAGCGCAGAGCATTCTGGAGTTCGGAGTTCAATTCCAGTGCTGTTGAGTAAGGAGTCTCTGTACACCCTCCCCATGAAATGCTTGGGTTTTCCCCAGGACCTCTAGTTTACTCCCACTGCCCAAAGACCTACTGGCTAGGTTAATTGGTCATTGCGAATTGTCCCATGAATAACTTAGGGTTAAATCGGGGGTTGTCAGAGGAATTGGGGCAGCGTGATTTGAAGGGAGGATGTCACTAACTTTAAAAAATAAAATTATAAAGAGCTTCACCAGGATGCTGCCTGGATTCGAGGTTGCTAGGAGATGTTGAACAAACTTGGATGTTAGAAGGCAAGGGGAGACCTGATCGAGGTTTATAAAATGACAAGAGCATAGATAGGGTAGATAGTCAGAGCCTTTTTCCTGGGGGAGAAATATCAAATAATAGAGGGCTTAATGTTAAAGTGAGAGGGAAAAGGTTTGAATGAGACCTGCCAGCAAAGTATTTTACACCGAGACAGTAGGTGCTTAGAATATGCTACCAGACGTGGTGATGGGAGCAAACGCAGAAGCAGCCTTTTAGAGGCATTTAAACAGAAATATAAACAGATTGAGAATGAAGGTTTATGGATTTTTGTACAAGCAGGTGGGATCAGTTTAATTTGGGCTAATTTTCCACTCGGATATCATGGGCTGAAGTGACTGATCCTCTGCTAAACTGTTCTACGTTCTTGTACTAATTGACTCAGTTGTCATCTTTGCACTAGTTTCAAGAACAATGCTGTTCTTGGAAGAAGAAACCCGATGTGTTGGTATTCCTTCAGGATCATTGCGTCTCCTGTGAATAAAATGCCGAGCACACTCAAGTGCTGACAAGTGTCATTCAGGGGACGATAAAATCCATTTTCCCACTTTATAGACAGGAAGATAAAGGGAGGAAGATTTTTAACAATTAGAAAAACCCTGTTAGGCAACACCTAATCTGGTGTGGCAAATCACAATCCACACCTTGGAAAGGGTATTTTACGCTGCAGGAGAATGGATATAAGAGTTGAATTATGAAGACAGATTCACATTTGGTGAACCATTCTGATTCCAGATTACAAAAGTGGCCCTGAGGCACTGGGGAGGTTGTAAAGAAGAATTTAGAAAGATGGGAGAAATATTAAATAAGCCGTGTCTGGTTCACAAGCAACACAACAAATATTCTGAGGGGTATATTTTGTTAAGTGGTTAGAAAGAATAAACTTGGAGCAGATGTTTCCATGGAGAAAAGGAAGAGAAAAAAGGAATAAGGAAAAAGAGAGGACATAGGAAAAAGAGACAGGGGAAAGCAAAAAGCAGAGGATATAAAGTGTAGAACCTCTTCCTCACAAATGCAGTAGACACCAGCATAACTGATATAGTTAAATCTGAGATGGATAGACTTTTGTGGGCCAGGGGTATGAAAGGAGTTGGAGGTAAGTTGGGGTGGCAATAAGGTATAAATGGCAGAAGAGGCTTAAGGAGCTGAATACACTACCCCTGCGGATAAGTCAATGATCACGCCATCAGGTTGTTGACTACCAGGCAAATATGAAGTGCTCACACGAGGAAATCTGCAGATGCTGGAATTTCAAGCAACACACATAAAAGTTGCTGGTAAATCAGCAGGCCAGGCAGCATCTCTAGGAAGAGGTACAGTCGACGTCTCGGCCCGAAACGTCGACTGTACCTCTTCCTAGAGATGCTGCCTTGCCCGCTGTGTTCACCAGCAACTTTTAAGTATGAGGTGCTATTCATCTAGTTTGCATTTGGCCTCATCCTGGCATTGGTTGATGCCAAGGACAGTCAGTTTGGTCTATGTGAATAGAGAACAGGATCTTTCATTGTGGGGATAACAGACTGATTGGGGAGGGTGGAGGAGGCAGAGAGATTGCATTGGGAAAGTGATGGGGAGAACCGGATGGGCAGCTCAGTAGTGTAATGGTTGGCACAAAACTTTACAGTACTACCAGCGACCAGGGTTCAATTCCCGCTGCCGCCTGTAAGGAGTTTGTACGTTCTCCCCGTGACCACGTGAGTTTCCTCGAGGTGCTCTGGTTTCCTCCTGCAGTCCAAAGATGTACCGGTTAGTAGGTTAATTGATGGCCATTGTAAATTATCATTGTGAATTAAACAGGGGGATTGCCGGGACGTGTAGCTGGAGAGCCGGAAGGGCCTGTTCCACGTCAATGTCAATAAAAAAATAAATTAAATTGGGACGTGTGATCTAAAACTGATGTAGCCGATCTGAGGGCAGGAGAGATCAAACTCATATCCCCTGTACCAATCTAGGCTCCTGAAAGCTAGTTCAGTCCTTTAAAAGCTACAAAATTAGATCCATAAACTAAATGAAATAGATCTACATATTTTGTAGTTTAGAAGCAAGAGTGGTGATCTTGTAGAAACTTTTTTTTAGATTAAGTTATGAGGACACGCAGTCCTCTTTTATTGTCATTTAGTAATGCATGCATTAAGAAATGATACAATGTTTTTCCAGAATGATATCACGGAAACCGATGACAAACCGACTTACAAAAATTAACAAAAACCACATAATTATAACATATAGTTACAACAGTGCAAAACAATGCCGTAATTTGATAAGAACGGACCATGGCACGGTAAAAGTCTCAAAGTCTCTCAAAAGTCCCATCATCTCACGCAGATGGTAAATCTCCAGCGCCGCCAACTTGCTGATGCAGCATAATGGAAGCATCCGACCATAGTCCGACTCCGAGTCCGTCCAAAAACTCCGAGCCTCTGACCAGCTCTCCAACACTGAGCACCGAGCACCATCTCTGGCGAGCGCCTCGACCCTGGCCCCAGCAACAGGCAATAGGCAAGGCCGAGGATTTGGGGTCTTTGTCTCCGGAGATTCTCGATCGCGCAGTAGCAGCGGCAGCGAAGCAGGCATTTCAGAAGTTACTCCAGGTGTTCCTCTGTGCTTCTTCACATCTGTCTCCACCAAATCTGGATTGTGCATGGCCCCCTAGTTAACACATAATCGATATTCATTTGGAACGGCCGCGCACGCTGTGTGGCGCCTCCATCTTCTCCTCCCTAGGTTTACGACCTTTAGAGGGGATCTCAATGAAGGAATCTTGAATGAGGGAATAGAATTACGATTATGGGGCATTTAAGTTTGAGGTGTGTAGGAGAGGGTGGTGGAACTCTGAAATAATCTACACCAGAATGTGACAGAAGCTGGATCACTGACGATATTTAAAGAAAAGGAAAGTATGTGTTGGAAGGTCAGGGATTTAGCACAGCAGAGAAGAAAAGAAAACACAGATGGTAGTTTGTCTCCCAGGTGTCAGGGTCAGAGATGTTTCTGGACATGTTCATGATATCCTGAAAAGGGAAGGTGAGCAGCCAGAGGTCGTGGTACATATTGGTACCAATGACACAGGAAGAAGAAGGGAGGCGGTCTTGAAAACAGAATACAGGGAGTTAGGAAGGAAGCTGAGAAGCAGGACCTCAAAGGTAGTAGTCTCGGGCTTTTTCTGCTTGGCTGCCAGTGACTAGTGATGTTCCTCAAGGGTCAGTATTGAGACCACTACTTTTCACATTGTTTGTTAATGTTTTGATCTTTGGTGGCTTTGCGGATGATACGAAGATAGGCGGAGGCGTAAGTAGAGCTGAGGAAGCAATGCAATTGCAGCAGGACTTAGACCTAGGCGCACAGAAAACCTAGAGCACAATACATGCCCTTTGGCCCACAATGCTGCACTGAACATGACAAAGTGGAAGAATGGACAAAAAGTGGCAGATGGAATATTGTGTTGGGAAATGTATGATAATGCATTTTGGTAAAAGGAACAATAGTGCAGACTATTATCTAAATGGGGAGAAGGTTCAAACATCAGAGATGCAAAGGAACTTAAAAGTCCTTGTCCAAGGCTCCCAGAAGGTTAATTTACAGGTTGAGTCTGTGGTAAAGAAGGCAAATGCAATGTTGGCATTTATTTCAAGGGGAATAGAATATAAAAGCAAGGAAATAATGCTGAGCCTATATAAGACACTGGTCAGGCTGCACGGAGTATTGTCAACAGTTTTGGGCCCCATTTCTCAGAAAGGATGTGTTGTCATTGGAGAGAGTGCAGAGGAGGTTCATGAGGATGATTCCAGGAATGAAGGGGTTAACATAAGAGGAGCATTTGGCAGCTTTGGGCCTGTATTCACTAGAATTTAGAAGAATGTGGGGGGAATCTCATTGAAACCTACTGAATGTTGAAAGGACTAGATAGGGTGGATGTGGAGAGGGTATTTCCAATGGTGGAGGTATCCAGAACTAGAGCGCACACCCTCAAAATTGGGGGGGGGGGGGGGGGCGATCTTTTAGAACAGAGGTCAGGAGGAATTTAGCCAGAGAGTAGTAAATCTGTGTTCTGCTCTACCACAAACTGCGGTGGAGGCCAAGTCTGTGGGTATGTTTAAGATGAAAGTTGATAGTTTCCTGATTGGTCAGGGCATCGGAGGATATGACAAGAAGGCAGGTGTATGGGATTGAGTGGGATCTGGGATCAGCCATGATGGAATGGCGAAGCAGACTCGATGGGCTGAATGGCCTAATTCTGCTCCTATTGTCACATGGTCTTATGGTCTTATCAGGGTTGGGCAGATCAGCTGTGATTATATTGAACAGTAGGACAGGCTAGAGAGGCTGAGTGGCCCACTCCTGCCTATTCTCTTTTGTTTTTATGGAGCCTTTCACTTTAAACTGAAGGCTTTAGTTTCTGTGGAAAATCTTCAAGGTGCTGGACTTGCAACAGAAACATGCAAGGGGTTTCATGGCCTGCCTAGCCTTCTGCATCCCAGAACAACATGCTTCTCTTTGTTTGTTTCTCGGTGTCCTCGAACAACCTCGCCATGACTCTGCCGCACTGTGTTGTTTGCATCTGTTCCCCAGGTTTCAGTCTGCTAACAGCTAGCCAAAGATTATCCCTCCCCCACACCACCAGCAGTAGCACCACGCCCCAAGCTTGGAACCGAACCTAAGGCACTTGTTGACATTTGAGTGAGGGAAGAGAAGAAAAAGGCTTCCAGCTTCTGCCAGTTGTAAAGTCAACAGAGCATAAATTTCAGAGTAGCTGAGATCAGCAGAAGGTTGCCAGGAGGTCAAGGCCATAGTTAAAAGGAGTCGAAAAATGTTATTTGTTTCACTTCAGAAACAGGGCTTTGCAATGTGGCCAACTCACTTCTCCAAACTCTGGGCACTAAGCCGTCAGCTGCTTTGAATTTACTCTCGATGGATTTAAAAAAATAATGCTGGGCTGTAAAGATGCTCCGGGCATGCAGGCATTAAAGGGCCTTTCTGATCTCAGCACCCCCCCCCCCCACACACACACCATTGCCCCCTCCACCTGCATGGTCTGTGTTTACATTCATTCTCTGAGCAAGGCCAGCACTGAGGGTTTGGGAGTGTGACCAGCAGGCTTACCAAGGGCAAAGTTCACTGCTCAGTTTTGAAGTCTGCCTCCCTCCCTCACACTCCTCCACTCCACCTCATATTCCTCCATTTCACATTCCCTCCTTCACATTCCTCCCATCTTTCTTCCTTCTTTCATGCTCCTTACACTCACCCTCTGGTCCTCACACTCCTTTCCTCTTTCCCTCCAGCCTCTCTCCTGCATATTCCTCAGCTCCACCCTTTCACCCTCACATCTTCCCTTCTTTCTTTTATCCTCTCTCCCTCATTCCCTTACATTCTTCTCCTCCACCCTCCATCACTCAAGCCTTTCCTGTTTCCTTCCATCCTCTCTCCCTTCTTCCCTTCTTCTCTCTCTCAGACTCTTTTTTTTCTGCCCTCTCTCCCTTTTAACCTTCCCTCTCCATTTAACCATATAACCATATAACAATTACAGCACGGAAACAGGCCATCTCGACCCTTCTAGTCTGTGCTGAACTCTTACTCTCACCTAGTCCCATCGACCTGCACTCAGCCCATAACCCTCCATTCCTTTCCTGTCCATATAGCTGTCCAATTTTACTTTAAACGACAACATCGATCCTGCCTCAACCACTTCTGCTGGAAGCTCGTTCCACACAGCTACCACTCTCTGAGTAAAGAAGTTCCCCCTCATGTTACCCCTAAACTTTTGCCCTTTAACTCTCAACTCATGTCCTCTTGTTTGAATCTCCCCCACTCTCAATGAAAAAAGCCTATCCACGTCAACTCTATCTATCCCCCTCATAATTTTAAATACCTCTATCAAGTCCCCCCTCAACCTTCTATGCTCCAAAGAATAAAGACCCAACTTGTTCAACCTTTCTCTGTAACTTAGCTGATGAAACCCAGGTAACGTTCTAGTAAATCTTCTCTGTAGTCTCTCTATTTTGTTGACATCTTTCCTATAGTTTGGTGACCAAACCTGTACACAATACTCCAAATTTGGCCTCACCAATGCCTTGTACAATCTCATCTCCTTGCATCTTTCTCTCTCTCTCCTTCCCTTCCCTCCCTCACCCTGCCCTTCCTTCCACCCTCCCTCCTACTCCCACACTCTCCTTCACACTTACATTGTGCTTGTCAAACGTCTTCACCTCCACTGTGGCACTGTATGTATGTGAACTAGCTTCAGGAGCTTTGGTTACAGCCATGAAATACAACACTTCTGTGAGAATGCAAGACGATGGGAGCATGAAAGTTAGATGCACACATGGGTGGGGCCCGTGAAGAATGGAGACAAGTGATGATTGGTTCTGCTTCGGTGGTTTGAGCTGGTGCTCTGTATTCGTCCACCTATTGTAACATTTCATATCAGTGGAAGGGTATAAGAGTAGAGCAGTTGGGAAACTTGAGAGTAGATTTTCGGGGCTTTACCAAAGGGCTGTTTGCAAACAGTGCCGCCAATCGGTAGAATGTGAGGTGTGATGCAGCGTGAGGGGCCCGCGCACACTAGGATAAGTATTTTAATGCTCGCTCCTTTCTGGCATAATAAACAATTTTTTTTGTCATTCTAAGTAAATAATTGGAGATTTGTCTTCCTGCTCAACCAAGCCGTATCTGCGAACCTTTTGACATGATGTAACATTTGGGATAGTCAGCAAGAATATGGTGGGTGTGATAGGGAGCAAAAATGTTTAGAAGTCAGCGTAAGAAGGAAGACCCCCCCCCACCCCCCTGTGCAAAGATAACCAAGTACTGGGGTGGACTGAAACTTTGTGGGGTTTCGTAGTTTGGCCTCGGAAAGGCAACGTACATTATTAAGGATCTCCAGCACCCAGGGCATGCCCTTTTCTCATTGTTATCATCAGGCAGGAGGTACAGAAGCCTGAAGGCACACACTCAGCGATTCAGGAACAGCTTCTTCCCCTCTGCCATCCGATTCCTAAATGGACATTGAATCCGTGAACACTACCGCACTTTTTAAATATATATTATTTCTGTTTTTGCACAATTTTTAATCTGTTCAATATACGTGTACTGTAATTGATTTACTTATTTATTTAATTATTTTTTCTTTTACATTATGTATTGCATTGAACTGCTGCTGCTAAGTTAACAAATTTCACGGCACATGCCAGTGATGATAAACCTGAACCTGATTCTGGTAGACCATGGTGCACTGGTGGATTGAATGGACAAGCTGGACCACCCCCCACCCCCCCACACCACTGAGGAGTCAAGATAGGTCAATGGCTTGTGTCTGTAGGAAAGGGATTAAGGTTCTGAGGCATGAGGCCAGAGACAAGCTTTCTTGCTACTGGCGGCTATCATAAAACAACATGAGACAATCCCACGGGTCTTGCCATTGGGTCTTGCAGAGGTTGGAATGTGTAGGCGGAGCTCATAACCGAGTGAGGAAGATAGGAAAACGGAAGGGAGGGAGTAATCCATCTGACCTGTAAGGAGATGCTTTTGGCCCTGCTCAAGTCAGGTACCCTGAAGGAACAGGTGGACAGGATACCTACCCCTTACTGTATTTGCGTAGCAGAAAGACCATCATCAAAACAAGAAGGAAGAGGAGTTGCAGCGGGCGGGCAGGAAGTCCAGCTGATTCTTCCTTATACCCCGCCCTTGAGGCCTTGCATAAAGCCCTTAGAAACCTGCCTCAGCAGGGCTCCAGCAGCAGTTGGCCCCTCCCACCTGCCCTCATAGAGGCGTGGCCAGGACTCCCGGCATATATTCTCAACGACCCTCTCCCAGCTCGGAGACCCGAGACCTTACGTACTGACTGTGATGCCAAGCACACTGACTCTGACAGGTGGGAGGGACCCCGGGTGATGACAGGAGGAACAGGCGGGTCACTCACCTTGGCCCAGCTGGTTACTCAAGGGTGGCTATTGGCTGAGAACAATAGTCAGTGCTGGTCACAGCATCCCCTGGGGACACTCTGCCTATCAATGTCCCTGCAGACCAATAGGGGCCATTTTACTTTTGGGGTGGTGGGACATCAAGCAGAACCAAGTTGGTGAACATCAAGCAGTACCACATCTCAGGTGGCACCAGGGAGATCAGGAAACAGTGGAAACACTGTTGAAGGAGAGATTTTTTTGGCTGGCAATGTCTTCCCTGCACTCCCCCCGCCCCCATTAATAGCCCAGTGCAGCCTGTGTGGAAGGGGATAGAGAATGGTAAATGACGATAGACTTTAGGCAAGTGAATAAGCACACACTACCCACTACAGCCGCTGTCCCAGATGTAGTGACCATTGTAGAGGACATAAAGGACAGGGAGAGGAAGCATTAATATCTGTAGTGGATTTGGCCAATGCTTTCTTTTCCATTCCCCTGGCCCTAAGACTGCATGGGATACCTTTGGAATTACAGGTCTCTGCCACGTCTCCAGTGGCTGACCGGAGTCTGTGGCTGCATATGAAAAGACATCAGGTCCCCTTGGGGTTTTGGATTGAGACCCTTCCCGAGGTTGCAATCAGATACACCCTCTTTTGAGAGACTGCTCTTCGCCTGTTCGTGGACTCTCTTCGTCACTGAGCATCAGATAGGCTTGGAGACGGCCGACCTGTGACACCACCTACCCATTAGAAAATGGGTAAAATAAAGAAGGCCGAGCTCAGAGCTCTTCTGTAGATACAAGTTGCCTAATGTGCCAGCAGGTGAAGCCAAGGGGATGCTGGTGGGCTCCTGGGGACAAATCTGGAGAGGCACAGGGCAAGATTATGGCAAGTGGACAACATGACCTACAGGTCAGGGAGGGTCCCTGAATTCCCAACATTTGGCAGTTTTTAACTCCTCCTCCAAAAAAGCAGAGGAGGTGGAATTGGAAGGCAGTCAAAGAAGGTATGGGTACAACGACCAACGGGGCTGCCAGAGAGGGGGAAGATTGTAGCACAGGGACTGGTCAATATGAGGTGGGTGGTGCTTTCCGAAGAATAGGGACTGGTGTGTCTGAATGTCCAATGACTAAATAAAAGACAGAGATGGTGTGCTTCCCTACACTGCAGAAATGACCCCAACATTGCTGCAGCTGCTCACCAGAACAGCCATGGAGATCCGTAAGGCACCATCAACCAATGTCTCCGAATGTCATACGAATATGCTTGTCATCCGAACATATCAGTGTCGGATTCAAACGCACTCAGGCATGGGAGCACGGGTCCCTGTCCCTCTGGATGACACAGAATACTGGGCATGGAATGAATCTGCCATGAACCTGTCACCTCAGACTGTTGGTGGGGCTGGAACAGGGAGCCTATTAAAGGGATGGTGTGCCAGGATATTATCAGAGTCAGACCCAAGTGTCAACATTGAATCTAATGCAGTGATCCAGCTATAATTGCCATTGCCATGATGATGAGCAGTTTCTGATGGTGAGTAGCTCGTTAACCTCTATGCACCTGAAGGTATGAAGCTCTGCAGTGCTACTACTGTGGGAACATGCTGTTTGATTGCCATGTTGAATGGCACATACCGGGTATGTGGCTCCTGGGGCTGCCCTTGCCTTCCCACCGGCTGTTCTGGCTGCTGCTGCCTGGGGTATGTCACGTGTCTGTGTGTGTCTGATGTTGACGATCTGGCTGACCACCCAACACACAAGTCGAAACATCAGAAAAGGGGTATCCCAGGGGCCGATCGGTTCTGGATGATTTGTTTTTCTCCTGATGAAAGGTCTCAACCCAAAATGTCATCTGTTTATTGCCCTCCATACATGCTGCCTGACTTGCTGAGTTCCTCCAACATTTTGTGTGTGTTGCTCATGATTTCCAGCTTCTGCAGAATCTCTCATGTTTGTAAACTCCCTTATATGCCTTCTCCCTACTTCCATAACACTCTCCTTCTACCCCTTACACTTCTTCACCCTCCACACTCTAACATTTTTTTCTCATTTACTCTTTCCCTTCACTCACAGCCTTTCACCATCTCTCCCTCTCACACTCTCTCCCTCTTTCACTCACGGACTTCCTTAAGAATTTGCACAGATTCATCACAACATCTAAAACTTTGACAAACTTCTATAGATGTGTAGTGAACAGTATACTGACTGGCTGCAGAACAACTTGATATGGAAACACCAATACTTTTGAATGGAAAATCCTACAAAACGTAGTGGATATGGCAGGTAAAGACATCGTAGGAAAAGCCCTCCAACCATTGAGCAAATCTACATGAAACGCTGTTGCAGGAAAGAAGCATCCACCATCTAGGACATGCTCTACCATCAGGAAGAAGGTAGAGGAGCCTCAGGACTCACACCACCAGGTTCAGGAATAATTATTACCCCTCAACCATCAGGCTCTTGAACCAAAGAGGACAACTTCTCTCAATATCACTTGCCCCATCATTGAAATGTTCCCAACCTATGGACTCACTGTCAAGGATTCTTCATTTCATGTTCTCGATATTCATTGTTTATTTGTTTATTATAATTATTTCTCCTTTTTGTATTTGCTCAGTTTGTTGTCTTTTGCACTCTGATTGAATGCCCTAGTTGGGCAAACTTTCATTGATTCTGTTATGGTTATTTAGATTTGTTGAGAATTCCCATAAGAAAATGAGTCTCATGGTTGTATATGGTGACATATATGTACTTTGAACTTTGAACTTCCCATCTCTCCCGTACTTTCCCTCCTTCGTACTCTCTGTCCTTCTCTCCCTCACATTCCCTCTCTGACAGTTAATCCTTCCAGCAAAGTAATAAACAGAACAATTCAGCCCATTTTGTTTTTGCGCTGATTTAAGATGATCTGCTCAACCAAATCCAGCCTTCCAGCAGCCCGCAGGTCCACAGGACAGTATACTGTGTAACATTGCTGAGGGTTTCTGCGTCTCCTGCCTTTGCAGGTAGTAAGCTCCAGATCCCTACCACCCTCTGGATATACTGCTATCCTTGCGCAATTCTTTTTTACAGTATTTATTGTTATATTTATTATTACAATGTATACTGTTTAGCTTCATGCAAGTGAAGTATTTCATTGCACCCCGATGTATATCGTAATAAACTAATCTGAATCTGAAAAGTATTTCCTCATCTCTCTTCTAATTCTTCCGTCTATTGCTTTAAATCTCTGGCTCCTGGTATTGAAAATAAATAGGAAGGACCTACAAGGGTCCTAATATTTTCTATATGAAATTCACTTCTCCACTCAACTTCCTCTTTTCCAAAGGGAACAATCTCTACCTACCTAACCTTTCCTCATAGCTGCAGTATTCTTGTCCTAATTACATCCTCATAAATCTCCTCCAAAACTCTATCCAATACAGTCTCGTGTTTTCCTCTCATGTCTTGAATAGAAGTGTATATTGTGCTTAAGCTGTAGCCTAGTTGATGTTGCATACAGTGCCAGCATAACCCCTCATATTCTATGATTAAAACAGAAAGTGCTGGAAGAACTCAGCCGTTAACTGTTCCACTTGCCACAGACACCATCTGACCTGCTGAGTGTTTCCAGCATTTTCTGTTTCAGATTCTCAGAATCTGCTGTCTTGTTTTGATTGCCTCACATGTTTCATGTCTTGAGTAATAAAGGAAAGAGTTTCATCTGTCATATCTGCCAGTCCTGCTACCTCTGCAGGTCTATGAACACATGCACCACACTGATCCTCTGAACCGCTCAAGGACATGGTATGTTCTCCTGCCTCATACTTCTCTAGATCAGGAGTTCCCAACCTTGTGTCATGGTAGAATCCCTTACCATGAACCAAAGAGTCCAGATTAGGAACCTTTGCTCTAGATTAACCTGCATTTGCCATTTTCCTCCCAAGCTGACCAAACCATTTGCATCTTTCTGTGGTCTAAAGCTTTTCCCCTCTCTACCAACCATGTGGACAAGCCTTCACTCTACCCCCAGGATGAACTACTTTTATTGTATAAAAACACACCTGCTTCTTTTACATTTAATGTTGTGTTTGTGTGGACACCTGAACATCTAATATTTGAAGATTCTAGTCTTCAATTCACAATTATTAGTATATACAAACAGAAATTAGGAGCGGCTGTGGGGAACTCTATCCCTCAAGAATGCACCAGCACCTTATTGCTTGGTGTTGATCTGAATGTAATTTCATTCTGATCGAGTATAGGCATCCATTAGTCTTGTGAGACCATGGATTTGCGCCTTGGAAGGTTTTCAGGGCGCAGGCCTGGGAAAGGTTGTATGGAAGACCAGCAGTTGCCCATGCTGCAAGTCTCCCCTCTCCAAGCCACCGATGTTGTCCAAGGGAAGGGCATTAGAACCCATCCATCTTGGCATCGGTGTCATCGCAGAGCAATGTGTGGTTAAGTGCCTCGCTCAAGGACACAACACGCTGCCTCAGCCAAGGCTCGAACTAGCGACCTTTAGATTACTAGACGAATGTCTTAACCACTTGATCGAGTGCTGCTTGTAGTTTTGTCACCAAATGTATCAGATTAGATTAGGTTATTACATTATGAGGACACGCAGTCCTCGTTTATTGTCATTTAGTAATGCATGCATTAAGAAATGATACAATGTTCCTCCAGTATGATATCACAGAAACACAAGACAGACCAAGACTAAAAATACTGACAAAAACCACATAATTATAACATATAGTTACAACAGTGCAAATTTGATAAAGAACAGACCATGGGCACGGTAAAAAAAAGTCTCAAAGTCTCGAAAGTCCCATCATCTCATGCAGACGGTAGAAGGAAGAAAACTCTCCCTGCCATGAACCTCCAGCGCTGCAAACTTGCCGATGCAGCATCCTGGGAGCACCCAACCACAGCCGACTCTTGAATCCGTCCGAAAACTTCGAGCCTCTGACCAGCCCTCCGACACCGAGCACCAAGCACCATCTCTGCCGAGAGCTTCGACTCTGGCCCCGGCCGCCAAGCCACAGGCAAAGCCGAGGATTTGGGGCCTTCCCCTCCGGAGATTCTCGATCGCACAGTAGCAGAGGCAGCGAAGCGGGCATTTCAGAAATTTCTCTACATGTTCCTCCATGCATCTCACGTCTGTCTCCATCAAATCAGGATTGTGCATGGCATCCTATTTGACAAATACAGATATCATTCACCGGAGAGGCCACGTGCGCTGCGTCGCGCCGCCATCTTCTCCTCCCCTCCTGAGTATTAACTGTGAAATGTTGTTCATTCTCCTTATCTACACACAGTTGCTACTTTATAAGTGCCCCCTGTAGAAGAGCATCTGTGTTCAGAGATGCCCTTCTACACAGCACTGCTGTAACGTGTGGTTGAGTTACTGATGTCCTCCCGTCAGCTTGAACCAGTCTGGCCATTCTCCTCTGACCTTTTCCAGTAACAAGACATTTTCAGCCACAGAACTGCTGCCCACTGGATGTTTATTTGTTTTTCCCACTGTTCTCTGTAAACTCTAGCAGGGGTTCCCAAACTTTTTATGGCATCAAGCAAGGGGTCTGTGGACTCCAGGTTGGGAACCTCTGCTCTAGAGACTGGTGCGTGTGAAAATAATTGGAGATCAGCAATTTCTCAGATATTCAAAACACTCTGTCAGGCACCCACAACCATACCAGGGTCAAAGTCACATTTCTTCCCCATTCTGATGTTTGGTCCGAACAACAACTGAATCTCTTTACCATGTTTACATGCTTTTATGGATCGAGTTGCTGCCACGTGGTTGACTGACTAGATATTTGCATTAACGAGCAGGTGTGCAGGTGACCTAATAAAGTGTCCACTGAGTACATATTCACCTGAGCAAATACACGTGATTGTTAAAGTATAGCAAAATCTTTGGCTCCCAGCATTGGCTACTAATGGCTGCTTTTTCTAATTATCTCTTTCAGTTTTGTCTTGTAATCGCCACACAGATGATATCAGGTTTAGGTGTTGCCCTGTCACTAGAACTCCATTTCATTCTGTCTTTGCTAGCCACTCTGCCACCTGACTATACAACTGACTATAAATATCATCATTGTAAGGAATAATACCAATTAAAGTATCTTTGAAGATTTCTGCATATTTCCCCAACAGCCCGTTTAAGTGTGATTTTGAAGCATCTGTAAGGTAGTTCTGTGTATGTGTTAGATATATGCATAAAATGTATACTGTAAGTGTATAAATGTGTAACTATATTGTGTTTAAAAAGGAAACCATATAATTCATGTTGATTTAAGTTTATCTTAACTTATGCATTTCCTCATCTTGTAATGTACTGTTCTGCTGCTGCAAACAGCTAAGCGTCATGGCAACCAGTTAGTCTGGGCAGCCATTTTGTTCTCCACATCTGAATCTACTCATTGCAATACCGATGATGTCATACCAGAATATACGCAGTTTCTTGCTTCTTCAGTTCCCATGTAGTGTAATGGCTGCCCGTTCTGACCCAATAGGTTCACCACAACACCTTTCCTGATGCATTTCTCAAACCACTGTACTACTCAGGGGCTCTCTTACACCTGGTGTTACTATGTTAGCTGTACTGCATTGGCTTCATTCTTCTCTGGGAGAATTGCGCCTGTCCTTGCCCAAAGTACTTGCTCAGGATCATCGCCCATCTCCACACAAGCATTGAACAGGGCCCCGCCCATGTCCACATTTGCTAGTCATCAGTCAGGATTAACTTCTGCCATGTCCACAAGGTTATTGACGTCACTGTGTTCACCAACACTTTTGGTTACAGGAAGCCTTCTTGCTTCACCTGTGGTTCTTACATCCTTGTCGCCATTTCCTAGGGCACAGCAGATCCTTGTGGATTAATGCACAGGGTGTACAATGGGGATCAGTGCTGGGATTCTTATTGTTCGTAGATGATGTGAAAATCACGTCGAATCTTACTGTGCAGTGCCACATAAAAACCAGTAGTATTTTTGATAGAGAGGAGGATAGTGGTAGATCACAGGATGACATGGGCTAGCTGTTAAGATGGGAAGAGAAATGGCAGACAGAAGTTAATGCTGATGAGTGTGAGATGACGTATTGTAATGAGGGTGGAACAGGCAGGACGAATGAAGAAGCTTCAGAGTGTATTGAAAGGGACTTTGGAGTACAAGTCCAATGATCCCTAAAGAGAGCAACACAGGTAGATGAGGTGCTGAAGAAAGCGTATGGGATACCTGCCTCCATCAGGTAGTTATAGTGTTATAGTGCGGCGATATAAAACATGGGTTAGGCCATGATGGAGCATTATGTACTCCTTAGATAACCACTTCACAGGAAGGACACGATAGCTCTGAAGAGGGTGCATTCTCCAAATGAAGTATCTCAAACCAAAGTGCGGACTGTTCATTTCCCCCAACACATGCTGCCCGACATGCTGAGTTCCTCCAGTACCTTGTTGGCTACATGCAGAGGAGGTACCCCAGAATGGTGCCTTGGATCGAGCAGCTCATTATGAGCAAAGGCTGGAGAGTCTTGCTGCTTACTCTGCAAAAAAGGAGCCTAAGAGGGGTTGGGGAGTGACAGTGGGGGGATATACAAAACAATGAGAGGCAGAGATGGGGTATAGTAGGCAAGATGAAGTTTCAAAAACCAGAGGTCACAGGTTTAGTTAAAATAAGGGAGAAGAGATGTAAAAGGAATCTGGGCAATAGGTTTCCCACCCAGAGGGAGGGTGAGTCTGGAATGCACTGACTGAGTGAGTGCTGGGGGCAGGTACAGTTTATTCCGCTCTCTCTATTAAAAAGTGCTTCGACTCAAACATCTTACATCACACATTTACATACACTGCACTCAGTTACCTGTACTCTACCTTGCTCCTCCTCTTCCTTGAATTCCTTCCAAGCTTCTTGCTGTCCTTTGAACTTTACTCATCAATCTCCCTTCATTATATTTCCTCCTTTCTTCATTCTCCCATTCGCTTCCTCCCTCCTTCTATTTCTCCATCCCCACACACTCTTTCTCCTTTCATCACACCCTGCCTTCCCCCAATCCATATCTCAATCACACTCAAAATTTCTTACTCTATGAAGTTCTGCCTTACTTCATTTTCCAGCAAACTGCAAAGCACTGGAATGATGTTCCTAGCTGCTTGGTGAGGGAGTTTAACAAGATACATATTGGAAAGCCTCCTTTCCATATGTTGATAACCAAAACATTATTCTCAACAAAAGGAAATAATTAAAACATGTGTAAAGGGATGCTCATGAGAAGTTCAGAAAGGCCCTAAATATAACAATGGTCCAGATTTTAATGGGTCTTGAATGGCCTCCAAGAAATTTTACATTGCCAGTTTGAACCTTGAATGGCTGCCCAACTGTCCTTTACCACAACCAGATCTTGACGTTTCAATCTCCTGCTTGAATGCACGTGCTTTAGATCTCTCAGCAACCTGTCATTGGATCGAAATCCTGGAATACAGCCGGAGCACCTCAAGGACTGCAGCGGTTCAGGAAGGGGGTTCTCGGTCATCATCAGGGATGTGTAATAAATACTGGCCTTGACAGAGATGCTCAGATACACAACTCCCCCCCACAAAAAAAAATCCACTCCCTGACCAAGAGCTCTCCCAGCACAACGCACTGATGTAATTAATGGCGTATGGAGAATGGAAGGATAACCAGAGTCTGAGCGTCAGGCATACAGTGTCCACTAATCTCTGAGACAAAGCTGGCGTGAACTTGATCTCATAATGTAAAAGGTTTTCTTTCTAGTCTCCCTCACTTTTTCCCCGCCCATTCTCTTTCTAATCTTCCGTTTTCCACTGCCTCACCTCAATAGCTATCAAGCTCTCTACCTCTCTTCCTCACCTCTCATTCTCTCCCTTCCTTCACTTCCTCTTTCGTTCCTTCCCTCACTTTTAGCTACCTTGGAGTACAAGCATGTTTCCCTGAAAGGGGAGTCACAAGTAGACAGGGTGGTGAAGAAGGCTTTCATAAATCAGAACTATGGGTATAAATGTTGGGAGGTCATATGGTGCAGTTGTACAGGAGGCTGGTGATGCCACACTCAGAACATTGAGTTCAGTTTTGGTTGACCTGCTAAAGGAAATATGTTACTAATTAGGGAGGAGAAGATGACAGAGCGACACAGCTTGCAGCGGCCACTCCAGTGGAGATATCTGTTATCTGTCAAGTAGGGTTCCGTGCACAATCCTGATTTGATGGAGACAGATGTGAGAGCATGGAAGAACATCTGGTGAAACTTCTGAAATGCCTGCTTCACTGCTGCTGCTACTGTGTGGTCCAGAATCTCCGGAGGAGAAGGCCCCAAATCCTCAGCTTTGCTTGTTGCTAAGCGGCCGGTGCGGGGTCGAAAGCGCTCGGCAAAGGATGGTGCTCGGAGAGGCTGTGTTGGAGGGCTGGTCGGAGGCTCGAAGTTTTCAGACGGACTCAGGGTCCGCTGCAGTCGGGTGCTTCCAAAGGTGCTGCATCGGCAAGTTTGCGGCGCTTGGAGGTTCATGGCAGGGAGAGTTCCTCCCTCCTGCCGCCTGTGTGAGATGATGGGGCTATTGGGACTTGAGACTTTTTTTTACCGTGCTCATGGTCTGTTCTTTGTCAAATTATGGCATTGCTTTACACTGTTGTAACTATATGTTATAATTATGTGGTTTTGTCAGTTTTAGTCTTGGTTTGTCCTGTGTTTCTGTGATATCATTCTGGAAGAACATTGTATCATTTCTTAAGGCGTGCATTTCTAAACGACAATAAATGAGGACTGAGTGTCCTCATAATCTAAACTAATCTAATTTGACAAGGGTGATATAATGTGGTAAACTGGATCAAAAATTAGCAGGTGACACCAAGGTTGGGGGTGTGGTGGACAGCAAGCAAGACTATCAAAGCTTGCAACATGATCTGGACCAGCTGGAAAAATGGGCTGAAAAATGGCAGATGGAACTTAATTCAGGCAAGTGTAAGGCATTACCCTTTGGGAGGACAAGCCAGGGTAGAACTTACACTTTGAGTGGTAGGACTCTGAGGAATGTGATAGAACTGATACATATGGGAATACAGATCCATAATTTCTGGTGTCACAATAGATGAGGTTGTAAAGAAAACTTTTGGCACATTGGCCTTTATAAATCAAAGTACAAACATTTGTATGTGTACAAGAGTTAGGATGTTATTTTGAAGTTATATAAGATGTTGGTGAGGCCTAATTTAGATTAGATTATGAAGACACGTAGTCCTCTTTTATTGTCATTTAGTAATGCATGCATTAAGAAATGATACATTATTTCCTCCGGTGTGATATCACAAAACACAGGACAGACCAAGACTGAAAAAACTGACAAAACCACATAATTATAACATATAGTTACAACAGTGCACAATACCATAACTTGATGAAGAAGTCCATGAGCATAGTAAAGTTCAAAGTTTCTCAAATGTCCCACATCTCACGCAGACGGGAGAAGGAAGAAAAACTCTCCCTGTCATGCCAACCACAATCCAACTCTGAGTCATCCAAAAACTTTGAGCTCTGATCAGCTCTCCGACACTGAGTACTGAGCGCCATCTCTGTCCGAGCGATTCGACCTCCTTCTCGGTCGCCAAAAGCAGGCAAGGCCGGGGATTTTGAGGCCTACCCTCCGAAATATTCCCGACCACACAGTAACAACAGCAGCGAATGGGCTTTTCAGAAATTTCTCCAGATGTTCCTCTGTGCTTTCACGATTTGGAATATCGTTTGGAGTTTTGGTCACCTACCTACAGGAAATATGTCAAAAGATTGAAAGACTGCAGAGAAAGTTTACAAGGATGTTGCCAGGACTTGAGGACGTAAGTTATAGGGAAAGAATGAATAGATTAGGACTTCGTTCCCCAGAGCAGGTGTTCCCAATCTGGGATCCATGGAACTCTATGTTAATGGTGGGGGTCCATGGCATAAGAAGGTTGGAAACTCCCAAACTAGAACATAGAATAATGAAGGGAGATTTGATTGAGGTGTACAAAATTCGGAGGGGTATAGATAGGTTTAATGTAAACAGACTGGGTTGGAGAGGCTGGGTGAGACTAGAACTAGAGGTCATGGGTTAAGGGTGAAAGGTAAGATGTTTAGGAGAACTTCTTTACCCTGCCGTGGTGAGTGTTGCCAGCCGAGAGTTGTCTTTGGAGCTGCCACTGGAAGTAGAGCATGTGGATTCCATTTCAACATATAAGAGAAATTTGGACAGGTACATGGATGGGAGGGGTTTGGAGGCCTACGGTCCAGGTACTGGGCAATGGGGGGAGATTAATAGTTTGGACTAGATGGGCCGAAGGACTTATTTCTGTGCTGTAGTGTTTTATGACTCTATGATGCTAAGAGTGCAGAAAAGTCTGCTGGGAGTTGGGGAACTGAGTTATAGGAAGAGTGTTGGATAAAGTTCAAGGTTTTAAGTAAATTTATTATCTAAATGCATACGTGTCACCATATACTAACATGGGATTCATTTTCTTGCAGGCATTTACAAGAAAATAAAGAAATACAACAGAATTTATGAAAAACTATAAGTAACAAGGACTGAAAAACAGCCAATGTGCAAAAAAAAGATAAATCATACAAATAATAAAAAAGTAAATAAATAATACAGAGAAAGTGATTTTATAGGATGTGGAGTCAATTCAGCATTGAGGTGAGTTAAGTTATCCACACTGGTCCTGATGCCTGATAGCTGTAGGATAGTAACTGTTCCTGAACCTGGTGGCGTGGGACCTAAGGCTCTTGTACCTCCTGCCCAGTGGTAGCAGGGAGAAGAGAGCATGGCCTGGATGATGGACGCTGCTTTCTTGTGGTAGTGCTCCTTGTAAACGCGCTCAATGGTGGGGAGGGTTTTGCGTGTGATTCACGGGGCAGTATCCACTATTTCTGGTAGATTTGTCTGTTTCTGGGCATTTGGTGTTGACATGGTAGGTTGTGATGCAACCAGGCAGGATACTCTCCATTGTGCATTTATAATAGTTTGTCAAAATATTAGATAACATGCCAGATTTACAAAACATTCTATGAAAGTAGAGACTAGGACTTTATTCCTGAGAGCATAGAGACTGAAAGGTGATCTTATTGAGATCAATAAAATCATGAGGGGCACAGATAGGGTGAATGTATTTGGTCTTTTTTCTTCCCAGGGATTGGGGAATCAAGAACTAGATAGCATAGGTTTAAGATGAGAGGAGAAAGTTTTAAAGGAACTTGAGAAACAATTTTTTTTTACACAAGGGATGGTGTGTTTGTAGAATGGGCTGCTCAAGGAAGGGATTGAGGCTGGTACGATGACAATTTTTAAAACGTACTTGGACAGGTACATGGATTGGAAAGGTTTAGAAGGTTAAGGGCCAAACGAGGGCAAATAGCCCCATCCTGGATGGTCATCTAGGCCAGCACGGACCAGTTGAGCCAAAGTGCCTGTTTCTCTGCTGTAGAATTCTACGTATGATCCTAAGACCTCATTTGCTGTCTGCCTCTCTCTTTCTCCATTGCTTTGCTTCCTCTTTTATTCCATCCCTCACATCATTAATCCCCTCGTGCATCCCCTTACCTTTCATTCTCTCTCTTCTCACTTTCTCCTTCCTTCAACTTCATTCCCTCACTCACTTCCTTTCCCATCTCACTCCCTCCCTCTGTCACCTCTCTTCTCTCCCATCTTCACTTCCAAATAACAGCAAAACATTAGTTAAATCCTCACCCTGGCTGTTCCATTAAATTTTTAACCTTCCCAAACCAACTAATATTTGTTGTCTGACTTTTAAGAAGGACTGGATTGATTGCCAATAACTCATTTCAGTAATTTCCTCGAAGCCTTGTATTTAAGAGCCTCTGTTTGCATAGTGTGCACTGTGCACCGGGGTTGCATGATTTATTTTGCGTTGGATTTAAATATGGGCCCCCTCTTAGCGGGAGATAATCAGCTGGCAGCCTAGAGAAGAGAACAAACGAGATTAAAACCATACAGAACCTAATGAAAACAATGTTTCTGGTGCTTCTTTCCAACATGTTGACAAGATCATTAAGTTATTGGGAAGGGGATTCTGAAACACAAATGGATTGGAGGAGCTGCAGTGTAGTGCAAGAGATATAGTCAGTTACACAGAGTGCTAGCGGACAGGGGTTACTGAGTGACACAGTAAGGGAACTGGATTAACTCCAGCTGAGATACAGTTAGTATCAAAAGGTGCTAGGGGAGAGGAGTTAATGAGTAACAGTGTGGGGGAGCTGGATTAACACCAGTGGAGATACAGGGTGATGAGAGAGGAGTTACTGACTGAGTGAAGGAACTTGATTACTACCAGCAGCGATACAGGGTGCTGGAGTAGAGTCATTACTGACTGACGTTGTAAGGGAGCTGGATTAATACCAGAGGAGATGCAGTCAGTAAATCATTACTTGATCAAGGAAGTTAAGGTAAATGAACCCTTCGGAGACAATGATCAGAATATGACAGAATTCACTCTGCAGTTTGAGAGGAGGGAAGCAAGAAAATCAGGTGGATTAGTATTACAGTGGAGTAAAGGGAACTATAAATGCATGAGAGAGGAGCTAGCCAAGTTGACTGGAAGAGAACACTCTAGCATGGATGATGGCAGAACAGCAATGGCTGGAGATTCTGGGAGCAATTCAAAAGGCACAGACAAGATTCACCCCAACAAAGAAGCATTCTGAAGGGAGGATGAGGCAATTGTAGCTCATAAGGAAGCCAAGAGCAGCATAAAAGCAAAAGAGAGGGCATAAGGTAGAGCAAACATTAGTGTGAAGTTAGAGGATTGGGAAGCTTTTAAAAACTAACGGAAGGGAGCTAAGAAAAAGCCGTAAGGAGTGAAAAGATTAAATATAAAGGTAAGGTAGCCAATAATGTAAATGAGGATACCAAAAGTCTTTTTTTCAAATATATGAAGAGTGAAAGAAAGGGGAGAGTGGACTTCGAATGGCTGGAAAATTATGTTAGAGAGGTAGTGATTGGAGACAAAGAAATGATGGACGAACTCAATAAATGTTTTGCACCAGTATTTACTGTTGAGGATACCAGCAGAAAGCCAAAAATCCCAGAGTGTCACGGGGAAGAAGTGAGTGTAGTTGTTATTATTAAGGAGAAAGTGCTTGATAAGCTGAAAGATCTGAAGGTAGATAAGTCACCTGGACCAGATGGACCTCAAAGAAGTAGCCGAAGAGATTGTAGAGGCATTAGTAATGATCTTTCAAGGATCACCAGATTCTGGAATGGTTCCAGAGGACTGGTAAACTGCAAATGTCACTCCACTCTTTAAGAAGGGAGGAAGGCAAGAAACAGGAAATTATAGGCCTGTTAGCCTGACTTCAGTGGTTGGGAAGATGTTGGAGTCCATTATTAAGGGTGAGGTTTTGGGGTACTTGGAGGCACATGACAAAATAGGCATAGGCCATTATGGTTTCCTTAAGGGGAAGTCTTCCCTGACAAATCTGTTGGAATTCTTTGAGGAAATAACAGGCAGGATAGACAAAGGAGAGTCAGTGGATGTTGTTTACTTGGATTTTCAGAAGGCCTTTGACAAGGTCCTATACATGAGGTTGCTAAACAAAATAACAGTTCATGGTATTACAGGAAAGATATGCATATGTGTAGAAGATTGACTGACTGGCAGGAGGCAGATACTGGGAATAAAGAGAGCCTTTTCTATTTGTCTGCTGGTGACAAGTGGTGTTCTGCAGTGGTTGGTGTTGGGACCACTTCTTTTCACATTTTATCTCAAAGATTGGGATGGTGGAATTGATGGCTTTGTGGCCAAGTTTGTGGATGATACAAAGATAGCTGGAGGCACAGAGAGTGTTGAGGAAGCAGAGTTTGCAGAAGGACTTCGACAGATTGGGAGAATAGCAAAGAAGCTGTAGATAGAATACAGTGTAGGAAAGTATGTGGTCATGCACTCTGGGGCATGAGGTTACTCAATCCATAATTTCTGCTCTGTCTTTTAATAAGAGAATGGCTAATCTGATTGTACCATGAATTCTACATCCCACCTACCCCTGTTGAACTTTCACCCCCTTTTTTTTAACAAGCATTTTTCTGCTTCTGTCTCAAAAACATTCAAAAATTATAAGACCATAAGACATATGAGCAGAATTAGACCTTTCAGCTCATTGGGTCTATGTCCACTGCCCTTTGAGGAAGAGGTTTCCAAAGACTCACAACCTTCTTATTCCCAATTCTCCTACAGGAGGAAACACCCTCTCGACATCTACCCTGTCAAGACACCTTGGGATTTGGTTACTGCTCAATCAAGTCCTCCCTCACCCTTCCAAACTCAAAGACACCTTGGCATTTGGCCACTCCTCAATCTCCTCTCTCACTCTTCCAAACTCAAAGACACCTCGGCATTCGGCTGCTCCTCAATCTTCTCTCTCACTCTTCCAAACTCAAGCAAATACAAGCCCAACCTAATCAACCCTTCCTCAAAACCTGTCCATTTCAGGTTTAGATGAGGGAAGTGAACATCTTTCTGTTTGCTGTTGACACAAAACTGAATGGGCTGTGAGTGTGAGCAGGATGCAAAGAGATTTTAACAGTTTGATGGAATAGGTGAATACATGGCAGATACAGTGTAGTTTGAATAAAGATAGAATATTATTTAGGTCATGATATTTTGGGAAATACGGATGTGCTTCTGTATACCAGTTAGAAAGCAAACATATAGATGTTAAGAAGGCAAGTGGTATGTTAGTCTTTAGAGAGCATTTGTGTTCAGGAACCAGGTTATCTTTTCACAGTTAGGGCCTTGGTAAGGTCATATATTTTGGTTTTATAAGATAAGATTAATATTATTCATCGCATGTGCATCGAAGCATACAGTTGAATGCTTTGTTTTGCATCAGCTGGGGGCAGACTGTAAGCGTCACCAAGTTCCCAGCACTATTATAATATACCACAACTTACTAACTAACTGGTACCTCTTTTTGGAATGTGGGAGGAAGCCAGAGCACCTGGAGGAAACTCGTGTGCTCATGTGGAGAATGTACACACACCTCACAGACAGAGGTGGGAATTGAAACCCTGATTGGAGTTCGCTGGCCTGTAAAACATTGCGATAACCACTATGCTACTGTGCTAAGAAAAGATGCACTTGTCACAGAGAGCTCGCCTGACTGGGAGGGAGACGAGAGAGTATGTTTTCTCGTCACAGGAAGAACGTACAAACTCCTAATAGTCTGGACTGGAATTGAATTCTGAACTCCAGTGCCCCGAGTTGTAATAGCATCACACTAACCGGTACTCTACCGTCTCACCCTACTTGCTTCTGATCTAAAGCCACTGCTCCAGTGAGAGTGAATGCCATTCTACCCAGGGCCAGGACAGATGCCAGGGTCATTCGGTGGCAAGGGCCAGTCAATAATGAGTAAAAGGGCCCTGCAATTGTGCTGGTTTCACCAAACATTTTCTTTGGAGATTGCACTGGGAGCGTGCTTTGTACTCAAACGTGACCAACAAATTCAGGTGGATCACCAGTTATTGTAAGATCCAGCTTAGAAGTTGCAAGGGCTTCATTAACCTCTGCTTGAGCAGAGTCACAGAGCCTTGGTGCTCAATATAGGGAAGATGGATGATGAATGTACCTTTGTCCATCAGTGCAGGGGTTAAAGGAGACCTCTTGTTGGGTCCAATAGTATGGAAGAGCTAAACACAAAAGATTCCGCAGAGACTGGAAATCCAGAGCAACACACACACAATTATGAAGGAACTCAGAAGGTCAGGCAGCATCTAAGGAAAGGGAAAAAACGGTTGCCATTTTGGGCCAAGGCCCTTCAGCAGGACTGGGAAATGAAGGGGGAAGAAGGGGGCTGAGGGAAGAGGTGCAAGCTGGTGGGTGATACACGAAACCGGGTGAGGAGGAAGGTGGGTGTGCGGGGGAGAAGGGATGACGTTAATAAGCTGAGGAGGTGACACATGGAAGAGGTAAAGGACTGAAGAAGGAGGAATCTGACAGGAGAGGACAGTGAACCATAGAAGAAGGACAAGGAGGAGGAGCACCAGAGGGAGGTAATGGGCAGGTGAGGGGAAGAGAAGGGGTACAAAGGGAACCAGAATGGGGAATGTAATAAGGGAGAAGTGGGAGTGGAAAAAATTACCGTGTTAGAAAAATCAATCTTCATGCAATTAGGTTAGAGGCTACCCAGACAAAGGACTGTGAGAACAGCTGAGAGGATCGTAGAGGTCTCCATACCATCCATCAGGGACATTTATCAGGAGCGCTGCGTTCGCAGGGCCCTTAATATTTTTCAGGATTCCATCCATCTATCCAGCATCCTCTTTGACGTTCTACCATCAGGGAGGAGACTCTGATGCATAAAAACAGGGATGGTCAGGATGAGAAACAGTTTCTTCCCCCGGGCTTCTGAACCCCCGTCACATCATGTTCAAAGTGTCACTGGTTAATCTGTTCCATAGCTTCCAATATTTAACCTTAATACACTTTAGTTTGTTAGTTATGTGTGATTCATCTGTAGATTTTATGCTTACCTTCATAAGTTATCGTGTGTTATGTGTATTACTGTGCTTTACACCCTGATTCAGAGAAACGTTGTCTCATTTCTATATACATTATATGGTTATATACATTATATACAAACCCCATTTCAGAAAAGTTGGGGGATATTTTCCAAAATGCAATAAAAACAAAAACCTGTGATATGTTAATTCACGTGAACCTTTATTTAACTGACAAAAGTACAAAGAAAAGATTTTTAATAGTTTTACTGACCAACTTAATTGTATTTTGTAAACATACACAAATTTAGAATTTGATGACTGCAACACACTCAACAAAAGTTGGGACAGAGGCATGTTTACCATTTTGTTACGTCACCTTTCCTTTTAATAACACTTTTTAATCATTTTGGAACTGAGGATACTAATTGTAGTAGATTTGCAATTGGAAATTTTGTCCATTCTTGCTTGATATAAGACTTCAGCTGCTCAACAGTCCGTGGTCTCCATTATCTGATTCTCCTCTTCATGATGCGCCATACATTTTCAATAGGAGATAGATCTGGACTGGCAGCAGGCCAATCAAGCACACGCACTCTGTCTACAAAGCCACGCTGTTGTAGCCTGTGCAGAGTGTGGTCTGGCATTGTCCTGCTGAAATAAGCATGGACGTCCCGGGAAGAGATGTCACCTTGATGGCAACATATGTCTCTCTAAAATCCTAATATATGCCTCAGAGTCAATGGTACCTTCACATACATGCAACTCACCCATGCCTTGGGCACTGATGCACCCCCATACCATCACAGATGCTGGCTTTTGCACCTTTCGCTGATAACAATCTGGATGGTCGTTTTCATCTTTGGCACGGAGAACTCGACGCCTGTTTTTTCCGAAAACTAGCTGAAATGTGGACTCATCTGACCACAGCACATGGTTCCACAGTCTTTCGGCCCATCTGAGATGAGCTCGGGCCCAGAGAACTCACCGGCGTTTCTGCGTAGAGTTGATGTATGGCTTCCTCCTTGCATAATACAGTTTCAAGTTGTATTTCTGGATGCAGCGACAGACTGTGTTGAGTGACAATGGTTTTCCAAAGTACTCCCGATCTTGCGTTGAGAAATGTTCCTTTTGAACTGACTAACAATTCTCTCACGAATTTTGGCACAAAGGAGTCAGCCACAACCCATCCTTGCGTGCAAAGACTGAGCCTTTGATGGATGCTACTTTTACACCCAGTCATGACACCTCACCTGCTACCAATTAGCCTGCTTAATGTGGAGTCTTCCAAACCAGTGTTACTTGAATATTCTGTGCACTTTTCTATCTTATTTTAACTCTGTCCCAACTTTTGTTGAGTGTGTTGCAGCCATCAAATTCTAAATTTGTGTATATTTACAAAATACAATTAAGTTGGTCAGTAAAACTATTGAAAATCTTTTCTTTGCACTTTTGTCAGTTAAATAAAGGTTCACGTGAATTAACATATCACAGATTTTTGTTTTTATTGCATTTTGGAAAATATCCCAACTTTTCTGGAAATGGGGTTTGTACGTGTATATAGTTAAATGATAAAAAAACGACTTTACTTGAAGTATGAGGTGTTGCTCCCCCAACTTGAGTGTGGCTTCATCATGGCCGTAGAGGAAGCCATGGACTGACAGGACAGAATGTAAATGGGAAGTTGCATTGAAATGAGTGGCCACTGGAAAATCCTGCCTTTTGTGGCGGAGGTGCAAAAGTAGGGAACTACTGTCAACTCAGACATCTCTGAGAAAGTGCAAATGATTGACCTGCTATAACAGTGACACCATGGTATTCACTTACAGATAATCGAGTCTATACATTGCTCACTATAACCACATTTTTTGCAACATGCAAAATAACCCCTTAAAAAATAAACTCTGCTTTTGCACAAAAATCACTAAGTCATGATCTTCCAGTAACTTTTAAAGGCATATACCCAACATTGGTCTAATGCTCCAATTTCAAAACACCTGAATTTGTCAGCCAATAATATTCCTAGCAAAAAATATTTGACTGCCAGTCTATGTTAATGCTGCATCTAAGCCTCCCACGGCCCCTTTTATTTGAGTCTATCAGTCCTGCACTCACTCACATCTATCTGCATTTTCTCAATATTGCTATTAAAGTAAACTTAATCACTGGAATCTTCCAATGCCTAATAACAGTTGTCTTTCAATCAGAACTTTACCTATTTAATGACATTATTAAATCTAATCTCTGACAACCCATCGTAATATCCCAGCCAGCTATTCAAGAAACGTACTCAATAAGAATTCTGACTTCCTAATGGCATGACCTTTGGCTGATTCTACACACTGTCATTCAGAAAGGGATTAATTGGTGAAAAATTGTGCATTGTTAATCTTTAGATTAGAACAAACCCTGTCTAAACCTGTATTCTTATCTAACAGGCCATTGCAAAATTAGCAGCCTGTTTACTGTTAGAATGGCTTGTTGCTGGATGGGAATGGAATTACTGCTTTTGCTTAACCAGCAATGAACTTTGCAAGGGATTACATCTGTCTTCAGGGCCAACAGAAACAAGATAGCAGTGCAGCCCGTCAAAGAAATTGCATTCATGACTCATAATTGGTCTGTGCTTAGAATGTCATCAAGGATATTTGTTTTTGGGAGAAGCTTTATTTAGCCTCTCCAATTCTAGTTTTCCTGTCTCCCACTCCAAGGTTATTGCGTGACAACCATTAAGAGGTAGTTTGAGGCCCTAAACTGACATTCTCCCTCCTACAATAACTTCCATTTACACATTTCTGATGGAATGTCTTAACAATACCTTACGTTACTGTGATTTTTGAAGCCTCAAAGTTTCGAGAGAATCTTTCTAGTCAAAGTCAAGTTTATTTATAGATGCACAAGTACATGTATGCACAGGTGCAATGAAAAACTTACTTGCAGTAGCATCACAGGCATCATAACATCAGATAAGCAACATTTACAAGAAACGCAAGTTTTACAAGAAAAGAAAACATAGTTAGAACAAAACAAAGTCCGATTTAGTGTGAAGTGATTAGAGTCTCGTGATCTTGTGACGGTTGGTTCAGGCACCAAATGGTTGAAGGGAAGTAGCTGTTCTTCAACTTGGTTTTGTGCTGCATATGCGAGAGATGATCAGAGAATGATAGGGTGGAGAAGGGAATTATTTGGTCAAGTACCAGTCTTTTGGAATGTCCCAGTTTTCCTGCAGCTCTCCCTGCCTTGTAATTCTTTCCCTTCAAGCTTATATTGAGCTACCTTCTAAAGGTTGCTATTGAATCTATCTGTCACCAGCCAGCCTCTGTCTCTATCTAAACTCTTGCCTTCTCCAGCTACCTACACGCCTCTTCACCTGGATGTACTTAACTGCTTTCCAGCTCTTGCTCCAACCCTTCCCCTCACCTCTTTATACTGCCTACCTTTGCTCCACTCATTCAGCCCAGGTGAAAGGTCCCAACCTGAAACAGGAACTATCCATTACCCTCCACAGGTGCTACCAGACCCGCTGAGTTACTCCAGCATTTTGTTTTTAGCTCTAGATTTATATGGTTCCCAATGACATCCATGCCAACCATAAATAATGGCTGCTGGTACAAATTCTGTAATTCACTCTCAAGATGTGAGGGACTGACCCAAAAGCAGATGGGTCAGGGTCAGGACAGTTCAGATGATGTCTGATCCCACCTTGCAGGCAGAGGATAAGAGAGGGGACTAGAGGGAGAGGGAGGGGAAGAGATAGTGAGATTACCAGTATGTAAAGCCCATCCCCATTTCCCTTAGAACAAGAAGTGGTGGATTAGATTAGATTAGATTATGAGGACACGCTGTCCTCTTTTATTGTCATTTAGTAATGCATGCATTAAGAAATGATACAATTTGTTCCTCCAGAATGATATCACATAAACACAAGACAAATCAAGACTAAAACAAACTGACAAAAACCACATAATTATAACATATAGTTACAACTGTGCAAAGCAATACTGTAATTTGATAGAAGAACAGACCATGGGCATGGTAAAAAAAAGTCTCAAAGTCTTTTGAAAGTCCCACCATCTCATGCAGATGGTAGAAGGAAGAAAAACTCTCCCTGCCATGAGCTTCCAGTGCCGCAAACTTGCCGATGCAGAATCCTGGAAGCACCTGACCACAGTCCGACTCCGAGTCCATCCAAAAACTTCGAGCCTCCGACCAGCTCTCCGACACCGAGCACCGAGCACCAAGCACCGAGCACCGAGCACCATCTCTGCCAAGCGCTTCGACCCCGGCCCTGGCAACAGGCAATAGGCAAAGCCGAGGATTTGGGGCCTTCCCCTTTGGAGATTCTCGATCGCACAGTAGCAGTGGCAGCGAAGCAGGCATTTCAGAAGTTTCTCCAGATGTTCCTCCGTGCTTCTCACAGCTGCCTCCATCAAATCAGGATTGTGCACAGCATCGTACTTCACAAATACGATATCAATTCGGAGCAGCCATGCGCGCTGCATCACGCCGCCATCTTCTCCTCCCCTCCTCCAGCAGAGGTGGTGGATATGGTTTTGATTTCAATGTTTATGAGATATTTGGATAAGTACATGGATGGGAGAGGTATGGAGGGCTATGATCCAGGTGTGAGTTGGTGGGGCTATGCAGAATAATAATTTGGCATGGACAAGATGGGCCAAAAGGCCTCTTCTGTGCTGTAGTGTTCTATGTCTCTCAGGAGGGAACCATGAGGTTAAGGGGTTATCAGGCATTGATTGCTAAGGGACCAGGAGGTGTAAAGTGTAAGAGAGCTGAGAGAGATAAGGACTGAGGGAAAGAGAGTTAGAAAGACAGATAAGGGAGGTTCAGTAGAACATAGGACAGTCTATCATGGGAACAGGCCCTTTCGACCTCTAGTCTGTGCCAAACACAATGCTGAATTAAACTAATTACCTTATGCTGGGTCCCTATCCTTCCATTCCCTGCATAGTCACGTATTTATCTGGTTCCATCACTACCCCGCTACTCTTTCACTCTCTGTGTGAGAAAACTTGCCCCACACACCTCCTTTAAAACCTCCCCCTCCCAACTTAAATGCATGCCCAGAAATAGACCAAGGAGTGGTCATTAAGGGGAGAGAAAGGAACAGAATAGAGGACTGAGGGAGAAGATGCAGGCAAGATCGTGCCTGTGTGTGTGTGTGTGTGTGTGTGTGTGTGTGTGTGTGTGTGTGTGTGCATTCACACTGAAAACATGTGCAACAAAGCTTTGTGCCCAGAATCTTCGACCGCCTTATCATTGGACCAAGACCGCACTCTCTCAAGTCCATGACACAGCTGGTGAGCAATGGCCACTCTTTTAAAAAGATTCACGCACTGTCATGATCACCTCCTCAAAATGGGAGGAAAAGCAAACCATCATCAGCCACAAGGGACAGTTTGAGTCAGGGTGTCCTATGTTTGAAGTCACACATCAGACACTGCTATTCAGTATAAAGTTCTGGTGCATGTCCTGAGGAAATGTTATTTCTTTTGGAAGAGATGTTAAAATAGGATGCAATCTGTCTCCTAGGTGAATGTGTAAATTCTCATGGCCCTATTCTGAAGAACTGGTCAACCATTTCCAGTCTTCCCTCTCTCTCTCAGTGGAAAAACTACAAGATAATGGCTCCTTTGCACTGATAACCAAGAATACTATGTACCCTGCCACGCAGATAAGCTTTCCAGAACAACCTAGCTTTCCAGAGAATTCAGCTACAAGGCCAATAATCTGTCTATCATATAATGACTGGAGCCCTTATTTACACAGCAGTCTCCGCCTAAATCCATTAAGTGGCTCTTTATGGCTTCATCTTATCGGCCGCTGTTTTTTTCCACGGTGGAGATTAGATCTGATTCACACCAGGCCAGCCACCAGAAGCTGATCCATCTCCGGACAGACCTGAACAGCCCACCCCCCCTCCCTGGACATGTTCAGAGACTGACAGATGGTGATCACCAGCAGTAACTCTCAGATTCTTCTTCAATCAGATGTTTTTATATCTACCTGAGAGAGCAGATGGGCCTCAGTTTAATCTCTCATCCAAAGGGTACACCTTGTCAGTGCTATGCTAGAGCATAAGTCTATACTTAGGGTAAAGTTTCTGGGTAGGGTTCTACAACAATAGCATACAAATTAGGAGTAGAATTAGGCACTTATATCTTGCTTCACCATTAAATAAGCTCTTGGATGGTCTGACTGTGGCCTCCACATTCCCACCTACCCCCGGTAATCTGTCACCCCTTGCTTATCAAAAATCTATCCACCTCAACAATTCTGCTTCAACTTAACTTGAGTGTTACAAAGATCTACTGCCCTCTGTGAGAAAGTTTGCAAGACTTACATTTATACAATCATGTTTAAGACTGCAAAACACCCATGGTACTTCACAAGAGAATTCCCGGGCAATCCATGGCATCAGGACTCATGAAGAGCTATTAGGGAGAGATGCCAAAAACAGAGGTAGGTCTGAAGGAATACCTTAGGAGAAAGGAAAAGTGGCAGAGTGCTCTCCGGTGGTAATTAAAGAGCTTAGGGCCCAGGTGCCAGAAGTAGGGCATTTAAAGCTGGCCAAAATTAAAGGGACTTCAACTTTGTCCTAAATCTAAAACCTGAAAAGCAGGACGGGGAGGTACCTGGGGTGAGTGGACATCAGCAACATCAGGGTTGTCACGTGGACTCCACTAAGCAGAAGGATTTGAAACCATGAGAGGGCCAACTCATTAACAAGGAATCATTGAAATCTGTGGCATTGAAGAGGTTCTTAATCGTTAGTGAATCTGAATCAGAATCAGGTTTATTATCACTGGCATGTGACGTGAAATTTGTTAATTTAGCAGCAGCAGTTCAATGCAATACATAATCTAGCAGAGAGAGACAAAAAATAATAAATAAAATAAAACAATAAATAAACAAGTAAATCAACTATGTATATTGAATAGATTTTTAAAAAACGTGCAAAGAGAGAAATACTGCATATTAAAAAAGTGAGGTAGTGTCCAAAGCTTCAATGTCCATTTAGGAATCGGATGGCAGAGGGGAAGAAGCTGTTCCTGAATCGCTGAGTGTGCGCCTTCAGGCTTCTGTACCTCCTTCCTGATGGTAACAGTGGGAAAAGGGCATGCCCTGGGTGCTGGGGGTCTTTAATAATGGACGCTGCCTTTCCAAGACACCACTCCCTAAAGATGTCCTGGGTACTTTGTAGGCTAGTACCCAAGATGGAGCTGACTAGATTTACAAAAGCCATGGAGGAACTCAGCAGGGAAATCTATGTTATAGTTGAAACATTGGCTGTCCATTTCCCTCCAGAGGTGCTACCTGGCCCATTGAGTTCCTCCAGGGTTTATGTGTTGCTCATAATCCATTGTGTCTATCTAACTGGAAAAGCAGAATTGAGACCAAGTCCATACTCTCACAGGTTACAATGCAAAGTGATCTTCCAAACTGATAGGGGGGATCTGTCTCCATCAGCCTTTCAGGCAGCCAGTTCCTGGTCTTTACTATTGTTTGAGTGAAAACTATTTTCCTCCACTCCACTCCAATCTTTCACCCTACGTCCATGCTCACTCATTTTTGATCTCATTGTGAAGTATACCTTTCGGATTCAGTATGTCTGGACACCTCATACTTTTATACAGAGAATCATGGGGTCGTACAGTCATGAACCCGGGAAAAAGGGTCTGCACCAACCTATCTTTTCCCACCAAACCTACGTAGTCCCAGTTGTCTGTGTTTGATCAATATCATTCTGAGCATTTCTATTCATTTACTCATTTAAATGTCTTTGTAATGTTGTAATCGTACCCACCTCTACAGATTTTTTCTGACAGTTTGCTCCATATTCCCACCACCCTCTGAGTGAAAACCCTTTTAAACCCTTCCCCTCTCAACTGCAACTGATTTCCACCAATTTTATGATTCCAGGAAAAAGACTGTGAGCATTCACCTTATCTATGTCCCTCATAACTTTATAAGCCGCCATAAGGTCACCCATCAGTTTCCTATGCTCCAAAAAAAAATCCCAATAAATACAGCCTCTCCTTATAACTCAAGCCTTCCAGTCCCAGAAACATCTTCATGAATCATTTCTGCACCCCTTCCTGCTTAATGGCTCTATAGCTGAGTGACCAGAACTTGACTTACAGCCCTTTTTTAAGTAAAGGCATAACATTTGCCACCCTCCACTCTTCCAGTGTACCTTGATTCAATCTCAACCTTGTTAATTCTTCCATGAGAGGGGAACAGAAGATGGCGGCGTGACGCAGCACATGCGGCTGCTCCGAAATGATATCGTATTTGTTAAATAGGTACCATGCACAATCCTGATTTGATGGAGACGGATGTTAGAAGCACAGAGGAACATCTGGAGAAACTACTGAAATGCCTGCTTTGCTGCTGCTGCTACTGTGCGATCGAGAATCTCCAGAGGGGAAGGGCCCAAATCCTCGGCTTTGCCTATTGCCTGTTGCCGGGGCCGGGGTCGAAGCACTCGGCAGAGATGCTGCTCGGTGCTTGGTGTCGGAGGGCTGGTCAGAGGCTCGAAGTTTTCAGACGGACTCAAGAGTCGGCTGTGGTCGGGTGCTTCCAGGGTACTGCATCGGCAAGTTTGCAGTGCTGGAAGCTCATGGCAGGAAGAGAGTTTCTCTTCCTTCTACTGTCTGCATGAGATGATGGGACTTTCAAGAGACTTTGAGACTTTTTTTTACCGTGCCCATGGTCTGTTCTTCATCAAATTATAGTATCGCTTTGCACTGTTGTAACTATATGTTATAATTATGTGGTTTTGTCAGTTTTTTTAGTCTTGGTTTGTCTGGTGTTTCTGTGATATCTTTCTGGAGGAACATTGTATCATTTCTTAATGCATGCATTACTAAATGACAACAAAAGAGGACTTTGTGTCCTCATAATCTAATCTAAATGTAACTAAAGTTCCTCAACATCCCCTCTGTCCTCTCCAGTACCATTGCATCTTTCCTGTAGCTATGTGCAGCAACCCAACTGTAACTACTAAATACTTAGTGCAATCCAAGCATGACCTTGAGATCAAATCTCACCATGGCAGCTGTGCAATTTAAATTCATGCCATTATATGTAACATTGGTAATAGTGATCCTGAAAACATTGACTGCATTGCTTTCAGGGCTATCTCGTTAATTAATGAAACTCAGAGAAGGAAAACTGCCATTCATGCCTTCTATAGTCTATAAGTGACTCCAGACTCATCCATGTGGCAAGCAAGGTACAGCTCTTGGTCACCTCTGTATAACCTCCTTTAATCATGACTCCACCAACCAGCATCTAGGATGGTATATCTCCTACATCATCCTAGAACTCATCACTTCAGGAGATCTCTCTTCCAACCTGATGCTTCCTCAACCCCACACTGAAAATTTCTATCTCCTACCCTAGATTCACAAACAAGACCGACCTGGAAAGCCCATTGTTTCTGCCTGCTCTTGCCCCACTGAACTCATCTCTTCATTCTTTGATACTGTCTTGTCCCTCGCCCTTCTTGTCCAGTCTCTTCTACCTGCATCCAGTCTCTAAACACTTCCATCCTTATAATTAAAGTCTTAGCTTCTTTATCTGCCTAACTCCACTGTACTAACATTCTTTTCCATGTGACAGAACTGTCTTTAACCTTAATGACTTCCCTTTTTATTCCTGCCACTTTATATAAATGAAAGACACAACTATGGGCGTGAATAAAGATGACAAGCTGCACCTCCTTCTTCAATAGCTACACAGAAGTCCTTTTGTCTGGCACTACTCCTGAAGTCTTCACCCACTATATCAACAACAGCTTTGGTGCTGTTGCCTGCAAGTCCATCAAGAGTTCAAGGCTCACCAACTGATTGATTCCTCAGTTTGGTGTAATTAAGGATGGACAATAAGCAACATGCTTTCATGCTTTCCACATCCTTTAGTCAACATACTGCATAAAATACGTTACAATAAATAGATATTTCCTATGGGTTTCCTTAAGCTGCTAACATTTTTTTTTTGCGTGCCGCACCAGACAGTCAGCCATTCTTGTCTGGCGCGTGGTGTTGGGATTGGTCTCCTTTCGGATTAACCGGGTCATTCCCGACTCAACCCCTTTTTTTCACGAGGCCGAATAGCTAGCTCAATGCTCAATCCGGCACGGATGGAAGGTGTGCTCGGGAGGGGGGGTGGTGGCCCGACTTGGATTCGAACTCAGGAGCCTTCGCTCCGGAGTCCAGCGCTGATGCCATTGCGCCACCAGCAGGGCAGGGCAAAAAACAAACACGCTGCTAACATAGGGCATTGGTTAACATGCCCCACAACATTTCTAAAGACCTTCTGCCTTGTTAGCCCATCTTTGACCTCATTTTCCTGAAGACTAGAATTCAATTTGTTCCTTCTCTACAGTCTAACTTCTCTTACTCTCTCTGAAAGTAAGCACGCAGGTACAGCAGGCAGTGAAGAAAGCTAATGGTATGTTGGCCTTCATAACAAGGGGAGTTGAGTATAGGAGCAAAGAGGTCCTTCTGCAGTTGTACAAGGCCCTGGTGAGACCACACCTGGAATATTGTGTACAGTTTTGGGCTCCAAATTTGAAGAAGAACATTCTAGCTATTGAGGGAGTGCAGCGTAGGTTCACGAGGTTAATTCCTGGGATGGCGGGCCTGTCATATGTTGAAAGATTGGAGTGGATGGGGTTGTATACACTGGAAATTAGAAGGATGAGAGGCGATCTGATTGAAACATATAAGATTATTAAAAGAGTGGATACGCTAGAGGAAGGAAACATGTTCCCAATGTTGAGGGAGTCCAGAACCAGGGGCCACAATTTGAGAATAAGGGGTAGGCCATTTAGAACGGAGTTGAGGAAAAACTTTTTCACATAGAGGGTTGTGGTTCTGTGGAGGGTTGTGGTTTCTGCCTCAGAAGGCAGTGGAGGCCAATTCTCTGGATTCTTTCAAGGAAGAGTTAGATAGAGCTCTTAAAGATAGCGGAGTGAAGGGATATGGGGAGAAGGCAGGAAAAGGGTACTGATTGTGGATGATCAGCCATGATCACAGTGAATGGTGGTGCTGGCTCGAAGGACTGAATGACCTACTCCTGCACCTATTGTCTATTGTCTAACCAGTCCATCTATAACATCCCACAGTCAGAAACAGTTAAGTCCTCTACTGGTAGACTTGATGTGCATAGTCCCTACCATCTGTTATGAACATATTTGCAATTTCAATGACTCAGTGCTGTAAAAACATTGGATTTTCTAGGTAGGGAAATTTCACTTAGTTGTGCTTGTGACACTTAGGCAGTTGTGCAATGTTGTGATAGCAGAGCAGGTGACTAACTGCAAACAATCCCTATCAAAGTCGATAACTGACCCAAACCTGAGTCCAGGAAAACCCCTGAGACAGAGTGTTTAAAGAACCACAGGTCTAAAGGCATTTGTTCTTTCCAAGCACTCTACACTTACCAAGTCATGGATGAAATTGCTCGAACATTGAGAGGACTTTTAAGCTCCAGGGCCAAGATAGGAATCAGAGCGAAGGGAGGCAAAAAATGGTTGACTTGGAGAGCAGTAACAGAATTAGTTCCAACATGCCAAATACCCAGGCTGACATAGATTAGAATTGGAAGCCCTGCAAGGTGGAAGCTCAGTATATTTGCATCACTTTACAAAAAGACTTGAAGTGGGCAATTAGGATTAGTACTGATGGGCAAAAAGGTAGGCATGGATGTAGGGCCTATTTCTGACCTACCAATGGAGAGGTTCATAACCTGGGGTCTATAGACCGTTCAGTTAATTGTAAGGCTCCATGGCATAAAAAAAGATTGGGAACCCCTACACTGAGGGATGCATCTATTATTCAATGCACAGTGCTGTGATAATGGTTCAAGTGATTAACAGGCAAGAAATCCATATTAGAGGCTATACAGACCCAAACTTAGTAGGGAAAAATTCCTCACAGACAGAAACTTCAACAAATACAAGTTCAAAATTGTTTGTTCTATCAAGAGTTTTGAAACTGAATCATGACGAACTGTAGAAGGCAAGCTCATACATGGCAAATTTATGCAAGAATCATTCTCTGCTTAAAAATATTGGTTGATGGGTGAGTTTCAGCCATGGCATTAGGTAGAATAACCATGCTCACAGGGTTTGAAGTATGAAAGAAAAGTAACCGAAAAAAAAAAACAATTTCTGAAGAAATTCAACAGGTCAGGCAGCATCTGTGGAGAGGGAAATAGTTAACATCTCAAGTCAACAACTCTTTAGCAGAGCATTCTGATGATGTGAAGTATTAACTCCCTCTACAGATGTTGCATGATTTGTTGGAAACTCCCTTGATCTTTATCTAACTCATACTCTGGGACTTTTCACATACAGTGGGGTATAAAACTGGAGGTTATGCTTCCTGCAATGAGTAAACTTCAAATTGGCTGTAAAATGCTTTGTAATGACTGAGGTTACAAAAGGTGATACTGTATATAATAGTAAACCTTTCTTTACATAAAATTGAAAGTGAAAAAGTTCAAATTCTTATGAATAAACGTGAAAAAAAGGCTTTTGGCATGCTCATATTTGTCAATCAGGGCATTGATTATGAAAGTTGGGCGGTCATGGTACAATTGCACAGGAAAGATGTAATTAAACTAGAAAGGGGTGCAGAAAAGATTCCAAGGATGCTGCCAGAACTCGGTGAGACTGGAGAGTTTGGACACACTAGGACTGTATTCTTTAAAATGTAGGAGAATGAGAGGTAATTTTGCAGAGGGTATAAAACCATGAGGGATACAGAGAGGGTGATTGCACTCAGCCTTTTTTCCCAAAAATTCAAGAATAAAGAACTAGAAGGCATAGGTTTGCGGCGAGAGGAGAATGATTTAATAGGGATTTGAGGGGCAACTTTTTATTACCTAAAAGGTGAATGCATCTGTAATGAGCTGTCAGAGGAAGTGGTTGAGGCAGGTAGAATAACAACTTTTAAAAGACAGTTGGACAGGTACATAGATTGGAAAAGTTTAGACGGCTATGGGTCAAATGCTTGCAAACAGGACTAGCTTGGGTGGGGCATCTTAGTCAGCAGGTTTGCCCTAAAGGATCTGTTTCTGCACACTATGACTCTACGAGTTACAGGATATAGCATAGAATTTGATTCCAGACAATCTAACCTTGAGAGCTAATCGGGCTATTTCTTTAATCCCACTCCTATGTGACCTGCTTTGTTTAGGAGACCCTGACGGGGAATTCACCACAGCAGCCCAGGTCTTAGTTTGAGGAGCAATCCCCAGTAAAAAAAAACTCATGAACTAGGTTCAGACTTTGTGACTGGTCACTGGAATTATGAGGCAGATGCTTGCAGCCTGACAAGCATTGGATCCCTGGAGAGGCACTAAGAAAGGGATGAAAATAAAGATTTTCTTTCCCCTCTCTGTTTATTTATAGAGACAGAAATGTTGCAAGCTGTCCTCTTTGTCCGGAAAAGTTTTGACCAGATTACCCTGCTTGAAACCCAAGAAAGTGCTTTGTTTGAAACAAAGAGGCTTTTATCGGAGATCAGCCTCATCAAATCTGTGGTTCTCCTCCTAAGAAATCTCTGCACTAGAACTTCCCTGCTGTTCAGTGCCAGCACTGCGATGCTGGCCAAGCAGCATGAACAGCTCTGGTCACACTCCATTAATCTAGCTTAGTGACTTCAGCTCAAGCAAAATTAATTAACAGAGTGTACTAAGGCCAGTCTGTGTGATTAATACAGGCCCATGAGTTTTGTGTTCACTCATCCGGGCTTCCAGTTCCCCCACACATATCAAACCCTCTGTTTTGGTCCATCCAATTACATAACCCAGTTTGCAAACTTTTTTAGCAATGCAAGCTGCAGTAGGTACCTCTGTAAGAATTTGCATTTGTGTAGCACTTTTAATGTGGCAAAATGAAGAGGATAGTGAACCAGGGCATATGATATTAGAACAAATTATTGCTATTAGTTTATTATTGTCATAAGCACCGAGATACAGTGAAAGGCTTGTCTTGGATACTGTTCATGCAGATCAAATCATGCACTGAGGCAGAATAAAGTAAAACAAGAACATTAGCAATACAGAATAAAGTGTAAATTTACAGAAAAGTGCAGAGCAGGTAAACAATAAAGTACAAGATCAGAATGAGATAAAGAATCAAGAATCCATCAAGAGGTCCATCCAAAAGTCTGATAACAGTGGTATAGAAATGGTCCTTGAGCCTGGTTGTATGTGCTTTCAGGCTTTTGTATCTTCTACCCAATGGGAAAGGAGAGAAGAGAGAATGTCTGGGGTTGACTGGGTCTTTGATTCTGCTGGCTGTTTTATTGAAGCAATGACAAGTATAGACTGGGTCCATATCGGGGAGGTTAGTTTCCATGTTGAGCTAAGCTACTCTTTGCAGTTTCTAGTAGCTATAGGGAGTGCAATTGCCCCAGCTAGCCCGATGTAGTCTGTTTTCTGTGATGCATCAATAAACGCTGGTAGGGGTCAAAATGGTCATGACAGCTTTCTTTAGTCTCCTGAGGAAGGAGAAGGGTTAGTAAGCTTCCTTAGCCATGATATCAGTATGGTTGGTACAGGAAAGGGTATTGGTAATGCTCTCTCTTAGGAACTAGAATCTCTCAATCCTCTCAATCTCAACATCATTGATGGAGAGAGAAACGCGTACACCGTCCTCTTCCTGAAGCCAACGAGCAACTGTTTTGTTTTGTTGACATTGACGGAAAGGTTGTTGGCATGACACAATGTCGGTACTCTGTCTATCTCTTTTCTGTACTCCAATTTGTTTGATATAAGGCCCCATGTGGTCAAAGAACTATGATCAAACATGCACCGTAGAAAAGGTGGAAACTATAGAGCATAAGCCAACCAGTTTATAGCATGGCCATCAACTTCCATCACTGGAAGAGAGCAGCAAAGGTGAAGAAAAGTGAAGATGTACAAAAGGCAAGAATTGGAGGAGAAACAAGAGAATGTGGATGTTGGAATTTGAAACAACAGACAATCTGCTGGAGAAGATCATGGGTCAGGTAGCATCTGTGGAAGGAAATAGTTTCAGGTCAAAGCCCTTCATCTGGACTAATTGAAAAGAATTGGAGGAGTGCAGTGCTCTCCATTAGCTTCATGGTAAGAATATATTGGAATATTCTTTACAGTTTGCTCTCCCACCATTACCTAAGAAGGAATGTACAATACTGTGCAGCAGTCTTAGGCATATGTAAAAAAATCTATAAAGTGAAGGTGCTTTCAAAAATAAAGAAATGAAAAGTTTGTAAATATCAAAAAATCTACTATAAAGAGCAGTAAACAGTAAGGAAACTAAATCAAATCAATATTTGGTGTTTTTATAAGAAAATTAGCTGGTAGGTTGCTCCAAGCATCTTGGAGAACTTGCCATAGTTTTTCTGCAGACCTTAGCTATCTCGCTTGCTTCTGCCTTTCCAGGTAATCCCAGCCAGCTTCGACGATGTTGACACCAGGGCTCTATGGAGGCCATACCATTTGAAACCATATAAAATATCCAGAGTGTCCAAGAATTTTGCACAGTACTGAACCTGCAACAGAGGAAGTATAGTGAAGATTCACCATATTGATTGCTGGGAAGGGGGAGATTCTAAACCCTGGGGTATATCGGCTGGGACTGCTTAATCTCCCCTCATGTGACCATCCCACCATCTCAGGCATCAATCCAGTGAACGTTTGCTACATCTTCTCTTTTGCAAGCATATCAGCCTTTTGGTAGGGAGATTTTGAGCATGTGGATATTAAGAAAGAGGATGTGCTGGAGCTTTTGGAAAGCATCAAGTTGGATAAGCTGTCGGGACCGGATAAGGTGTACCCCAGGCTACTGTGGGAGGCGAGGGAGGATATTGCTGAGCCTCTGGTGATGATCTTTGAATCATGAATGGGGACAGGAGATGTTCCGGAGGATTGGAGGGTTGCAGATGTTGTTCTTTTATTCAAGAAAGGGAGTAGAGATAGCCCAGGAAATTATAGACCAGTGAGTCTTACTTCAGTGGTTGGTAAGTTGATGGAGAAGATCCTGAGAGGTAGGATTTATGAACATTTGGAAAGGAATAATATGATTAGAAATAGTCAGAATGGCTTTGTCAAGGGCAGGTCATGCCTTACGAGCCTAATTGAATTTTTTGAGGATGTGACTGAATACATTGATGAAGGAGGGGCAGTAGATGTAGTGCATATGGATTTCAGCAAGGCATTTGATAAGGTACCCCATGCCAGGCTTATTGAGAAAGTAAGGAGGCATGGGATCCAAGGGGACATTGCTTTGTGGATCCAGAACTGGCTTGCTCACAGAAAGCAAAGAGTGGTTGTAGGTGGGTCATATTCTACATGGAGGTCAGTGACCAGTGGTGTGCCTCAGGGATCTGTTCTGGAACCCTTACTCTTTGTGATTTTTATAAATGACCTGGATGAGGAAGTGGAGGGATGGGTTAGTAAGTTTGCTGATGACACAAAGGTTGGGGGTGTTGTGGATTGTGTGGAGGGCTGTCAGAGGTTACAGCGGGACATTGCTAAGATGCAAATCTGAGCTGAGAAGTGGCAGGTGGAGTTCAACCCAAATAAGTGTGAAGTGGTTCATTTTGGTAGGTCAAATATGATGGCAGAATATAGTATTAATGGTAAGTCTCTTAGCAGCATGGAGGATCAGAGGGATCTTGGGGTCTGAGTCCATAGGACGCTCAAAGCAGCTGTGCAGGTTGATGCTGTGGTTAAGAAGGCATACCATGTATTGGCCATCATTAATCACAGAATTGAATTTAGGAGCTAAGAGGTAATGTTGCAGCTATATAGGACCCTGGTCAGACCCCACTTGGAGTACTGTGCTCAGTTCTGGTCGCCTCACTACAGGAAGGATGTGGAAACCATAGAAAGGGTGCAGAGGAGATTTACAAGGATGTTGCCTGGATTGGAGAGTGTGCCTTATGAGAATAGGTTCAGTGAACTCAGCCTTTTTTCCTTGGAGCGACAGAGGATGAGAGGTGACCTGATAGAGGTGTGTAAGATGATGAGAGGCATTGATCGTGTGGATAGTCAGAGGTTTTTTCCCAGGGCTGAAATGGTTGCCACAAGAGGACACAGGTTTAAGGTGCTGGGGAGTAGGTACAGAGGTGACGCCAGGGGTAAGTTTTTTACTCAGAGAGTGGTGAGTGCGTGGAATGGGCTGCCAGCAACGGTGGTGGAGGTGGTCACGATAGGGTCTTTTAAGAGACTTTTGGATAGGTACATGGAGCTTAGAAAAATAGAGGGCTATTGAGAAGTCTAGTAATTTCTAGGGTAGGGACATGTTCAGCACAACTTTATGGGCCGAAGGGCCTGTATTGTGCTGTAGGTTTTCTATGTTTCTATGAGATGGGATCTGTGAATCCACCTTGACCCCAGGTAACTTGAAAAAGGCATTTATATTCCTGTAGTATATACTTTCATAGCACTTGACTTCTTCAGTGTTTGCTGTATGTGCACATTAGTGCTCTGGGATTTCTCGCAGGCAAAGACAAGCTGGTGCACAGAGCAATATAAAAGAGGTATTCGTGTACAAGTACCTCTAGATTCATCTGAACATGACACTTCTCTATTTCCCATGTATTGAAAAATACTCTGCCTTTCTGTTTTTTGGAAATAATGCTGAAGAACGGTGCTTGTGACAAACACGAAGAGATAACTTTTTGGCCTTTCAGATATATAGTTGAAGGAAATGTGTGCTAGAAATGGAACAAGCAGCACAACAAATCATGATACATACTGAGGGAGGTTATTATTGTTTTTACTGATGCTTCAGCCATGTTAAACCCCATTCATGGCAACCTTCTGCATTAGCAAATTATATTGTATCTCATCCCCCATCTTCAATTATAACCCTATCTTTCAATTAAGCCCTGATCCAGGTGAAAACCGGTATCAGAAAGAAAATGGTCACCTCTCATCATCTCCCCTCTATCCCATCCCCATCATCACAGAAAGAGAGTGAAAGGAACAGGTTAAAATTATTCATCCTTGTTGATTAGTAAGACTACGCTGTTGTCAGCAACCTTGGCCCGTTGATAAGATCTTGGCACCAGTCCTGGAATCAGTGGTAACCTTTAGTTTGTTTTTATTTACTTTTTGACTCTGTTTCTTCGCTGTGCATTACATTAACCATTGCATTGCTCTAGCGCTTTGTGGCTATCTGGTGCCATTCCAGTAGAATTATTCCAGGCTTTCCTGAGACTGCTGCACAGAGAAAGATCATACATATACCAAGCAAAATAATGGCTAACATTTCATTTCAGCTATTAGTCCTTTCAAGGCCACAGAGCAAAAAGGGAGGTTTCTCATCCCAGGCTGAGTGAGAGAAGTGGAATTGGCCAAGATTCCTGCCCCCCATTGATTCCTGATGGGCATGTGTGCCCAGAAACTTTGGGGAAGGGGTGGCTAGCAACAAACTCCCCAGGTTATTCTGGCTGTCAACTCTCAAGCAAGCTAACGGACCCATGCCCAATGCTAATCAATGCCTTCACTGTCACCCATTAGTAGTTCACACCTACGTTCATGGAGCAGAAGACATTGAGCTTAAGCACCACTCCAGAGACCTAGGCACTATTAGAGGTACTATCTTTCAGATAACAGGTCCCCACTGCTTGGAAGAGCCCAGAACCCCTGCTCAACATCTATTTCTCAATAATTCAACAGGTCATCTGCTCAATAGAATGAATAGGTATCTTGATGGGCACAGATGATTTGGGCTGAATGGCCTGTTTCTATGCTGAATAACTCTATGAATCTCATTGTTGTGGGATTGGCCAGGACTTTTTATATTGTTATAATGACAACACTTCCAAGGGGAAGTCCTGAGGGAGCTAGGAGTGATATATTCTTCCTTGTATCAAAAGAAATTAGGAAGTTGTCATTTTCCAGGTGGCTTCCAAAGGTTCACCTCTAGAACCGTCTCTGCTACTTGGCACCTCAGTCATCTGCCTGGCTTGGAATCACAAGCCTTGCAGAGAATTGCAGAGGGGCGTGAGATTGTGGTGACCTCCACTATGCCTATAGTTCTCACTGCCTCAGTAAAGAGGCCAGCATAGTCAAACAACCCACCCAGCTTAGACATTCTCTTTTCTTCCTTCTTCCCTGAAGCAGGCTTGTATACTCTGGAATTTAGAAGGCTGAGAGGGGATCTTATTGAAACATATAAGATTATTAAGGGATTGGACACGCTGGAGGCAGGAAGCATGTTCCCACTGATGGGTGAGTCCGGTACCAGAGGCCACAGTTTAAGAATAAGGGGTAGGCCATTTAGAACGGAGTTCAGGAAAAACTTTTTCACCTAGAGAGTGGTGGATATATGGAATGCTCTGCCCCAGAAGGCTGTGGAGGCCAAGTCTCTGGATGCTTTCAAGAAAGAGATGGATAGAGCTCTTAAAGATAGCGGAATCAAAGGTTATGGGGATAAGGCAGGAACTGGATACTGATTGTGGATGATCAGCCATGATCACAGTGAATGGCGGTGCTGGCTCGAAGGGCCAAATGGCCTACTCCTGAACCTATTGTCTATTGAAACAAAAGATACAAAAGCCAGAAAGCACATTCCACAAGGCTCAAGGACAGCTTCTATCCTACTGTTATAAGACTATTGAATGAGTACCTAGCACATGGAATACTAGGTACTAGAATACTAGAATACTAGAATACTACCTACCTAGTACCTAGATGGAATCTTTACCTCACAAGCAAACTTTTGATCTAACACCTTATTGTCTACCTGCACTGCACTTTCTCTGCAGCTGCTGCACTTTATTTATTTATATTTATTTATTGAGACACAATGCAGTATAGGCCAATCCGGCCTCTTTGAGCCACACCATCCAGCAACCCCCTGATTTAATCCTAGCCTCATCACAGGACAATTTATAATGACAAATTAACCTACCAACCAAAATACTCAGAGGAAACCCACACGGTCACGGGTAGAATATACAAACACTTCACAGACAGAATTGGGAATTGAACCCGGGTCACCTGTACTGTAAGGTGTTGTGCTAACCACTACACTACCGTGCTTTATCCTGCATTGTTACTGCTTTACCTTGTTCTGCCTCAATGCATTGTGTAATGATCTGATCTGTATGAACAGTGTATAAGGCAAACTTTTCCCTTTCTCTTGGTACATGTAACAATTACAATTCCAAATGCAATTTAACTATAAAAAGGGTTAAATGTAGAGTATGCTGCAACAGTTGATTCATGGGTGAGAGAGGATGATATCTAACCACAATTATGTTCAATGATAGTCCATAGTCTCAGTTAATGTTTACCTGTTGAGCTTGGGACAGTTTGTTCCAAACAATGTGGATTCAAGGAAGTTCTGTGCTTATGAGTTGTCAGAAGAACTTTAAATAATTAGGATCTTATCAGAAGTAACCCTGCTCTCACATGTACAAGTAAACTTACTTCACAAACACACACACACGTCCACACACACACAGTGCTGGAGGAACTCAGCAGGTCAGGTAGCATCTATGGATGAGAATATACAGTTGATATTTCCGGCCTAGGCCCTTCATCAGGACTGGAAATGAAGGAAGAAGATACCACCGGGGTAGGGGTGGGGATGGTGGGGGAGCAAGAGGGGAAGGAGCACATGTTAGAAGGTGATAGGTGAAGGCAAGTGGGTGGGGGAGGAGGGAAATTAATGTGTTAGGTGGAAAATGTAAAGGGATAGAGAAGAAAGAATTTGATAGGACAGGAGAGTGGTCCATGGGAGAAAGGGAAGGAGGATGGGCTCCAGGGGAGGTGATAGGCTGGTAAAAAGGAGAGGTAAGAGGGAGCATGTGTGGGAAAATGAAGGGGAGGGAAAATTCTAGAAGTTGGCGAAATCGATGTTCATGCTATCAGGTTGGAGACTATCTAGACAGAATGTAAGGTGCTGCTCCTCCGACCTGAGAGTGGCCTTATCAAGGCAGAAGAGGAGACCATGGACTGGCATGTGAGAATGGGAATGATGATTGGACTTGAAATGATTGGCCACTGGGAAATACTACTTTTCGTAGATGGAGAGGAGGTGCCTGATGAAGCGATCCCCTATTTACGATTGGTCTCGGCAATGTGGAGGAAACTACACCGAGAGCACGCAATACAGGTGACCTCAATAGATTCACAGGTGAAGTGTTGCCTCATGTGGAAGGACTGTTTGGGGCCCTGAATGGAGGCGAGGAGGGAGGTGACTGGGCAGGTATAGCACTTCTTACATTTGCAGGGATAAATGCCAGGAGAAAAATTAGTGGGGAGGGATGAATGGACAAGGGAATCACGGAGGGAGTGATCCCTGCAGAAAACAGAGGGATGGCGGGGGGCTAGATAATGATGTGTTTGGTGGTAGGGCCCCATCGATGATGGTGGAATTTACAGAGAATGATGTGTTGGATGCAGAGGCTCGTGGAATGGTAGGTGAGGACAAGAGGAATTCTATCCCTTTAAGGTGGCAGGAAGATGGGCTGAGGGTGGTGGTCTGGCAAATGGAGGAGATGCAGGTGAAGGAAGCATCAATGGTGGAGGAAGGGAAACCCTGTACTTTGAAGAAGGATATCTCTGAAGTCCTGTAAAGGAGAGCCTCAGCCTAAGACAAGATGTGGCAGAGACAAAAGAACTAAGAAAGGGGAGTAGTATTTTTACAGGAGACAGGAAGGGAAGAGGTATAGTCAAGATAGCCATGGAAATCAGTAGGTTTATACAAGATATTGTAGACAGCTTGTCTCCAGAGATGGAAATAGAGAGATAAAGGAAGGGGAGAGAGGTGGCTGAAATTTGCCCAAGTGAATTTAAGGGCAGGGAGGAAGTTGGAGGCAAAGTTCATGAAATTGACAAGCTTAGCATAGGTACAGGAAGCAGCACCAATACAGTGGTCAACATAATGCAGACAGAGTTGGGAAACATTGCCAAGGAAGGCTTGGAAAATGGAATGTTCCACATATACATCATTGTTTGTCATTTTTCCTTAAATTCTTATATTTTTCCCAGGATAGTAATAGCCAATACCCACAGTCATCTGTTTAATGAGAGAGGAGAACATTTTAAGGGAGATGTCAGAGGCAGGCTTTTCATAGAGAGAGGTGGGTGCCTGAAATGCACTGCTGTGGTTGATGGTAGGGGCTGATAGAATAGACACTTAGATAGAAACGCGGATGTTAAAATAATGAAGGGTTAAACTGATCTTGATTCTGATTCCGATGGTGTTTATATCAGTCACACAACGTTATAGACTGAACGGTTGTACTGTGCTAAACTGTTCTGTGTTCTATGTTCCAACCTCATTGCCTCAGCCTGCATGCATACTGGGAAACAACTGTGTAAATTTGACACACTGTTTTTGTAGCACTCTCTGTCCCTAGTGTTAGTATGTGACATGTTGTCATTGAAAGTCTATGTTCTGTGTGTTTCTATGTACTCAGCCTAATCCACGGTACAGGCACTTCATAAGTTAGTTACTACCTATTACACTACTGGCGTTTAGGGCAGCAATGAAAGTCCTCCATCTCTGACTTTCCTTGGCCATCTTCTCTATTGTGCCCAGGTGTGGTTCAGGGTACTCTGCCTCTACAGTACGGTGCCAAATTGTCTTCGGTCTTCTCTGTTTCCTCCACTCTTCAGGAGTCCAATGAGGTTCTGTCTTGATGATGGAGTTAGTCTCTCTTCTCATCACGTTCCCAGTTCATCTCCAACATTTCCTCATGATGATTGTGGCCATGTCTTCTTGGTGACATTGAAGGAGTAGGGTGTGGTTGGAGATCTTTCTTGGCCAGAAAGTATGGAGCATCTTCCAGAGGCTCATGGTGTGGAGTGACAACGGCTTGGCAAGAGCGTGGACAGAACACAGCTCTGGTACAGCTTCACCTTGAAGTGTATGCTGCAATTGGTTGATCCCTATATGTTGGTCATTGACATTTCTGAGGACATTTCTAGCTTTGCTGAGTCTGCCCTGGATGTTGTCCTTGGCCCCACCGTCCTGGCGAATGATACTGCCCTGGTAGGTGAATCTGCCAGTGGTGAGTAAGTCCACAAATCCACTGTATGTACTATTCAAAACAAGGCACTCTCACGAGCGCACAATGTAAAGGGTGAAAGCCAGTACTCAACTAGCTTGGGTTATCTAACAAATCCATTGCACTGCTGCTAATGCTGTTTAATAGATAGATGCCAATTTACTTCCATTTTCTCATACAACATTAAATGAAGTTCTCATGAACTATGTGGTATCCCATGGATGTGACAGGTATAATATATATCCAAGTATAATTTCTGCAAAATGTTAGCTACTCAATGGATCGTGCCGGATCGATACCTGTAATTAGGGAGAAAATTTTTAAAAATCAAATGCACTTCAGTCAAGTTCACACAAAGCTTGAGTTTTAATGTACATAAAACTAACTGGGTGATGGAAGAGCAGAGGCTGAGCAAAACAGGAGGAAGGAAAAAGAACAAGGGGAAAAGATTATGATCAAAGTTCAAAAGTAAATTTTATTATTAAACATCTGTCTCCAAATACAACCCTGGGGTTCATTTTCCTGCAGGCATACTTGGCAAATCTATAGTAACGATAGTAAAAAATAGTAACTATAACAGGATCAATGAAAGATCACATAAATTGCAGATGACAACTAACTGTGCAAATGCAAATATAAATAAATAGCAGTAAATACCAAGAACATGAAATAACAAGATAAAGAGCCCTTAAAGTGAGATCATTGGTTGTGGGAACATCTCAGTTGATGGACAAGTGAGTGTAGTTATCCCCTTTTGTTCAAGAGCCTGATGATTGTGGGGTAGTAACAAATGAGAGGAAAACAGAAAGAGAGATGGATGTGAGAGGGAGTTTGGGAAAGGGTGAAGAAAGAAGAGATGGAGAAAGATGAGATGGAATTAGGATAGAGGGGAGGGGGTGGAGAAGGGAAACACAGGGGCTTCCCCACCGATAACAGGTCTCCCCTGGAAACCGGAGCTGTGCGTCATTTTTTGACATCTGACATTTTCTCCATTATACCATCATTTAGCTTATCTCTTCTGGTCGCCAGTTTATTGTTCTCCCTCTTGTTAACAATGGGGTCATAGTTTGATAATCCCCAGCTAAACTAGAATCCCTAGCACTGAGGTGTCAAGATTCAAGGGAGAATTGAGAGGCTGAAACTATCACACTGCCAGCTGGGTCATGACAAACCCAGCCAGTCACAGTGGGACCTGCTTAATTTTGTTGCATACAAAATCAACAGCATGCATAAATAGGCAGTTCACATGAGAAACAGAAACACCATTATTCTTATAAACATATCCACTTAATATTGTTATTCAGCCAGATATTGAAAACTCACAGGTCCTAGAAATTCAATCCTTTTGGAGGAAGTGTGAGGATTGAGACAGTCAGCAGCATGATTGACCTTTCTTACCACATAATCTTCAGCCTTACTATCCGTTCCAGATATCAGCAGTAGATTTTAGTTTGGATGTGCGATCACATGCAGGGACAGAGATGAAATGCCCTGCAAGAACGCAGTTCACTGGTGAATTCCAGTACACCAATTAAACAGACAACCAATAAAATGGCCTCAATAATTCTGATGATCAAGTATAATTATTTGCACAGAATAAATCCTAAATATAGTAACTTTAGATCATGGGCCATATGGTGTAATGTCTTTGCCTTCTCTCCTAGCTCAATGCTGAAGGTATTCCTGCCCCCAGGAAGCCCCATGACCTCAATGACAATCATCCACTGTGAAGATGACCCTGAATCTTCAGTAACTGATAGAAACTGCCAGTCTTCAGAAACTTAGCTACAAACCTTGGATCATCCAAACTCAAGACTATGCAAGTGCATAAATCAGATCTAGTAACATGGGCTAAAGACTCTAATTAGTCTGTGTCTGTTCAAAGTTGGGGCATAGTGCACAAGCTAATTGGACTCAACGAGTCTCTCAGGGATGTACGCCTGTAAATTTCCTAGCAAGTTATTTCAAGACTCTAGCACCTTTAAAGGAAGAAGTCCCTTGGTTTTTCCCAATTCTATTCTTAAGTTTTTCAACAGCAACAACTAAGACAGAGAGCTATAAAAGTGTTTAACATTAAGTCCCATGAGGATTGGCTTCAGTGTTACATTCTACATCATCTTTATCAGTGTGAAGGTATGTAGGGGTTGGGGAGTAAGAATTATACACATCTTTCAGGTGGATACAGATCTGTGCATGTTAGCATCTCAGATGTGAAAAATAGCTACTGGCAGGTCTGAATGTGACTGGGGAATGGGTCTCATAGTTACCACTGATAAATGTAGTGCTAGCCGTGTGGATGCAAGGAAGGCTGTGCAGCAATACACTACAATAATTTCAAGTTGTTTTCAACCAGTGTCTCAAAAGTACTGCAAAAGAAGTTAAGGGTGTTCAGGAAGAAAAAGAAAGTAAAATACTTTTACTATAGTGTAATTGTATAAGCTTTGATTATCTAAAGTATTGCATCCAGTTTTGGTTTCCATATAGAGCTAGAGGGTGATTTAGAAAGCCTGCATTTTCATGTGAACCATGATTAACACAGTGTGCTTGGCAGCTTTTATTTTAACTATAAGGAGTGACCTGATAGGGCTAAATAAGATTACAAGAGGCATAGATAATATAAGTAATCAAAATTCTCTTCCCATGGTAGGGGTATCAAAAATAAGAGGGCATAATTTTAAGATAAGAAGTAGAAAATTTGCAGGGGACCTTAGGGGAAGGGTATTTTTTTATATCTGATATCTGGAATGCACTGCCGGGGAAGTCAATATAACCACTATATTTAAGAGGCATTCAGGCAGGCACTTAAGTAAGAAAGGCTTAGAAGAAAATGCCACAGTTGTCTATGGAAAGGAATCATCAGTTGATGTTTATTAAAACATCGTCTATTTATTCAAAGGTTGACTGTTTATTCAACTCTATAGAAGCTGCGTGACTTGCTAAGCTCCTCTAGCATTTTGCGTGTGTTACTCTGGATTTCCAGCATCTGTGGAATCTCCTGCTTGTGTTTATATTGGGGTGGTGTGGTAGCATAGTAGTTAGCGCAATGCTTTTACAGTACTGCTGGGCAGGGTTCAATTCCCACCACTGCCCGTAAGGAGTTTCTACTTTCTCCCCATGACTGCATGGGTTTCCTCCAGGTGCTCTGGTTTCCTCCCACAGTCCAAAGACATACCGGTTGGTAGGTTAATTGGTCATTGTAAATTGTCCTGTGATTAGGCTATGGTTAAATTGGGGGATTACAAGGTGGTGCAGCTGAAAGTGCCAGAAGGGCCTATTCAATGCTGTATGCCAATAAAATGAAATAACATAAATATATATAGACCTAATGTGGGTTAATGGGGCATGTAGATGGGCAAAACTGATAGGAATGGACAAGATGGGCTGAAGGGCCAGCTTCTGAGCTCTACACCCTATGAATAATTCTACTGTAAATTGAGGAAAGTGTGAAATGCTGATTTTATTGAGGTCTTTGGAAGGATTAGATTCTGTCAGTGTGAACAAGTTACTTGAGCTAGATGGGATTCAAACGTCAGGAAATCTGAGTTACAACCCCAGCAGGAACCAATTCAGGCTACTGAGAATGCATTGGTGAGCTACAGAGCTAGCCTACCTAATCCCATTTTCCAAAAGTACACAAAAACTTTTAAAATGTGACAAACACTTTTGTCTTTCCCACATTTTTGGGGTAGTGAATTCTAGACCCATACCATCCTCCAGTCAAAGAAGTTTTCTTTCACTGCCCTTATAACTCTCCTTGTGCAGTAGGATCCTGGATTTCCTCACTTGTCGACCCCAGCAAGTTCAGTTTGGCAACTACATCCCCTCTACGATCTCCATCAGCACAGGCGCACCACAGGCCAATGATTAATCCCCCTGCTCTATTTGCTTTACACCGAGGAAATGTGAGGATAAGTACAGGACCAATGCTGTATTCAAGTTTGTTGATGAAACCACTGTCATAGACTGAATCAAAGGTGGTGACAAATCAACATATAGGAGGGAGATTGAAAATCTAGCTGAGTGGTGCCAAAACAACACCCTCTTACTCAATGTCAGTAAGACCAAGGAGGTGATTATTGAATTCAGGAGGAGGAAACCCGAGGTCCTTGAGCCAGTCTTCACTGGCAGATCAGAAATTGAGAGGGTCAGCAACTTTAAATTCCTCAGTGTTATTATTTCGGAGAACCAGTCCTGGGCCCAGCTTGTACGTGCAATTTTTAAGAAAGCACAGCAGCGGTCTGGCTGGCAACGACATCGGTGCCAGACCCAGGAGCGGAGGTTCCCGGGTTCGAAACCAGTCGGGTCCGCTCCAGAGTACGCTTTCCATCCGTGCTGGGTTGAGGGTTGAGATCGCAACTCGACCTCATAAAATAAAGGGAAAAATACTGCGAAAATGTCTGTGTGAGGAGTGGCGCGCCACACAGTCTCTCTCTCTCGCTCCGTGCCTTGTAAAAGCCATGAAAAAGACATCATCATGGACACATATGCAGATGCACACGCGCAGACTCGCACACATGCAGGCACACGCCAAAAAAAGAAAGAAAGCACAGAGGCACCCCTGCGTCTTTAAGCATCTGTGCAGATTCCCTGGAACATCTAGACAGCAAAGATGCATACATCAGGATGCTCTTTATCGACCTCAGCTCAGCATTTAATACCATCGTCCCCTCAAAACTAATCAGTAAACTCCAAGACCTGGGCCTTGATAACTCCTTGTGCAACTGGATCCTGGACTTCCTCAACTTGCAGACCCCAGTCAGCTTGGATTGGTAAGAACATCTCCCCCGCAATCTCCATAAGCACAGGTGCACCACAAGGCCATGTGCTTAAACCCTGCTCTACTCGCTTTACACCTATGACTGTGTGGCTAAATACAGCTCCAACATGATATACAAGTTTGCTGATGACACCACTGTTGTGGACCATATCAAAGGTGGTGATAAATCAGCAGTCAGGAGGGAGACTGAAAATTTGGCCGAGTGGTGTCATAACAGCAACCTCTCAATCAATGTCAGTAAGACCAAGGAACTGATTGTAGACTTCAAGAGAGGGAAAGCAGAGGTCTATGAGCCAGTAATCATCAGAGGATTAGAAGTGGAGAGGGTCAGTAACTTTAGATTCCTGTGTGTCACTATCTCTGGACCCATCATATAAATGAAAGCACTCAGGAGTCTGTGGAGATTCAGTATGTCATCAAAAACTTTGACAAACTTCTATAGGTGTGCTGTGAAAAGTAAACTGACTAGTTGTGTTATGGCCTAATATGGGAACACCAATGCCTTTCAGTGGAAAATCCTACAAAAGGTAGTGGATTTGACCCAGTACATTAGAGGTAAAACCCTCCCAGCCACTGAGTACATCTAAATGAAACGCTGTTGTAGGAAAGCAGCATCAATCATCAAAGATCCTCACCACCCAGGCCATGCTTTTTTCTCTCTGCTGCCATCAGGTAGAAGGTACAAGAGCCTCAGGACTTGCACCACCAGGTTCAAGAACAGTTACTACCCCTCAACCATCAGACTCTTGAACAAAACAGGATAACTACACTCATCTATTGAGATGTTCCTACAACCAATGATATTCCGGGAATGAGAGGGTTAACATATGAGGAACACTTGTCCACTCTTGGATTGTATTCCTTGGAGTTTAGGAGAATGACGGGGGGCCTCATAGAAACATTTCGAATGTTGAAAGGCATGGACAGAGTGGATGTGGCAAAATTGTTTCCCATGATGGGGGAGTCTAGTACGAGAGGGCATGACTTAAGGATTGAAGGGCGTCCATTCAGAACAGAGATGCGAAGAAATGGTGAATCTATGGAATTTGTTGTCATGGGTGGTAGTGGAGGCCAAGTCATTGGGTATATTTAAGGCAGAGATTGATAGGTATCTGAGTAGTCAGGGCATCAAAGGTTATGGTGAGAAGGCGGGGGAGTGGAACTAAATGGGAGAATGGATCAGCTCATGATAAAATGGCAGAGCAGACTCGATGGGCCAAATGGCCGACTTCTGCTCCTTTGTCTTATGGTCTTATGGTCTTATATCACTTTAAGGACTCTTTATCTTGTTATTTCATGTTCTCATTACTTAGTGCTTTTTATTTATAGAACCATAGAACCATAGAGCATTACAGCACAGAAACAGGCCTTTTGGCCCTTCTTGGCTGTGCCGAACCATTTTTCTGCCTAGTCCCACTGACCTGCACCTGGACCATATCCCTCCATACACCTCTCATCCATGTACCTGTCCAAGTATTATTTTTATTTATTTTTATTATATTATATATTTATTATATTTGCATTTACAAAGTTTGATGTCTTCTATGCTCTTGCCCTTTCATTGATCCTGTTTACAGTTACAGATCCACAGATTTGCTGAGTATGCCCACAGGAAAAAGGATCTCAGGATTACATGTGATGTCATGCATGTACTCCGCTAATAAATTTTACTTTGATCTTTGAACTTTGAGATTCAGCATGGCATCTAAAACTTTGACAAACTTCTATAGATGAGTAGCGTAAAGTGCACTGACTGGCTGCATCACGGCCTGGTGTGGAAACACCAATGCCTTTGAGTGGAAAGTCCAACAAAAGGTACTGGATTTGGCCCAGTACGTCACGGGTAAAACACTCCCAACCACTGAATACATCTACATGAAATGTTATCGTGGGAAAGCAGCATCCTTCATCATTGCCATCTCCCAGGTCATGTTCTCTTCTCGCTGCTGCCATCAGGTAGAAGATACAAGAACTTAGGACTCACACCACCAGGTTCAAGAAGAGTTACTACCCCTCAACCATCAGGCTTTTGAATCAAATGGGATAACTACACTCAAATTCACTTACCCCATCAACGATAGGTTCCCACAACCAATGGTCTCACTTGAAGTACTCTTTATCTCAATATCTCATGTTCTGATTGTGTATTGCTATTTATTTATATTTGCATTTACACAGTTGGTTGTCTTCTGCACTCTGGTTGATTTTTCACTGATCCTGTTATAGTTACTATTCTATAGATTTGCTGTTTGTCCAGAGGAAAATTAATCTCAGGGTTCTATATGGTGAAAATGGAATCAGAATCAGAATCAGGTTTAATATCACTGGTATATGTCATAACATTTGTTAACTTACATGCCATATACGTACTTTGATAATAAAATTTACTTTGAACGTTAACACCATTATTTTTGTAGTATATTTAATATTTCAAATATATTATTTGATTAATTATTCTTTGTTTACATAATTCATTACGGGTTATATGTAAGAAGTACATGAGTGGCATACATTATTACACCACCACGTCATATGTCGGCACCTTACTAAAGAAAAACTAGGTAGACCAGTTCATCCTGTGTCCTGTTTTACTTTTCATTAGTTTTGGGAGTTACAAAACATAACAATTTTAAATCGACAGCCCTTGGTTTCTGATCCCTCCGTCCAGTGGAATTGTATATACTTAGGTGCTTCAAGATACATGACCATTGTCTCCCCCTCATTCTCTTCTGTTTCAAAGGAAACAACATTGGTGCCTACAACCTTTCCAGTCCTGGCAACATAATGTCCCTCTGAACTCGTTCCAGTCCAATTGTATCTTTCCTGTAGTGTGGCCCAGAACTGTGCACATGATTCAAGCTGTGATTGAACTAGTGTGGCTTAAAGACCTAGAATAACACTATGCTCTTGTATTCAGTGCCTGTTAATAAATGAAAATACCCAATATGCCTTTTTATCTATTGACCAGTCCAGTTGGCTTTCAGGATCTGTAGACACATAGTTTAAGATTGTCTGTTCCTGTACACCACTCAGCTTCCTCCAATTTATTGTACATTCCCTTGCCTTGTTCCAACTTCCCCAGATACATTACCTTACGCCTCTCTGGGTTAAGTTACATTTATCATTTTTTCTGCTCAGTTGGATAGACCATTTATATTTTGATATACAGTTGCATTAATAGACTGCAGATTAATGGATAAATACAATTTTGTTAACATATAAGGCAAGCCAGCAGTGAACTTGGACACAGGCATGTAATGCTTAATTTAGGAACAATGGGAATTCAGTCAGCACCTTGTGCAGCTCCTCGTACTATGATGATAGACTAGTCCTTGGTCGGGACACTAGCCAGACCAGTCATAACACTGGTTACTTTTGCGTGCTTAAACTCCCAGACATTGTGTTTTGTTGGGTCTGATTCCAAGTACTTCCCACCATTATACAGTCCCTTGGAAGATTTTATTCCCAGGCGAAGTCAAAGTCGAGTATATTGCTCTTTGATCAAGTATGTACAGGTGTAATGAAAACCTTACTTCAGTGGTATCACAAGCACATAGCCTCTGATACACAGCATTCACAAGACAAACATAAATTATACACATTTTTGCAAGGAAAAACACAATTAAAGCAAAAGAAATGTCATTGTGCCTATGTGTGCAGCTCAGAAATATTACTCTGTTAAGGATGCACTTTGATGGAATAACTTTAATTTGATAACAGACACGGGATTTTGTCAATTAACGTGTGCAGTCACCTCCCATGTTTTTGGAGTGGGTGAGAAGGTGAGCAGACAATCTCTTTCTAAGACTTCAACAGGGTGAGAAGAACAAGATAAGTTAAAAATCTCCTTCTGTGTCTTTGTATCTGGGGGAGAAGATGGACAATCTCCTTCTGCTCAGAACAACTTTACCCATCATCCCTGCCTGTGGTCATTGTGGCTTAAGCACTAAGCAAATTAGAGAAGGCTTCACACCAAGACCTTGAGCTCAAAATTCTCTTGCTGGCTTTAAGATCTCTCTGGGACATCACCTCTACACGCTCCTCCAACCCGTAGGTCTCGAAAACCTTTACACTCTTCCAGTATTGGCCTTAGAATCTCATCCATGGAATTCCTTCCTAAAACCTGCTATATAGTTCAAACGCTCCTCTTTCTGAAGTATTCCTTAATTGCTAGCCTTGTTATCACTGTTTCATCATTTTCAACTTCGTGTGAAGCGTTCTCTAATTTGCTTCGTGCTTAAGGATGGCTTTTTATGTTAAAGCTCCTTAAGCCATTGCTTTCACTACCTCTGTAACTAGGCAAAAGGATGCATGGTAAATCTTGAAACTGATTTTTCCTAGGAACATACAGTGAAATGGATATACCTCAACTCAAAATCACTTGGCTGGAGAGGCCAATTTTATTCTTGCCAAATTTATTGAAGATACAAAGATTGATAAATTAGCATACTGTGAGGAGGTTAAAAGGAGCGTGTAAAGGGATAGAAAAGCATTCTACTTCTTCAGAAGACTAAAGAAATTCAGCATTTCCCTTTTGACCCTCAGCAATTTTTATCAATGCATTATAAAAAGTATTCTGTCTGGATTCATATGGCAACTGCTTAAGAAACACCAGAGAGCTGTGAACACAGCTCAGCACATCACAGAAACCAGCCTTCCTCCATGGATTCCACCTACACTTCTTCCTGCCTCAGTAAGACTAAAAAAACCACACCCACCCCAAATATTCTCTCTTCTGCCCCTCTCCCATCAAGCAGAAGGTATAAAAGCCTGAAAGCACATACCATTAGGCTCAAGGATAGCTTCCATCTCGTTCTTGTAAGACTTTTGAATAGTCCCCTAGTACAATAAGATGGACACAACCTCACAATCTATCTTTCAATGGCCTTTCACTTCACTGTCCATCAGCACTGCATTTTCTCTGTAACTGTATTATTTTATTTTGCGCTCTTTTGTTTTCCCTTGTACTTCCTCAATGTACTGATGTGATGAGATGATCCGTATGAATAGCATGCAAAACAATGTTCTTCACTGCACCTCAATATATAGAATATGACAATAATAAATCAATTTACCAAATTTGGCAATTTAAATGAGTGGGCAAGGACTTGGCAGGTGGCGCCTATAGTAGGAAGTTGTGAGACCTCGTCTTTGGATGAAAGAATGAAAGAACAAATTATTGTTTAAATAGGAGGAGACTAGAACATATTGTGGTATAAAGAGACCTGGGAAACCAAAAGCATGAAACACAAAGAGTTGGGATGTAGGTGCAGCATGCTATTGAACATGTTGGCCTTCTTTGTAGAAGGTACACAATATGAAAACAAGGAAGTTATAGGGCACCAGCCAGTCCATGCTTGGAGAATATAGATTGCAGATTTAAAGGTTTCAAACGTACATTTAATGTCAAAGAATTGCAACATTTTTGAATATTTGGAGCCCTTATTTACAAAAGATAGGATGGCATATTTAAGTGCTCCGATAAAGACTTTGGTCACTTGGGGAAAGTAACGAATAATTATACCAAATTTATTTTGAATCCCATGGAGCATGTGGAAACCTTCCAATACCCAGGCGGCTCTTTTTTTTTCTCTTTTCTTTCTTTTTAGGTAGGACTATATATGGGGGGGGGAGGGTTAAGGGGAGGGGGGAGGGTAGATTTTATCTTTTCATGTATTCTTTTTGAAAATTCAATAAAAATTATATTATAAAAAAAAATTGTATACAATATACATCCTGAAATGTTTTTTCTTCACAACCATCCACGAGAACAGAGGAGTGCCCCAAAGAATGAATGACTGTTAAATGTTAGAACCCCAAAGTCACCTCCCAGCTCTCCTCCCTCCCACACGTAAGCAGCAGCAAAGCAACAATCCCCCCTCCCCCCACCATCAAAAAAAAGCATCGGTACCCACCCCCGAGCACTCAAGCGTGCAGCAAAGCAACAGCAAAGACACAGACTTGCTGTCAGAATCAGAATCAGGTTTATTATCACCGGCATGGGACATGAAAATTGTACTCCAAACACTTCTCGTTCACCTGGTATTTGACATACCACAGCTCTCTCTCTTTCTCCCTAATAAGGGAGAAAGAGGTGTCTCCATCTTAGTCTGCATATTTAAGGAAAGATATCTTTGCTTTGGAGGTGTTCAAAGAAGATCCTCTAAATTGATTCCTGAAGGAAGAATTTGATGTATGAAAAGAGGGTGAGTAGTTTGGGCTTGTACTCATTGCCAGCACCTGTGGAGAGAGATAAATGTTACATTGAGATGAACTTACACTAAACTGGAATGGCTGGGTATCTGACATTGGCAAAATCAATGTTAACACATTCTAAGTTCTGATGTATGGTCATTAACCCTAAAAATATTGATTCTCTTTCTTCCAGCATAGCTGTCACCTAGATGCTGGGCACCTCCAGAATGATTTGTTTTTAGTTTGTATTTCCAGCACTGCAGCGTTTTGCTCTCCATCTAATTTACTTTCTACAAACTCAGTTGTCACATCTTACACCAATGATGGAAGTATTACTTAATCTCTGTGGGTCAGGGGCGGTGGTAGAGACAGATACATTCGGGGCATTTAACAAACTCTTAGATAAGCACATGGATTATAGAAAAATAGAAGGCTATATAGGAGGGAAGATTTGGAATGATTTTAGACTTAGAGGTCGGCACATTATGGGCCAATGGGCCAGTACTGTGCTGTAATGTTCTATGTTCTACGTAGGAGTTCTCTGGGATTGCAAGTCATCATCTCCTCCCAAATGGTTATTACCCTAGCTTCGAATACACTCAAAAACCACAAATCAGCATCTGTTGAAAGGTCAATTAATTAATTCTAGGTGCTTGCATCTCTTCCCTGAGGTGTCTGTTCCAGACGGTCATCACTTGATCACTTATTCCTTGTCCACTTCCATCTCAGGTCCTGTATGTTGGTTCTGCTGTTCTGGATGAGCTGAGAGTTTGCCTTGAACAAAATCCTTTCAAAGCCTAAAAATCAAGTATAGGCCTTCGCTTTTCCAGAATGAACCTGCTGTTTAAAGTTGGTGCAGAATAATATGAAGACATATGGAGGATATTCCCCCATTTCCTCCATTTCCCTTTCATATAATTCTACACTATCTCAGAATCCATCATCATCATCATCATCAGGTGCCATGCCCAGTTTGAGCTTTGACTGCCATGGCCCACACACTCCTGTTTCAGGTCAAGTGGATCAGTTCATTGGTATTCATTTCCAGTTCTCTGGCTGCTGCCTCCATCATCATTTGTCTTTGTCTTCCTCTTGCTTTCTTCCCTTCAATCTTTCCCATAATTACCGTGCATTCTAACTCCTCTTTCCTAATAACATGTCCAATGAAGTTACGTTGCCTTTTCATGATCTCATACTTTATTTCTCTTATTGTGCTTGCTCTGTTCATGACATCCTCGTTAGATATTCGTTTCGTCCATGATATTCTTTGCATCCTTCTCAAAAACTACATCTCTGCTGCTACAATTCGTTTCCTCATGTTGCTAGATATTGTCCAACATTCTGAGCCATATAACATAACAGTACTCTGAGGCGGGTTGTCATGCCTAGTTTAGCATTGGTCAGTATACTTTTCATTCTCGTAAAGGTGTCTTTTGCCAACCTTATCCTTCTTTTGATGTCCAAAGTCGCACCTGCCGTCTAGTGTCACCCAGCTTCATAAGTAGCAAAAGCTCTGTACTTGTTTTATGTCTTCCCCATTTATTCTCAGTCTGCTGTTAGGATTCTCCTTCTTTTTGGATATCACCATACATTCTGTTGTTTTGCAATTGATAGATAGACCCATTTTTGCACTTCCTTCAACAATTAAATCAATTAAGTTTTGTAGTTCTTCCTCCATACTTGCAATTAACACAGTGTCATCTGCATATCTGAAATTATTGATGTTTTCACTGCCAACTTTGATTCCCAAGATGTCTCTTATTTTTTGTAATATTGTTTCACTGTACACATTAAATAAGTCAGGGGAGAAAACACACCCTTGTCTAACGCCTCTCTTGATTTTTGTAAACTGACTCACTTCACCATCTATTCTTACAGCGGCAGTTTGTTCCCAGTACAGATTTCTGATTAGGTGGAGGTCTTTCTAATCTAGATCTAAAGTTTTCTGTAATATTTCCAATAACTTATTGTGCTTCACTTTATCAAATGCTTTTATGTAGTCGATAAAACAAACAAACAAATCGTTCTGATGGTATCCTTAACATCAATATTGCGTTTCTTGCACCTTTGTCTTTCACAAAACCACATTTTTCTTTACCTATCTCGGCTTATATCTTACTTTTCGCTTTTGTCATCAAAATTCCGAGAAGTATCTTGGTGATATGACTCATTAAACTAATGGTCTTATGTAATTCACATTCTATTGCTCCAGGTTTCTTAGGAAGAGTGAAAATACCGATTTTTTCATCTCTTGTGGTATTATTCCAGTTTCATAAATGTCATTGATTAAATCAGTAAGTTTTTCAATTCCATAATCTCCAAGGGCGATAAATTGTTCTATTACTAATTCATCAGGACCTGCTGCCTTTCCTTTCTTCATCTTATTTATTGCATTACGAACTTCAGATTTTGAAATACTTGGACCTTCAATGTTTTTCTTAATTTCTGGTTTTTCGCCTCGACCATCTTCAAACAATTCCTGAATATACTCAGTCCATCTGTTCATAATGTCATCTTTTTCCATGATAATGGAATACCCCATTTATTATCACTGACACTTGTGTTAGCTTAGCTCACTGCTCTTCTCTGTCTACACTTATGATGTATGACTAGGCAGAGCTCAAGTGCCAACTAATTGTTGTTGGGAGAACTTTGGATGGTAATTAGTAGGCACGCAGGAAAGAGATAGGTCAGCCAGTTGAGTGGTGTCACAATAACAACCTTGCACTCAGTGTCAGTTAGACCAAGGAATCAATTGTGGACATCAGGAAGGGGAAATTGGGAGAACACGCACCAAAAGATCAGCGGTAGCATGGGCGAGTAGCTTCAAGCTCCTGGGTGTCAACACCTCTGTCAGAATGCTCTCTACCATACCTCTGTAGAAATTTGTAAGAGTCTTTGGTGACATACCAAATCTCCTCAAGCTCCTAACAAAGCAAAACTGCTTGTGAGCCCAGGATAAATCCTCTGCGATGTGCTGGGCCCAGGAAAGTAAAGCTGACCCCTGAAAAAGGACTGGTGTGGGTTCTTCCAACTTCCCTTTCCTGAAGTTCGCAATCAATTTCTTGTGCCTAACTGATACCTATTACAAGATTGTTGTGACACCACTAAACTAAAGCAATATAAACAGCAAGACCCGAATATTTTCAGGACATGAGGCAAGAAAGAAACAATAGCTGCTACTAAGAAAGCAAAGGTGAAAAATACTTAAATTGGTGGGATTATCTTCTGGATTCATGAGCAGATGGCGGTTATAGACCAGAAAGATCCATGTTGATGCTAGGCAGGAAGCAGTGAAGTTGTGGTCTTTTGTCCAGACAACATTGAGTTATGTAGGGAAGAAAATCAACCCAGATTTCAGTTCCTAAATTCCTCCAATCAATTGCTGTTGATGAAGTTGTGTAAATGTTTAAATTATTAGCAAATTGTTTTTGAAATTCCCTGACATTTTACTATATGATTGCAGGCAAAACAGTGAATTTAACTTCTAGAAGAAGGGAAATGAGATAAAAAAAAGTAAAGTATCAATAAACTTGAATAGAATCTAGTTAAGCCACATTTAAACAAATGCTCTGAGCTCCAATATTACAAAAGGGAAGTACAAAAGCTGCAGAAAAGATTGATAAGGATATTAACAGAATTTTGAAGTTGTAGTAATTAGGCAGGTTAAGTCTCTCCTCCAGAAACACAAGGCTGAGATATAATTATGGATAGGATTGATGGGTAGATGTAGAAAAGGTTATTTAAGTTCTAGATGAAACCAAAGGTAAAGGTGATAAATATAAGACAATCCCAAAATTTCAATAAAGACTTTGAGTGGAATCTCTAATTAGTGATAAGAATGGAACTCGCTGTCAAATGGAACAGATAGGGCAGGAGGAGGGGAATTCAACAGTTGCATCAGGCAGCCCTAACAACAGCGAGGGCCAAACTGTCCCGGGCCATCAGAGAGGCAAAATGTGCACGTGCCCAGCGAATCCACAGCGGCGACACGTGGCGCATGTGGAAGGGCATTCAGGACAACACCATCTGCCTGTGCGGGTGATGCCTCCCTCCCAGATGTGTTGAACAACTTCTACGCTCGTTTTGAGGCAGAAAATGACGTGGCGGCGAGGAAGACCACCCCTCCTCCAAATGACCAGGTGCTGTGTCTTACCGTGGCTGATGTGAGGAGAAACCCTATGCAGGGTCAACTCATGGAAGGTTGCTGGACCAGACAATATTCCTGACAGAGTGCTTTGAGAATGTGTAGACCAGCTGGCAGAGACTCTCACTGACATCTTCAACATCTCCCTGAGCAGTGCCGTCATTCCTACGTGCTTCATGACCGACACCATCGTCCCTGTGCCGAAGAAGTCTTCAGTGTCCTGCCTCAACAACTACCGTCCTGTTGCACTCACATCCATCATCATGAAGTGTTTCGAGAGGCTCATCATGAGGCACATCAAGACCCTGCTGCCCCCCTCACTGGATCCCCTGCAGTTCGTGTACCATCCCAACCATTCAACAGACGACACCATTGCCATCACCCTCCGCCTGGCCCTAACCCACCTGGACAAAAAAGACACGTACGTTTGAATGCTGTTCATAGACTTCAGTTCAGCATTCAACACAATCATTCCTCAGAAACTGATTGGAAAGCTGAGCCTACTGGGCCTGAACACCTCCCTCTGCAACTGGATCCTAGACTTCCTGACGGGGAGACCTCAGTCAGTCCGGATCGGAAGCAGCATCTCCAACACCATCACACTGAGCACGGGGGCCTCCCAGGGCTGTGTGCTCAGTCCACTGCTGTTCACTCTGCTGACCCACGACTGTGCTGCAACACACAGCTCGAACCACATCATCAAGTTCACCGATGACACGACTGTGGTGGGTCTCATCAGCAAGAACGATGATCAGCATACAGAGAGGAGGTGCAGTGGCTAATGGACTGGTGCAGAGCCAACAACCTGTCTCTGAATGTGAACAAAACAAAAGAGATGGTTGTTGATTTAAGGAGGACATGGAGCGACCACTCTCCACTGAACATTGACGACTCCTCCATAGAGATCGTTAAGAGCACCAAATTTCTTGGTGTTCACCTGGCGGAGAATCTCACCTGGTCCCTCAACACCAGCTCCATAGCAAAGAAAGCCCAGCAGTGTCTCTACTTTCTGCGAAGGCTGAGAAAAGTCCATCTCCCACCCCCCATCCTCACCACATTCTACAGAGGTTGTATTGAGAGCATCCTGAGCAGCTGCATCACTGCCTGGTTTGGAAATTGCACCATCTCGGATCGCAAGACCCTGCAGAGGATGGTGAGGTCAGCTGAGAAGATCATCAGGGTCTCTCTTCCCACTATTACAGACATTTACACCACACGCTGCATCCGTAAAGCAAACAGCATTATGAAGGACCCCACGCACCCCTCATACAAACTCTTCTCCCTCCTGCCATCTGGAAAAATGCACTGAAACATTCTGGCTATCACGACCAGACTATGTAACAGTTTCTTCCCCCAAACCATCAGACTCCTCAATACCCAGAGCCTGGACTGACACCAACCTACTGCCCTCTACTGTGCCTATTGTCTTGTTTATTATTTATTGTAATGCCTACACTGTTTTGTGCACTTTATGCCGTCCTGGGTAGGTCTGTAGTCTAGTGTAGTTTTTGTATTGTTTTACGTAGTTCGGTGTAGTTTTTGTATTGTTTCATGTAGCACCATGGTCCTGAAAAACGTCTCGTATTTACTGTGTACTGTACCAGCTGTTATGGTCGAAATGACAATAAAAAGTGACTTGACTTGACTTGGAAGATGTGGCCATGCATAGTGTGAGGTGGTGATTATTTGGCACATAATTATACATTAAATGGGCCAAATAGTCTTTTTCTATGGTTTCATCTGCATGTTAAAGGCATTTTACAAATGTAATTTGCTGTGTATAATGTCAGATAGGGTTCCACCATTTTGGCTTTTGAGGTCATGACCCTGTTTACTCTGAATTTCAGTTCTTACATCCCTAAGTCTCAGGTCTTTTCATGCTTTTCCCTAATATTTCATGTCTTTATGTAATTTTAATTTAAATGTTATTTTAAATTCTCTGTGCAGTCTGCCTTGGTCGAATAGCTGCCCGTACCGGGAGAACAGCAGAGACTGAGTGGGGTGAGGGGAGGGAGAAGAAACTAGGGTCCACAGAGGGAGGTCATGACTTGAGACCGAGAGAGAGAGATTGGGACGTACAACATGTGGGAAAACTACTCATAGATTCACTCGGGATGCACCTAGCTCTGCAGGATGAAAGAATGAGAGAGAACATGTAAAAGAAAAGGCAAGGAAAGAGTCAACAGGAGGTAATCGTAAGCACTCCCCAGCCTGGCTGCTGAATTGTTTCTCTGCGCCAGATCCTTTCTTGGAAATGGCTCGTAATCGCTGGTGTTGCTTCTTAAGGGAGACTTGGGCCGCATGCGAGTTGAATTATTTGTCAGTGCTAAGACCGATTACCCAGTGCGCGATTAATAACAGATTGATGTCGCTGGTTTGGCTGTGCACGGTATATCTCCGAGAAGACTCAAATAACACAGGCCCCATTGTGCAGCTGCACTCTCTGTCAGTGAGGGGTCTGCGCTGGAAGGGAACTGCTGACGCAGGTATCTGCTACTCTCAGCTTGCAGCAAGGCGAGCCTCTTAAAGGGACCCCGCCTCCTTGCCACCACAGTGGTCACACTGGAACTCTCAGCATTGCTCACCCCGTAAGGCTCTTCGGGGGCGTGGGGAGGGGGTGATTAGAAAACAAAGTAAGATGTAGGAAGAAGGAGTGTGGGGTGGGGAAAACTAAGTAATATGTAAAATTAATAAAGGGAAATAGGACAGTTGGTAGTGAGTGGATTTCATCAGAAGAAATAGAGAAAGAGGATAAGACGTAAGGGGACAGATGAGAAATAGAGGAAGATATAGGTGAAGGGTGTTAATAGCGATTGAAAAATAGAGTGAAGAAAAGGAAAATAGAGAAGGGATATGGAGAAAGGGAGCAAAAGTGAGGAGAAGTAGAGGGAGGTGGAAATGGAGAATGGAATTAGAAATGGAGTGGAATAAGGTAATGTGGACAGAAAGAGAGAAATAGTAAACACGATAAAGTCTGCAGATGCTAGAGATCCAAAGCAACACACACAAAATGCTGGAAGAACTCAGCAGGTCAGGCAGTACCCGTGGAAAGGGCCAAGACACTTCTTCAGGACTGAGAAGGAAGAGGGAAGATGACAGAATAAGCAGATGGGGAGAGGGGAAGGAGGCTAGCTGGAAGGTGAAAGGTGAAGCCAGGTGGGTGGGAAAGGTCAAGGTCTAGAGAAGAAGGAATCTGATAGGACAGTACAGTTGTCCATAGGAGAAAAGGAAGGAGGAGGGGACCCAGGGGGAGGTAAGAGGCAGGTGAGAAGTAAAAAGTTAGAGTGGGGAATAGAGGAAGGGATGGAGAGGGGGAGGAGAAATTAATATTGACGCCATCAGGTTGGAGGCTACTCTAAGTGTTGCTCCTCTATCCCAAGGGTGGCCTCATATTGGCACAAGTGGAGGCCATGGACCGATATGTCAGAAATAGGGAGTGAATGGGGAGGGTGAAAATAGAGGGGAAATGGGTGTGGATAGATAGTAAATGGGAGATGGGACATAGAAAGGTTAGAATAGGTTAAAATAGGGTCAAAACCAATGGAAGAAACAATAGTGAAAATGGAGAAGGCAACGTAGAATGGGGAAGAGAAAAAGTGAGAGGGCAGGAGTAGGGAGTTAACAGGAAAGAGGGAAGTAGAAAGATGTGGGAATGGAGGGTGAACAAGAGACGGGTAAATGGGGGAGGTGAAGAAGAGGAAATAGGAACAGCAGTCAGTTAGCACATGGCAAGGTCTCACAAATTTCTTTTACACATTTGGGAAAAAAACAACTCTGTTACTAATAACAGAAGGACTATTTATAAAGTTTGTTGTTTCCCTCTTAAAAGCTTTCTTCCCTTAGAGAACAGAATACGCAGGGAGCTGATAATGCAGGTTTGACTGAACTTTGGAATGCATCAGCACTTTAATGGAAGTCTTTCAGGTGTAGATAGTTTCCTGTAGATCTCCAGCTTGGCTAATGCATCAACTCTCACTCTAAACAGAGCAAGCTGTGAGGCCATTTAACCCACCATCCTGAAATCTGTGTCTAGAGTTTTAGTGACAGTGAATGAGGGATGGGATACCTTTTCACCATGGGATAAGCGTGATTCTTCTGGCAATGTAGAATTCCTTGGGTGAATCATCCTGGATTATGAACTGAAAATCTGCTCTGAGTCAGTGATAAATGTCCTATCATTGAGCTAAACATTGCAGGCTACTGGGAACTATAAAGAAATGGGCTTGATGCTTACAGAGTCCATTGCGTTCCAAAGTGCACCTGGCTCAGAAACATATCACTGGTCCTGTATTGTCAATAACACTAAAACCTAAAACCTACTGAATGGTCTGGAGTGAGTGTTTTGAGGATGATTTGAGGATGTTTTGGGAGTGTTTAAACTAATTTGCAAGTGGGATGGGACCCGGAGCAATAGAGCAGTGAAAGAAGTGCATGGGGTAAAGCCAGATCTAACATATAGAGAGGCTTTGAGGAAAGAGAGGCAGAATAAAGGGTGTAAAGGTAGTAAAGTAGAAGGGCTAAGCTGTGTGTACCTCAACGCAAGAAGCAAAGGTGATGAACTGAGAGCTTGGATACATACATGGAATTATGATGTAGTGGCCATTACAGAGACTTGGCTGGCACCAGGGCAGGAACGGATTCTCAATATTCCTGGATTTCAGTGCTTTAAAAGGGATGGGGGGGGAGGGGAGGAGGGGTGGCATTACTGGTCAGGGATACTATTACAGCTACAGAAAGGGTGGGTAATGTAGCAGGATCCTCTTTTGAGTCAATATGGGTGGAAGTCAGGAACAGGAAGGGTGCAGTTACTCTATTGGGGGTATTCTATAGGCCCCCTGGTAGCAGCAAAGATACAGAGGAGCAGATTGGGAGGCAGATTTTGGAAAGGTGCAAAAATAACAAGGTTGTTATCATGGGTGACTTTAACTTCCCTAATATTGATTGGCACCTGATTAGTTCCAAGGGTTTAGATGGGGCAGAGTTTGTTAAGTGTGTCCAGGACGGATTCCTGTCACAGTAGATTGACAGGCCGACTGGGGGAATGCCATACTAGATCTAGTACGAGGTAATGAACCGGGTCAGTTCACAGATCTCTCAGTGGGTGAGCATCTGGGGGACAGTGACCACTGCTCCCTGGCCTTTAGCATTATCATGGAAAAGGATAGAACCAGAGAGGACAGAAAAATTTTTAATTGGGGAAGAGCAAATTATGAGGCTATAAGGCTAGAACTTGCGGGTGTGAATTGGGATGATGTTTTTGTAGGGGAATGTACCATGGACATGTGGTCGATGTTTAGAGATCTCTTGCAGAATGTTAGGGATAAATTTGTCCCGGTGAGGAAGATAAAGAATGGTAGGGTGAAGGAACCATGGGTGACAAGTGAGGTGGATAATCTAGTCAGGTGGAAGAAGGCAGCATACATGAGGTTTAGGAAGCAAGGATCAGATGGGTCTATTGAGGAATATAGGGAAGCAAGAAAGGAGCTTAAGAAGGGGCTGAGAAGAGCAAGAAGGGGGCATGAGAAGGCCTTGGTGAGTAGGGTAAAGGAAAACCCCAAGGAATTCTTCAATTATGTGAAGAAAAAAAGGATGACAGGAGTGAAGGTAGGACCGATTAGAGATAAAGGTGGGAAGATGTGCCTGGAGGCTGTGGATGTGAGCGAGGTCCTCAATGAATACTTCTCTTCGGTATTCACCAGTGAGAGGGAACATGATGATGGTGAGGACAATATGAGTGAGGTTGATGTTCTGGAGCATGTTGCTATTAATGGAGAGGAGGTGTTGGAGTTGTTAAAATACATTAGGACAGATAAGTCCCCGGGGCCTGGCGGAATATTTCCCAGGCTGCTCCACGAGGCGAGGGAAGAGATTGCTGAGCCTTTGGCTAGGATCTTTATGTCCTTGTTGTCCACGAGAATGGTACCGGAGGATTGGAGGGAGGCGAATGTTGTCCCCTTGTTCAAAAAAGGTAGTAGGGATAGTCCGGGTAATTATAGACCAGTGAGCCTTACGTCTGTGGTGGGAAAACTGTTGGAAAAGATTCTTAGAGATAGGATCTATGGGCATTTAGAGAATCATGGTCTGATCAGGGACAGTTAGCATGGCTTTGTGAAGGGCAGATTGTGTCTAACAAGCCTGATAGAGTTCTTTGAGGAGGTGACCAGGCATATAGATGAGGGTAGTGCAGTGGATGTGACCTACATGGATTTTAGTAAGGCATTTGACAAGGTTCCACATGGTGGGCTTATTCAGAAAGTCAGAAGGCATGGGATCCAGGGAAGTTTGGCCAAGTGGATTCAGAATTGGATACAGGAGCAGAAGTAGGCCACTTGGCCCGTCGTGTCTGCTCCACCATTCAATCATGGCTGATCCAATTCTCCCAGTCACCTCTACACCCCTGCCTTCTCCCCATACCCTTTGATGCCCTGGCTAATCAAGAACCTATCTATCTCTGCCTTAAATGTACCCAATGACTTGGACTCCACAGGTGCTCATGGCAACAAATTCCACATATTTACCACCTTCTGACTAAAGTAATTTCTCCGCATCTCAGTTCTAAATGAACATGTCCATAGATCCCTGAAAGTTGCCTCACAGGTAGATAGGGTAGTTAAGAAAGGTTGTTAGCTTTCATAAGTCGAGGGATAGAGTTTAAGAGACGCGATGTAATGATTTAGCTCTATAAAACTCTGGTTAGGCCACACTTGGAGTACTGTGTCCAGTTCTAGTCACCTCACTATAGGAAGGATGTGGAAGCATTGGAAAGGGTACAGAGGAGATATACCAGGATGCTGCCTGGTTTAGAGAGTATGCATTATGATCAGAGATTAAGGCTTTACTCTTTGGAGAGAAGGAGGATGAGAGGAGACATGATAGAGGTGTACAAGGTAATAAGAGGAATAGATAGAGTGGGTAGCCAGCGCCTCTTCCCCAGGGCACCACTGCTCAATACAAGAGGACATGGCTTTAAGGTAAGGGGTGGAAAGTTCAAGGGGGATATTAGAGGAAGGTTTTTTACTCAGAGAGTGGTTGGTGCGTAGAATGCACTGCCTGAGTCAGTGGTGGAGGCAGATACACTGGTGAAGTTTAAGAGATTACTAGACAGTTATATGGAGGAATTTAAGGTGGGGGGTTATATGGGAGGCAGGGATTGAGGGTTGGCACAACATTGTGGGCCAAAGGGCCTGTACTGTGCTGTACTAGTCTATCTATCTATTCCATTCGTACAGGAGACAACGATCAAAGGGTACAGACTCAGAATGAAAGGCTGTCCCTTTAAAACTGGGATGCACAGGATCGAAATGAGTTGCAGAAAGTTGTGAACTCGGTCAGCCCCATCATGGTCTCTAGCCTTCCCAGCACTCAGGACATCTTCTAGACCCAATGCCTCAAAAAGATGGCATCCATCATTAACGGCCCCATCACCCAGAACATTGCTATCATCATGGAGGAGGTACAGGAGCCTGAAGACACACACTCAATGATTCAGGAACAGCTTCTTCCCCTCTGCAATCAGATTTCCGAACAGACATTGAACCCATAAACACTACCTCACTATTTCTTTTTATCTTTTTGCACTATTAATTTAACTTATTAAATATATATGAAACACCCTGGTTTCCATGGCTACGTAATTCTAGGGAAGACACTCTCAAGTCCCACCAAACTCATGAGATTGAGACAGCTCATCCCATCCCAAACCCCAGTTTGTGTGGATGCTGTGTAATTTGCTACCCTGTTACAAATTAGTGCCACAAAACTGCATGCGGTTAAAGGAATTATATTTATGAATCTTAACTAAAGGGTTAGTAAAGAGTAACAAAAAGAAAAGGGCCCATTCTAATTAAACAGTCGAATGTGCACAAGTCGGGGCTCATCTTGAACTTTTCTGTCACTCACGCGCTGGGCCCTGGGTCAGCGTGAATGCCCACACCACCTTCCGAACGTCGCTCGCAATCCATCCTGAACAAACGGGTCTCCCACCGGATCGTATGCTACGACCAGTCCTCCTCAGCGTCTTCTCTCTTCATCTTCTCTTGAACAAAAGCCCAAGACCAACCTTATTGTCCCTCACCAAGAAAACCTCCCGCTAATTGGATGGCACACATTCCACATCATCCCTTATTTTCAACACTAACCCAAACAGGCTGAAAGCAGAACAAACAGCTCTTACAGAACTGATAACTGAAATACCTACAGCGTAACAGTGAAGATGTGAACCAGGGCACTACATATATATACTTATTGTAACTTAGTTTTTAATTATTATGTATTACAATGTTCTGCTGCCGCATAACAAGTTTCACAACATAATATATGCTGGTGATACTAATTCTGGTTCTGAGGAGGAATTTCTTCAGCCAGTGGGTAGTGACTCTGTGGAATTTATTGGCACAGAGGACTGTAGACACTAAGTCATTGGCTGTATTTAAGGCAGATATTGATAGATTCTTGATTGATAATGAGGTGAAGGGGTTATAGGGGGAAGAGAGAGTATGGGATTAGGTGGCATGGTAGTGTAGTGGTTAGCACAACACTTTACAGTACCAGCAACATAGGTTCAGCTCCTGCCACAAGAGTTTCCCCTGGGTGCTCTGGGTGCTCTGGTTTCCTTCCACAGTCCAAAGATGCACCGGTTGGTAGGTTAATTGGTCGTCATAAATTATCCCGTGATTAGCTTCGGTTAAGTCAGGGGTTGCTAGGCAGCGCAGCTCGAAAGGCTGGAAGGGCCTGTTCTGCACTGAAGCCCAATAAATAATCAGCCATGAATTACTGGCGAATCAGACTCAACGGCAGAATGGCCTTACTCTGCTCCTGCTGTTATGGTCTGTATGGCCAGGAGTACTGCGTGACTATCTTCACCAGGACTTCATAATCTCCATTCAAGACAGGCAATCCTGCCTCCTGAAAAATAATCAAATAGACGGATAAAGTGCAAACTTAAAGGCACTGAGACAGATGGCTGAGTATTTGCAGAAAAATAGGTTTTAACAAGTACCTTATGGTTGAAAGATGGTTCAGAAAGTTAAAAGATGGATTTCCAGAGTTTGACATTGTTTTAAGAACCTAACCAGAACAGTGGTGTCAATGTTATATCCTAGTGGTATTTGCCTTTCCTCACTGCAATGCAGTTGTGGCTTCCATTATTACAAGGTCCCAATACATCCAACTCCAAGGATAGATTCACAGTTAATTGCTAGGAGAAATGCAACATCTCTGGGAGTGCCGTCTTCCAGGTGAAGAGCCAAACAGAAGCATCACGTGGGCTCTCCACCCTCATACACAGTGGTGTGCAAAAGTTTGGGCACCCCGGTCAAAATTTCTGTTACTGTGACTAACTAAGCGAGTAACGATGAACTGATTTCCAAAAGGCATAAAGTTAAAGATGACACATCTCTTTAATATTTCAAGCAAGAAAACTTCTTTATTTCCACCTTTTACAGTTTCAAAATAACAAAAAAGGAAAAGGGCCCAAAGCAAAGTTTGGGCACCCTGCATGGCAATACTTAGTAACACCCCCTTTGGCAACGCTTCTAAAAAGCTTGTAAACGCTTTTTGTAGCCAGCTAGAAGTCTTTCAATTTTTGTTTGGGGGATTTTCACCCATTCTTCCTTGCAAAAGGCTTCCAGTTCTGTGAGATTCTTGGGCCATCTTGCATGTACTGCTCTCTTGAGGTCTATCCACAGATTCTCAATGATGTTTAGGTCAGGAGACTGTGAGGGCCATGGCAAAACCTTCAGCTTGAGCCTCTTGAGGTAGTCCATCGTGGATTTTGAGGTGTGTTTAGGTTCATTATCCTGTTGTAGAAGCCATCCTCTTTTCAACTTCGACCTTTTTACAGACAGTGTGATGTTTGCTTCCAGAATTTGCTGGTATTTAATTGAATTCATTCTTCCCTCTACCAGTGAAATGTTCCCCGTGCTACTGGCTGCAACACAAGCCCAAAGCATGATCGATCCACCCCCATGCTTAACAGTTGGAGAGGAGTTCTTTTCATGAAATTCTGCACCCTTTTTGCTCCAAACATACCTTTGCTCATTGCGGCCAAAAAGTTCCATTCAAAAAGTTCAAAGGAACATCTAAACAAGCCGGGTGCATTTTGAAAACAAGTCCTGTGGACTGATGAAGTTAAAATCCAACTGCGACATCTCTGGGAGTGCTGTCTTCCAGGTGAAGTGTCAAACGGAAGCATCACGTGGGCTCTCTACCTCCATTTATATTACAATGGTCACCTCAAAAAGTATTTCTTTGCTCGCAGAAATGCGTGGGTTATTCTGACATTTGGAACTATTAGCTATCTCTTTATTCAGGTGCTGACCTATTGAGAGAAAGCCTGTGGTTCTCATGGACCAGCATATCACTGGTTAAGCAGCAGGATGGTGCACTTGCAAATTCACTAAGAGCTCTACATATTTCATGAGAATTAACAGAGTGTGAAAGTCCCCAAACAATAACCACACACTGAAGATATGATTAAAGGTGTGACAAACCACCACAAAGATTAACAAATGCAACGAGTAAAGGCAGAAGTCAAAGCCAATGTCTTTGACGAAAAGGTTATCCCAGGATTTAAATGAAGTCAACAGAAACTCATAGATTCAAACAACTTACAGTGCAGAAGGAGGAGAGAGATTCATTTATATCTTTTGGGGGTCAAGCATCAAGTCCAAGTTTGATCAGTTTAAGTTGTTTTAGCAGCCTGGCACATTGTTGTTGTTCTTGGACCAAAACCGGTACAAAGTGGCACTCTGAACCCTATTCACAAATAGATTGCCCACTCTCCTACCTTTACACTTCATGCCTTCCTGCGTTAGAGAATCAACTGTAGCTACAATGCCACAAGGACAGTGAGTTTAGAATGTTGGCTGAGCCTCAAGGAACATTGGCAAAAAGTATGAATGCATTCAACTCCATTTCAAGATGGCAGCCATTTTCCGCAGGGCAGGTTTCAGGAAATGGACCCACACCTCCCACAATAAGCAAGACCTGCATTTTTATAACCTCAGCAAGTCCCGAAGTGCTTCACAGCCAATGAAGTACTTTTAAAAACTGGTGGCTCACTGCAGTGTCCAAAATGCTGCAGTAAATTTGCAGTTCCCCAGAGGCCAATATGATAGTGAACTGAATTTTAGCCAGATGAATTGGGGAAAGAAGGCCTCCTGTGTTCTGTGAATAGCGGAGTCTCCTGTAACCAACCTAGAGACCAGTATAAGCCTTCATTTAAGGCCTCATCAGAAGAGCAGCACAGCCTCTCCCCAGTGATGAAGCTAGTGACAGACTCTATTTCACAAAAAGGCATCTAGCGTGGATCTCAAATCCATGCGGTCTTACTGCGAGCACCACCAATCAAGTCCCAGCTATGACTGCTGGCACTCGGGTCAACTACAACACATTAACCAGCACTCTGCTTTATATCGGTTCACCCAGCTGGAAATGAAAACAAGCAAACATGGGATCTCCCTATGCAAACTTACCTGATTAAAGCTGCCCACGTGAAAACTGCTTTATCCAGTTTGAAGAAAAAGAAACACAACACAAGAGATACTGCAGATGCTGGAAATCTAAAGCAATACAAATCAGCAACAATAATCAGTGTGGCTCTAGAACAGCAAGTATGATCTATCTTCTAAATCACAGAGCCACTCCAGCTTTGGAACTTCCTGCACATTTGCTAACGTAAGTGCTTTGGGCTTCTTGCTTGCACTGTTTCCACGTCCTTGCCAGGGGCGCACCTGGCACATCAGGTGCATTGGCATGCTCGGGTGGAGCAACCTGCAGTGCACAGCAGCCTCGTGTTCAGATGGACTGAGGAGGAAATACTGCAGATCATAATCAGAGCTATTGAAATAGAAAAGAAGTGGTATCATGCATTTCAGCATGAACACACAGGCATGCATATACAAATGCACTGTGTGCACACAAACATTTGTGCATACACAGATACACTCATTCACAGAGACACAAACTCACATAGAGAGATATGGTCAGACAAATATTAACACACAAAACATAGACCTACATTGCATGTGCTTCATACACACATACACAAAACAGATAGGCGCACACTCATGTGCCCAGATACATATATATATGCGCGTGTGTGTGCACGTGCGCACACACACACACACACACACACACACACACACATTAGATTCAGGTACATAATCTGATCAATGGTTTCTTCTCCTTGTTTGGCTATATAATTGAATCACAAGTGATCTATATTTTAACACAATGTCCCCAGCTTTGCTTCATGTCTCTTCTTTACTTACCCAACAGAATCCATGAACAGTTTTAGAAGCTGCTAATGACTCCCAGTGACTGTTGTTATTTTTGGGCAAGCATTCCAGGTTCCCACTAACTTTTTCATGGGCAGATGCACCATGTGTTGATTGACTCCTGTCGCTGAAGGTATTCACATCATTCCTACCTGGAGAAGCAAGGCAGCCATTCATGGATTCCCATTTGCCAGAAGGATGTACGGTACTGTGCAGAAGTCTTGAGCACATACTTATAGCTACGGTGCTTAAGACTTTTGCACAGTATGGCATTTGTCGACGTGGAGCTGAGAGTGAATCTGGCGGGAGCAAAGGATGTTGGGAATGGCAAGGGAAGAGTGGCATGGGAGGGGTGTGGGACAGGTGGCGGGGAAGTAGTGCCGGGGTGGGGGGTGTGTTTGGTGTGGGTGCAGACACCCGGCCCCGAGATACCAGGTAAAGTCATTTGATTCCAAAAACGCAGAACAAAAAGAGTGACAGAAGCAAGGTCAATCTGGAAATAATGGTCACATGACAGGATAGAAGGGTAATAAAGGTCAGCTGATTGCCAAGTAATGACCTCACACTTGGGAGCACCAGGGATTGTGCAGGAGGAACATAAGGATAATGCAAATCACGGAGTTTACAGTGGAAAGAGGAAAGATTGTAGCCAGAGGAAACTTGGGATATGTCAATTCGGTCAACCAATATTCACAATGTGAACATAAGTGCCATTTTGCTTGTGCAACTGTAAGAGTTTTATTGAATAACATTGGCTTACTGTGTCTTTGTGAAAAAGAAAATGCAGTTTCTCCTGCTCTGGCCTATATGTAACTCCAACATTAAACTAGTATAGTTGATATTTAACTGTCCTACGTTAACAATGAAGACATCTTTAAAAGGCAAGGCCTCTAAAAGGCAATATCCATCATCAAAGATGGCGTTACCCAGGACACGCTCACTTCTCATTGCTACCATCATGGAGGAGGTACAGGGGCCTGAAGACACACACTCAATGTATTAGGGGCAACTTCTTCCCCTCCGCCATCTGATTGCCGAATGGACAGTGAGCCCATGAACACTACCTCACCATTTGTTGTTCTTTTCTGCACTACCTATTTGATGTTCATAATATATATTTCTTATTGTAAGTTATAGTATATTCTATGTATTGCATTTTTGGGCAGACGGGGCTTGTCAGCCATGGTTAGCAGATCATCTGGTAGAAGGAAAACTCTGATCTCAAACCTCTTCTGCCTTGCAGCTATACCTGCTCATGGGGAAGGTTTCAAAGTAAACTCCGAGGAAAAGTCCAGAGTCAGAGTCCCTGTATTGGTCTCTGCCATTCTTTTGGATTCATCAGCAGTGGGGAGAGGGGGAGCTTGCTGCATGGGCAACAGCTTACTCTCCATATTGTGCAGAACTGGCTTGCGTATGACAGAGACAGACAGGGCACAAGATCCACAGTCGCCCTTGCAGGTATTGCATTGCCCTATGTATTGCAGTGTGCTGCTGCTGCAAAACAACACACTTCATGACACGTCAGTAATAATCAAACTGATTCTGATTCTAACAAGCCGCTTATAATGCTTTGAATTATGTATTTTTTAGAATGTAAACTTTACTACCAAGGCCAGCATTTATTGCTTACCCATATCTACTATTAATGTGGCTTACCACCATCTTGAGCTGCTGCAGTTCTTTGTGGTGAAAATACTTTCTTGGTGCTAATGGGGAGGGGGTAACACTTGGACACAGAGATCCAGGTCAGTGCCAAGTGACCCATTGGTTCTTTTTTCACTGATGCTGTTTTCATGTTGAGGAGGATCCCACAGCATAGCTGGCCGGGGCAACTTCAAAGTCAATCATATTGGTGCAGCCCTGGAGTCACTTATATGATGCCAGATTTGCCTCCATGAAGGAAATTTGTGCACCAGATGGGCCTTTGCTGTAATCTAGTAGTTTGTGGTTACAGTTACTGAGGCCAACTTTTACGTAAACTTAATTCCTGCCATAATTAACTTAAGTTGCAGAGGTACTGTTGTGGGATTTCAACCCAGGTTGCTGGATTGTATGTCCAGGACCCTTGGTTAAAGATCGATTCATTCCACTGTACATGTTACCAATGAACAAGAAAGGTTTTGGAATAGACCAACAAGTGATTTGTCTTTACCACACAGTGTGTTCTAATTCTGACTAACACACTGACCCTCCCCCACACACCCCTCCTCCTCCACTCCCTCCTTTCCCCAGCTCCACTACTTCCTGCTGATTCAGGCACTCAAAGCCTGGCGTGCGTCCAAGCTGAAGCACAAAGAACACACTTAATCACGAAGATGCTTTAGATTGGCCCTCAAGGACTACTTGTTGTTTTGTGCACTGTGGAGAATTTTACTGAAGTTTTCTGCTGCAGTAGAGAAGGAGAGCTTAACCCTTTAATATCCATCTAACACCAAGATATGTGCTCAGGATGCTTGGGCCTGTTTCAAAAGGAGGCTTATGAGCTGATTTAAGTCAGGGCATATTTGCCCTTGTCAGCTTTCCTCTCCCTCTACCACCTTTCTAGGTTGGATCTTATCCAAAAGCTGCTACCAATGTCTAGACTGACTGCAAGTGCCCTTAGTCACTGACCACACTGATTGTTCCCGTCCACATTGGCAGCAAGTGCCCTTTACTCATCACTGGCCACACTCAATGCCCATATCAACATTGGTGGCAAGTATCCTTGGGCCATCACTGGCCACACTGGTCACATGTATCTTTGGACCATCACTGGCCACACTCACTGTCTTACCACACTGGTTGCATGTATCCCTAGGCCATCGCTGGTTACCCTCCCTGCTCCTGCCCACAGTGGTGGAAAATGTCCTTGGGCCATCATTGGCCACAATTACTGCCCTGACGACACTGGTGACAAGTATGCTTGGCCCATCACTGGCTGTGTCACTGACCTCCATTGGTTTCTTATCCGCTACAACCCACGTTGCATAGCTTTACTCACTGCCCTGGTCAACTCTTCGAGCTGTACACTCCTCCTGTTCTGACCTCCCATCTGCTTCATTTGTTGCCCTCCACTGGCCAAAGTCTACCTTCTGAAACTGCCTCTTAAGACCCACCAGCCTCTACCTGCTCCTCAAGGCACCAGAATGCCTTGAGACAATTCGCTACCATCGAATGTCTGCATCCTAATATCTCCTTCAGTGAACCATTCTGTCTCTTTAGTGTATATTGTGGTTGTGCTGAAATGGAGAAATCAACCTTAAACTAACTTCTTGTCATGGTCCGGTCCGTGAAGTCCGTATTCCGGTTCACGGTCCGGTCCATCGACCCTTGCTCCAGGTTTTCCTGTCTACCCTGTTTCTGTTCTTGTTGAGCTCTAATTGAGGCAGCTGATGCTCGTTGGGGCTGGCTGCATAAATACCTTAAGAGACCAGGGTGTGGCTGCTGGATTGTTCTTGTCCTTACTCCTTGTATCCCTTGCTCTGTCTTCTGTTTCTTCGTCTGAAGCCTTGCTGGTAACTCTCGCCTCGCCTGAAGTTCTTGTTTTGCCTTGCAATGCCTGAAGCCTTGCCTTGTCTTGCTGTCTTGTCTTGGAGCCACCCCGTACTTAGCTCCCTTCCTGTCCCTTGCCTCCGTCGGGTAAGCCAGGCCGTCTTGCCGTTACCTGTGGTTGGTTCTGTCCCTTCTTGTCCTCTGCCTCCGTCGGGTAAGCCAGGCCGTCTTGCCGTTACCTGCGGTTGGTTCTGTCCCTTCCTGTCCCTTGCCTCCATCAGGTAAGCCAGGCCGTCTTGCCGTTACCTGCGGTTGGTTCTGTCCCTTCCTGTCCCCTGCCTCTGTTGGGTAAGCCAGGCCATCTTGCCATTACCTGCAGTTGGTTCTGTCCCTTCCTCTACCCCTACCTCCGTCGGGTAAGCTAGACCGTCTTGCCGTTACCTGCGGTTGGTTCTGTCCCTTCCTGTCCCTTGCCTCCATCGGGTAAGTCAGGCCATATTGCCGTTACCGGCGGTTGGTTCTGTCCCTTGCCTCCGTCGGGTAAGCCAGGCCGTATTGCCGTTACCGGTGGTTGGTTCTGTCCCTTGCCTCCGTCGGGTAAGCCAGGCCGTATTGTTGTTACCTGCGGTTGGTTCTGTCCCTTCCTGTCCCATGCCTCCGTCGGGTGGTGATCTGTGCCCTGCCCAGAAGTACCGTGCCCTGCCCAGGTGAACCGTGCCCTGCCCAGGAGGAACCTGCCTAGCCTCAAGCCTGAAGACTCCTGCCTCCTGCCAAGCCTCGCCTCAAGTCTCTAGCCTCAAGCCTGAAGACTCCTGCCAAGCCTCGTATATAGCCTCTAGCCTCGCCTGAAGATTCTAGCCTTCTGCCTCCTGCCAAGTCTCGCCTCAAGTCTCTAGCCTCTAGCCTGAAGACTCCTGCCAAGCCTCGTATATAGCCTCTAGCCTCGCCTGAAGATTCTAGCCTTCTGCCTCCTGCCAAGTCTCGCCTCAAGTCTCTAGCCTCTAGCCTGAAGACTCCAGCTTCCTGCCAAGCCTCGCCTCTAAGCCTCAAGCCTGAAGATTCCAGCCTCCTGCCTCCTGCCAAGCCTCGCTTCTAAGCCTCAAGCCTGAAGACTCCAGCCTTGTCCTGCCTGCCTGCCTGCCTGCCTGCCAAGCCTCGTCCTCACCTAGTTCTGGGGTCCGAGCCAGAGGCAAGACCCAGGTACTGGATCCATGTCCAGTCTCTGGCTCGGAGTCCAAGCCCGGGCTCCTAGCTCTCTTGTCCAGTCCTGTTCCGGGTTCCCGGTTTTCCTGTCCATGTCCTTGCCCTCACCCCGTATCCTAGTCCTGTCCCTAGTACCTCAGTGTCTGTGTCTTGCACTTGGGTCCGTTCCCAGCCACCTCCTTATGACACTTCCTTATCGTTATTCAGTTACCACTGTGGTAAAATGCGAAATTAAGTCTGTGTTGATATCAGGAGAGGGTGGCACATGCTTTGTCATAACGCTGGATTAGGTTGAGTAGCAATTGTTACCATAACTAGGTTCAGGTTTGAAGCATAACTCTTTACCAGGTTAGTGAAGCTGTCACTGGGCACAGGGCAGGAGAGGAAGTGTCATAAACATAGGGTAAAAGAGATAAACACTCAACAGAGAGACAAAGAAGAAACAAATAAGATAGTTTCATGTGCTGTATATCAATCAGAATCAGGTTTAATATCTCTGGCATAGGTCATGAAATTTGTTGTTTTTGTAGCAATGCTTAATAACAAAAACTGTGAATTACAATGTATATATGTAAAATAGTTAAATTTAATAAGTAGTGAGGTAGTGTTCATGGGTTCATTGTCCATTCAGAAATCTAATGGTAGAGGGGAAGTATCTGTTTCTGAATCGTTGAGAGTGTGCCTTCAGTCTCCTATACCTCCTTCCTGATGGTAGAAATGAGAAGAGGGCATGTCCTGGGTGATGGGGAGCCTTAATGTTGGATGACTCCTTTTTGAGGCATTGCTCCTTGAAGGTGTCCTGAATGCTGAGGAAGCCAGTGCCCATGATGGAGCTGACTGAGTTTACAACTTTGTGCGGCTTATTTTGATCCTGTGCAGTGTCACACCCCCATGTCAGATGGTGATGCAGCCAGTTAGAAAGTTAGAATCAATAACAGTCTTTAAAGAAGCAGTCTTAAAACTGAAAGGTCCGTCAACAAAAGTCGAAAAAACTAATGTTGTTGTCAATCTGAGAAGAAACCAGAGAATAGTAGATACACTTATCACTTCTGGCAGTATCTGTGGAGAGAGAAATAGAGTTAATGTTCCGGGTTAAGGCTTTCACCTGATGAAGTTATCTGATAAATCAACTGATAGGAGGTTATGGGACTGACAATGCTGCTGCATTGTCACCCACCTCTATTCCCATCCACAGGTGTTCTCTGACTTGCATCACTATTTCCAGCATTTTCTGTTTTTATTTCCCACTTCAAAGGAGGCATTTCTCAAAGTGAGAAGAGCTTGCACCAGCCTCCTTCAAACAGTGAAACGCATGTCTCACAGTGCAGAGCTCTTCACTGCAAGGCGTCCTGCTGTGTCCGAACTCCCAGCAAAAAAAAATGTGAGACTGTTCTTAACCTTCACCCTCTTTAATCAGTTCTGAACATTTTCTCAAATACTTAGAAGTGGCAGGTGAATGACGTGCTAAAAGGCACCAATCCAAGCAACTGGGAAAAGAATATGAGAGGAATTATTTTCACGCATTTCCTAGACCTGCAATCGGCGTAAGTTTGATAGTAAACCTTCTATATCTAAAGGGGATTCAAGAAATATTTGAGGTAAAATTACAGTGAGGTAAAATTTGAGGTAAAATTACAGTGCTGTGAATAAACAGGAGGGCCAAGGATGGCTGAGTAGAGTGTTAACTGGCTATTAGTTTTGAAATGTTGGCACAGCTATGATTAGACTGAATGGCTCCTTTTAGTGCATTATGTCTCAGTAATACATAATTCTGAACACTGATAAATAGTAACCTCCCTCCCTTTTTACACACAGTTCGAAATGCTCATCTCGCTGTCTCCCACTTCGCTGGCTCCTCTCCAGGGATCCACATTCAGTCACCACTCTCAGGGTCACTCACCTACTGATTAAATGTTAATCATCATCATTTCCTGGCCCCCTCATTTCATTTCGGTCATGCTGGTTTTTGAAATTTATTGAGGGCCTTTCAATTAATAAATCAAATCTTTTGGGATTTGACAGGCTTATGGAGTACAGCAACGTGGGCCAGTGTGTCTTTCTCTTAGTGAATGAGAGATGAAGCCTGACAAAGGAAGTAATGGCTTTAGGAAAAGAGAAAGACGGAGAGGGGAACACACACACACACACACACACACACACACACACACACGCACACACACAAATCAATAAGACATAGGAGCAAAAATAAGTCATTCGTCCCATTGATTCTACTTTGCCATTCCAACATGGTTGATTCATTATCCCTCTCAACCCTATTTTTCTGTCGTCTTCCCGTATCCTTTGTCGCCCTTACTAATCAAGAATCTATCAACCTATGCTTTAAGTATACCCAATGACTTGGCTTCCTCAGCCATCTGTGGCAATGAATTCTAGAATCACCATTCTGTCTGAAGAAATTCCTCCTCATTTCTGTTCTAAAGAATGTATTTTTAGGCGGTGCTCTCTGGTCCCACCAGAGGTATCTCCACCAATATAGGAAACATCCTCTCCATAGCAGCACAAACAAAATGCTGGAGAAACTCAGGCAGCATCTATGGAAAGGAATAAACAATCAACAGTCAGTTTGGGCCGAGATCCTTCTTCAGGACTGGAAAGGAAAGGGGAAGACGCCGGAATAAAAAAGAATAAAAATAAAAGGAATTTAAAGGAAGGTGATAGGTGAAACCAGGTGGGTAGAAAAGGTAAAAGAGTGAAGATGAAGGTATCTGATGGGAAAGGAGAGTGAACCATAGGAGAAAGGGAAGGAGAGAAACTAGGGGTAGGTGATAGGCAGGTGAGAAGAGACAGGAAGCCAGAAAGGGGAATAGAAGAAGAGGGGAGGGCAAGGAATCTTTTTTTCTCCATGTTCACTCTATCTAGGCCCCTAAGTATTTGTGGGTTTCAATGAGATCCCCCCTCAGAAACACACATGGACTGGTCATAAGATACATCCATTTACAGGGAGATTTAGTCTTAGAAATAGAAACACAATGAGAGTGAGGGACAGAAAGACTCATAAAGCCACAGAGAGAGATAGAGATAGAAATAGGCACACTGAAATTGAGAGATGGATGCAGAAATAGAGAGACAGCAAGACCCTGGGTCCCAGGGAGACATGAAATTAGTAACACAATGAAAATGAGAGGCAGAGACTGTAAAAGATTCATCGAGTCGTACAGCATAGAAGCAAGCCCTTCAGCCGAATTGGTCCATGTTGACTAAGATTCCTCATTCAGTATTTGGCCCATAATCATCCAAACCTTTTCAAATCTATGTACTTGTCCAAGTAACTTTTAAAAGTTGTTACTGTTCCTGCTTCAACCACTTCCTCTGGCAGCTCAGTACACCTGCATTCCATACTTCATGTAAAAAAAAAGTTGCCCGTCAAGTTCCTACTAAATCTTTCTCTTATCACCTTAAACCTATGCCCTCCAGTTCTTGTTTCCCCAACTCTTGGAAAAAGACTGAATGCATTCACCCTATCTGTGCCCCTCATGATTTTATGCACCTCTATAAAATCACCTCTCAGTTTCTCACAAAATAAAGTCTTAGCCTGTCCAATTTCTCCCTAGAACTCAGTCTCTCAAGTCCTGCCAGTATACCTGTAAAACCTTTTCTGTACGCTATCCAGTTTAATAACATCTTTCCAGTAGGGCAACCCAAACTGAAAACACTACTCCAAACGCAGCCTCACCAGCATCCCGTACAACTGTACTATGCTCTCACAACTTTTACACTCAACGCCCTGACTTATGTCTACCTGTGACTCCACTTTTAGGGAACTATGTATTTGTACTCCAAGATTCCTCTGTTTTGCAACACTCTCCAGGGTCCTGCTGTTCACTGTGAAAGTCCTATCTGGATTTGACTTTCCATAATGCAACACTTTGCATTTATCAGAATTAAACTGCATTTGCTATTCCTTGGCCCACTTACTCAGCTGATTAAGAAACCCCTGTAATTTTGGATAACGTTCTTCATTGTTCACTACCACTTATCTTAGTGTAATTTGCAAACCTACTAACTGAACACTGTACATTCTTACCATTGATATAGCATTAACCCCTGAGACACACCACTGAAGTTGCAGGCCTTCAGTCTCTGAATCAACCTTCTAACATCAAGCTAATGGAGCCAATTCTACTTTCTACCATCAAGCTAATTGTGTATCCAATTACCCAACTCATTCCTGGATTCCATGCGATCTAACCTTCCAAAGCAGTGGAACCTTATCAAAGGCCTTGCAGAAGTCCGTATAAACAACATCTGCTGCCCTACACAGATCATCTTTCTTGGTCATCTCATCAAAAAACTCCATCGGGTTCATAAGGTGTGATCTCCCAAGTACAAAGCCATGCTGACTATCCCTATTCAACCCTTGCCTTTCCAGATGCACATATATCTTATCCCTCAGAATCCTCTCCAGTAACTTACCTACCACAGATGTTAGATTTGCTGGCCTATAGTTTCCAGGTTTTTCTTTGCTGCCTTTCTTCAATAAAGCCATTAAATTCACTACTCTGCAGGCCTGTGGCACATCTCCTGTGGCTAATAATGATACAAGTATCTCAGCTAAGGCTCCCACAATTTCCCCTCTTGCCACCCACATTGTTCTTAGATAAACCTGGTCAGGCCCTGGAGATATGTCTACCATCATAGCTGTTAAGAAATCCAGCAACTTCCCTACTGTAATACGGACTATCCCCAAGATCTTCTTATTTACATTTCCTAGTTCTGAAGTCTTCATATCTGTTCCTATGGTAAAGACAAAGGAGAAATATTCATTAAGGACCTTGCACATCTACTGCAGCTCCACATAAAGGTGTGCCTTTGGTCTTAGCGGGGCCCTGACTAGAGGCTCAATGTCTCTCATTATTTAAGGTTTGCTACTGCTACCAGCCATGCCTTCACTCTAACAGGAACATGCAGACCTTCAGACTCCCGCATGCCTGTGGTCCTTTGCCCACAAATAACTTATTCTAATCAACCCTTGAAAGCTCTTGTCTCATACTGTCAAAATCCATCCTGCCACAATTTAGAATTTGAGCATGTAGATTAGTTCTATCCCTTTCAAAACCTGTCTTAAAAGTAGTATGATTATGGCCACTGGTCTCAAAGTGCTCCCCACTGCTTCCCTCCCCCCCCCCCATCACCTCAGTCACTGAGGTGAAGAGAAACATGGAAACCAATGAAAACACACAGACAGGTATGCGTGCACGCCTACTCTCCCTGTCTTCCATATGCCCATGCACAGTTACACAAAAACACACACACACACACACACACACAGAGTCCCAGTTGATGCAAAAAAAAACACCTTTGCTGTGACAATCCTATTACACAACTCTGCACAATATCCCCGCGTATTTGTTTTTCTAATTCCCAGTGACCACTTGGGGCCCATAATACCACCCCACAGGATAATCATCACTTTCTTATTTCTCAGCTCCACCCATAAAGCCTCACTAATCCTTCAGTAATTTCAGCTCTGACTACTACTGTGACGTTACTCTGAATCAAAAATGCAACTCCCCATCCCTCTTTCCTGTGCCACCGAAAGCACCTGTATGCTGGAACAGTAACCTGCCTGACCCGTCCCTCCTTCAGCCATGTTTCCATAATGGCAGTAATATGCCAGTGCCATGTGGCTATCCTACCCATAATGTGAAATAAATGCAGTTTAATCAGACAGGCTTTCCTCTCCCTTAATCATTCCCCTGCCTGTCATGCCTGTTCAAATTGCTATCACTTCCCAATTTCTCACTCGCCTCCCTGATGATTGGGATCCTGCCCCCTGCCCTCCCAACTACTAGTTTAAACCTACCCGAGTAGCACTAACAAACTTGCCTGTCTGAATATTGATTGCTGTCCAGAAGAGACACAGGGGTACACACACACACACACACACACACACACACACACACACACACACACAAAACATGTATGCACATAAACACACACACACACACAATGCAACATACAGAGGTGCCGACGTACACACATACATATTGAGATAGGTAATGAAGAGAAACATGAAGACTCAGGCAGCCACACAGAGATAAAGGAACAAAGAGAGGAAGACACACAGACACACACACACACACACACACACACACACACACACACACACACACACACACACCAAATAAGCTAACCAGCAATCACAGGAGACAGAGATAGACACAGAGTGTAAGAGACAGAGACGAATTAACAGAAAATAAAAACATTAAAAGCAGAACAAAAATCAGAAAACTTTCACACAAGTAGGAGGAAACAATAGAAGATTGGCAGAGAGAGGTCGATGAGCAAATCCAAGACAAAAATTAAGCAGAATTGCTGAAAATAACATACATGGAACAAGCATAATAAAACCCACAACACTTTGAACCACAACAGGACAGCATGTGCTAACAAAACCCACAGACACCTAGCAGTTTTAACACTTAGGAGGCTGCAGCTGCATATCTGCACTGTGGTTCTAAGCTGTTTTGATGATCCACTACCGTGCAGAACCGGATTCCTGGGGGATTTCCGGATCTGTCCTCGGCTTACAGTTAGGTGTCTCTAAAAGTAGTCACTGTTACCCTCCCTCACCCACACCAGCCTCAGGGAGGCTGACTCTTAATTTCCTCAGATGCACCAACCTCACTCAGGACTGTAGCATACCAAAGATTCAAATCTATCCGGAAAGGAAGCTGACTTAACCAGGATAAAAACATATTTGAAGAGATTTCTTACATTCTGTTCCTCTGTTAAATAATGTTTTATAGTTTTTTTTTGTTATAATTTCCTCTTTTGTACTCGCCAGTGTTCTCCCCGATGAGAAAACAAAACAGGATGGGTCAGGGCTAAACACCGTTACAAGCCAGTCTGCTGAACTGTCCACCAGATTTTCACACTAAATCTACGTCTGCTCACACACAACATTGCCTGGACAGCATCACCATCGGTACAACCTTAGATCATGAGGTACAAACCAGTGACCGAGAAGTTATGGTCTGTTTTCTTCTTTTGGGCAGTCCTTGGAGGTAGAGGATGAGCTGATTTGCTTCTTGTTCAGAGATGAGGGACCTGTCAGCTCTGCATCAGGTGGAGAGGTTGGGTGGGTTCTCCATCTCCTGCTTCTGGAGGACTCAAGTTTCCTGATGCCTCTTCATTGGACTGTCTAGGGCCAGGGATTCCCAACTGGTAACTGGGTCTAGGTACAGGGAAAAACTTAATTTTGCATGCCATCCCTACCGATCATTTCATGCTTCTTTGCTCACTATCTTGAATGTTGCTCTCTATTTAGAATGTGCTTTTTTATATGTTTTGCACCTTGGCCCCAGAGGAACATTGTCACATTCGGCTGTATCTATGTATGGTTGAATGATAATTGAACTTGATTTGATATGAGAAAGTGTGGTGCAAGGAGAAAAATAAGGTGCAAAAAATAACAATATTTACTGGAGAATGCAGCCTAACAGGTGTCTGTAACAAGAACTCAAGAGTCTGTCCTATTGAACAAGAGGTCCATTCAATAATCATTTAACAGCAGGATAGAAGCTGTGCTTGAGCCTGGTGCCACATACTTTCAGGATTTTGTATCTTCTGCCCGATGGAACAAGCAACCACAACCTTGGACTCAACTTCACTTGGACCAAAGAACTTGCTGTGGATTTCAGGAAGGGGAAGCCCGAAGAGCACACATCAACCCTGATTGAGTGGTGAGTGGTGGAAAAGGTCACAGAGTCATAGTACATTTCAGCATGGAAACAGGCCTTTAGGCCCATCTAGTCTGTGCTAAATCATTAATCTGCCTGGTCCCATCAACATGTACTCAGACCATAGCCTTCCGTACCTCTCACATCCATGTACCTACTCAAATGTCTCTTAAACGTTGAAATCCACCTCACATCCACTACTCACGCTGGCAGTTCATCCCTCATTCTCACCACCCTCTGAGTGAAGAAGATCCCCCTCATCTTGCTCTTAAATACTTTGCCTTTCACCCTTAACCAATGACTTCTAGTTGTAGTCCCATGCAACCTCAGTGGAAAAACACACACAAAATGCTGGAGGAACTCAGCTGGCAGGCAGCATCTATGGAAAAAAGTAGAGTCAACGTTTCGGGCCGAGACCATTCGGCAGGACTTTCCTGCCCAAAACGTTGACTGTACCCTTTTCCACAGATGCCGCCTGGCCTGCTGAGTTGCCCCAGCATTTTATGTGTGTTGCTTGGATTTCCAGCATCTGCAGATTTGCTCTTATTTCCCAGTGGTAAAAGCCTGTTTGGATTTACTCTGTCTATATCCCTCATAAGTTTGTATACCTGTATCAAATCTCCCCTCAGTCTTTATGTTCTAGGGAATGTAGTCCTATTCAACTTTTCCCTGTAACTCAGTTCCTCACGTCCCAGAACCATCCTTGCAAAGTCTCTCTCATTCTTCCATCTTATTTACATCTTTACTGCAGGTAGGTGACCAATACTGCACAACATACTCCAAATACAGCCTCACCAACGTCTTATACAATTTCAACATAACTATCTAACTCCTGTGCTCAATACATTGATTTATGAAGGCCAATGTACCAAAACCGTTCCTTATGACCCTATCTACCTGCGATACCACTTTCAAGGAATTGTGGATCAGTACTCTAAGGTCCCTCCATTCTATCACACTCCTCAATGCCCTACCACTCACAGTGTCAAACCTACCCTGGTTGGTCCTCCCAAAGTGCAACACGTCACACTTGGTTTGCATTAAATTCCATCTGCCATTTATAAGCCCATTTTTCTAGCTGGTCCAGATCCTGCTGCAAGCTTTGATAGGCTGCCATGGTTTCCACAATACCCACAATCTTGGTGTCATCTGAAAATTTACCACATTATCATCCAGATTGTTGATATAGATGGTAACAACAATGGATCCAGTATGGATCCCTGAGGCACACCACTAGCCATAGGCCTCCAGTCAGAGAGGCAACTAATTACCACTGCTTTCTGGCTTCTCCCACAAAGCCAATGTCCAATCCAAGTTAATACCCCATTTTGAGTGTCCAGCAACTGAACCTTCTTGACCAAGCTTCCCTGAGGGACCTTGTCAAATGCCTTGCTAAAGTCCACGTTGACAACATCCACTACCTTGCCTTCATCAACTTTTCTGGTAACTTCCTCGAAAAACTCTATAAAATTGTTTAGACCAATTGGTTAGCTACCACCCACAAAGCCATGTTGACAATCGCTAATCAGTCCCTGCCTATCCAAGTACTTATTTATCCAGAACCTCTGAATGCCTTCCAATAACTTTCCCACTACTGACATCAGGCTCACTGGTCTATAATTTCTCGGTTTATTTTTAGAGACTTTCTTAAACAGTGGAACAACTTGAGCTATCCTCCAGTCCTCCAGTACCTCACCTGTTGCTAAGGATGATTTAAATATCCCTGCTAGGGCACTTGTCTCCCACGGGGTCCAAGTGAACACCTTGTTAGTCCCTGGGGATGTGTAAACCCTAATTTGCATCAAGACAGTTAAAGAGTCAACATTTCAGTCCAAGACCCTTCTTCAGGACTGGAAAAAAAGACAAGAAATCGAAACAAGAAGGTGGGGGAGGGGAGGAAGAAGTACAAGGTGGTAGGTGATGGGTGAAAGTGGGAGGGTGGGAATGGTGAAGTAAAGAGCTGGGCATTTGATTGGTGAAAGAAATAAAGAGCTGGAGATGGGCGAATCTGTAAGGAGAAGGTAGAAGACCATAGAAGAAAGGAAAAGGGGAGGAGCACCAGTGGGATGTGATGGACAAGTCAGGAGGTAAGCTGAGAGAGGGAAGTTTGAGAAATCAACATTCATGCCATCAGTTTGGAGGCTACCTAGATGGAATATAAGGTGTTTCTCCTCCAGCCTGAGTGTGGCCTCATCATGGTAGTAGAGGAGGCCATGAACTAACATGTCAGAATGGGAATGGGAAGTAGAATTTAAATGGGTAGCCACCGGGAGATCCCGCTTTTTCTGGCAGTTGGAGTGTTGGTACTCTGTGAAGTGGTCTCCCAATCTAAGTCAGGACTCGTCAATATACAGGAGGCCACACTGGGAACTCCGGATATAGTAGATGACCCCAATAGATTCACAGGCGAAGTGTCACTTCGCCTGGAAGACTATTTGGGGCCCTGAACGGTAGTGAGAGAGGAGGTTTGGGGGCAGGTGTGGTACTTGTTCCGCTTGCAAGGATAAGTACCAGGAGGGAGATCAGTGGGGAGGGACAAATGGACAAGGGAGTCACATAGGGAGCGATCCCTGTGGAAGCTGAAAGTAGGGTGAGGGAAAGATATGCTTGGTGGTGGGATCCCATTGGGGATTGCAGAAGTTATGGAGAATTATGCGCTGAATGCAGAGGCTAACGGTGTGGTAGGTGAGGACAAGAGGAACCCTCTATCCCTTGTGGGGTGGTGGGAGGATGGGGTGAGGCAGACATGCGCGAAATGGAAGAGATGCGGGTGACGACAGCATTGATGGTGGAGGAAGGAAAGCCCTTTCTTTGAAGAAGGAGGACAATTCATTAGTTCTGGAATGAAAAAGCCTCCTCCTGAGAGCAGATGCAACAGAGACAGAGGAACTGAGAGAAAAGGGGTTGGCATTTTTACAAGTAACAGGGTGAGAAGAGGTATAGTAGGGGAGGGTGGTGTCAGAAATGGACCAGCTAAATTTGAGGGCGGGGGGGGAAGTTGGGGGCAAAGTTGATAAAATCAACGAGCTCTGCATGGGCGTAGGAAGCAGCACTAATACAGTCATCGGTGTAGCAGAGGAAAATTTGGGGAGTGATACCGGCATATGTTTGGAACGTAGACTGTTCCACGAAGCCGACAAAGAGGCCGGCATAGCTGGGACCCAAGCAAATGCCTACGGATACACCTTTGGTTTGATAATCCCATTAATGTGGTCATACCTTTCTTATTCATCAATTCTACCCACCAAGGCCTCACTAGATGAGCTCTCTAGTGTGTCCTGACAGAGTACTACTGTGACGTTTTCCCTGACTGGTAATGCCAGCCCTTCCCTTTCTATCACGTCTGAAACAATGGAACCTCAGAACACTGAGCTGCCGTTCCTAACCCTCCTGCAACCAAGTCTCATTAGTGGCTACAATATCATAATTCCATTTGCTGATCCATGCCCTAAGCTCATCCGCCTACCTTACAATACTTTTTGTATTGAAATAGACACAGCTCAAAACATTAGTCCCACCATGTTCAACCTTTTCATTCCTGACCTTGTATGTAGACTTGACAAAGTTTTTCTCCACAACCTCTCCACTACCTGTTCTGGAACTCCGGTTTCCACACCCCTGCAACTCTAGTATAAGCCCTGACCACCCCCCCCCCTCCCCATGCAGCACTAGCAAAATTTCCTGCTAGGATGTTAGTTCCCATTCCACCACCCCACTGCCCCACCCCCCCAGTTCAGGTGCAAAATGTCCATTCTGTGCAGGTCCCTGGAAGAGAGCCCAATGATCCAAAACTTTGAAGTGCTACCCCCGCACCAACTCATACAGTTTAACTGTATGATCTTCCTATTTCTGGCCTCACTAGCATGCGGCCCAAGTAGCAATCCTGAGATCACAACCCTGGAGGCTCCATCCTTTAACTTAGCACCTAACTCCTTGAACTCACTTTGTAGGACCTTGTTACCCATTCGACCCACACCATTGGTCCTGACGTAGACCGCATTTGGTTGCTCACCCTCCCACCTAAGAATGCTGTGGATTCGAACCGTGATGTCCCTGACCCTACCAGCCGAGAATCATGTTCTTATGCACAGAAACTCCTTTTAGTTCCCCTAACCAATAAATCCCCTTTCACTACAGCTCACCTCAAATCCCTCCTTCCTTTCTGAGTCACAGAGCCAGACTCAGTGCCAGAGGCCTGACTGCTGATGCTTTCCTCTGCCAGGTCATCCCACTCCAATGGTATCAAGAGTGGCACACCTGCTGTTATAGGAAATGGCCACAGGGGTAGTCTGCACTGGCTGTCTATCCCTTTTCCCCCTCCTGACAATCATGTAGTTACCTGTGTCCAACACCATGGATGTAACTACCTCCCTGTACATCCTGTCAATCAATCCCTCAGCCTCCCGAATGATTTGGAGCTCATCCAGTTCCCGCTCCGTCTCCTCAACATGGTCTGATAAAAGCTACCTCTGAGTGCATTTCTTGCAGGCATAGTCATCAGGGATACTGGAGATCTCCTTGCCTTCCCACATTCCACAAAGGGAGCATTCCAGTATCCTGTCTGGCATCCCCACTGCTCTAAGTGTGCAATAAGAAAGAAAGAAGAAATAATCAAAAAACGTTTACCTACGGCCTATGGCTCTCTTCACTGAAGCCTCAATGAGCCAAAGACTCAATACCCCACTCCAACACTGACCCACTCATGCAATGGCCACTCCCAAAATGGCCGTTAACTCTTTTGATTGGCCTTTGCCAAGTGCCTAATTATCCACAATCCAATATCTCCTCAGAAACTCTAGTGTGCAAAATGTATCAACTGCCCACACCTTTTTTTAAAACGCTCTCTCTCGACATAATCCCATGACTTCTCGGGATTGTGCCATATAAAATGTGCTAACTGCCCCCGTTCACTCCTTAGTAAGCAGCTTCAAGTTTTATTTTATTTAGAGACACAACGCAGAGTAGACCCTTCTGCCCCTTCGACCCAACAACCCCGATTTAACCCTAACCTACTAGCGGAACAATTTACAATGACCAATTAGCCCACCCGATATGGCTTTGGACTGTAGGAGGAAACCGGAGGACCTGGAGAAAACCCACACATTCCACGTTCTGGACATCAACATCTCAGAGGCTCTATCCTGGCTCCAGCACTTTGGTGTGATAGTGAAGAAGGCATGTCATTAGGAGTTTGGGGAGATTTGGTGCATCACCGAAGACTCTCGCATACACTCAGTGGTTACTTTATTAGGTATACCTATATACCTGCTTGTTAATGCAAATCATCCAAAGACGTGGCAGGAACTCAATGCATAAAAATGTGCGGACGTGGTTAAAAGGTTCAGTTGTTGTTCAAATTAAACAACAGGATAGGGAAGAAATGTGATCTAAAGTGACTTTGACTGTTGGTGAATGCAGCAGGCCAGACAGCATCTATAGGAAGAGGTACAGTTGAAGATGTACCTCTTCCTATAGATGCTGCCTGGCCTGCTGCGTTCACCAGCAATTTTTGTGTGTGTTGCTTAAATTTCCAGCATCTGCAGATTTCCTCGTGTCTGCGTTTGATTGTTGGTGCCTGAAGGGGTGGTTTGACTATCTCAGAAACTGTTGATCTCCTAGGATTTTCATGCACAACAGTGAACTTATCTGTGATTGTGGTTTTCTTTATACTAACATCTTGTTTTTCAGGTTTTTTTTCCTTCACTTCAAATAATTTATGTCCATTTTATGATCTGTGTGTTACCTGAATCTCTGTGCTGCAAGTTCTCCATTCCACCTGGAACTCAGTCTGCACATGACACCAGACTCGGTTTGACTCTCCTTGTAACTGCATGGGTTTCCTCTGGGTGAACTGGTTTCCCCACCGCATCCCAAAGGTGTGCGGACCAGAAGGTAAATGGACTCTGCCAGTTGCCGCCACCGTGTAGGCTCTAGAGGGGGAGACAGGAATGTGGAGAGAGCAGATATATCATCAGCAAAAATGGGCACTTGACGGCTGGCAGGGAACCGAGAGACCTGTTTGTGTACTGTGACTAGATGGGCTGATTGGTCTGTCTCTGAGTCATTGTTACCTCCTAGTGCCCTCAAACCCCAACAGAAAGGGCTTGAGAGCACGAGGGGCCAGTGGAATATCTGGTGAGTACAGAACCACACCAGGAGGCCCTCCACAGTTGCGAAAGCATTAAATAAGGAAGAGTTAACTGCAAACATCAACAACACTAAGAAGGCAGGGAGTGAGGGTGCAGTGTGGAACAGAATAAGGAGAGTAACACTGTCTAAAATGAAAACAAATAACTACCCAGAGAGGGAAAAAAAAGCTGAAGGTCTCCACAAAGGAGAGATCTTAAACAAAGAGGTTTATATTTCTGGATTCTGCTGACTGCACAGAACAGAGAGCACCAATGCCTCACCTCCCCCAACCTACTGGAATAACTACCAACCGTAACATCGATGACTCAAGAAAGCAGTGAGGGACGCTCTCAGACTTGGCATCAGAGAAGGCTGATTAAAGTTAACATTAGAATCCCTGGGGGAGAGCCCCCTTTAAATATTGTAGTAATTATCTGTTCAATTCTCTTTATGTCTCTTGCTCTCCCTTTCTGAGTCCCCCTCCTCATGACATGTACACAACAAGACAGACAGGGCGCAACTGCATTACCCAGAGAGCTGTGCCTGAGTCAGCACTTCTCCCAGGGCTGGATAAAAATAGTCGACCTGCCGCCCTTTCTCTTGCCTCTCGCTTCGTGATTAATTCTGCAGCTCAAGCCAAACAAAGCCAGCAGACAACGCTGAACATAAATCTCCCTTGTACGGATGTCTGTCGGTTCCCTGATGTGTGCCTGCAGTCCCTCACTGAAACCGAGCACTGGCTTTTGTTTTGTGAGAGTACGGACGATTAGCCAACTTGGAGCAAAACTGGATTTTGCAAGCTCGCAGCCTCCTCCCCCTCTTTGTGGCTGAGTGATTAAATCAACAACCTGGATTTATATTGTGCCCTTAGCACAGTTAAATGTTTCAATGGACCACAGGAGAGTTTATCAAACAAAATTTGACACCCCAAGTCACAAAAGGGGTTGCTTTGGACAGATGAACAAAACCATTTCAAAGATGTTGGCTTTAAGAAGCACTTCAGAGAAGGGAGAGAGGCCAGAGTTTATAGTAAATTGGTAAATTAGTTTATTGTTATCACGTGTAGTAAGGTACAGTGATAATCTTTGTTTTGCGTGCCATTCATACAGATCATTTCACCCCATCAGTACATTGAGACAATACAAGGGAAAACAATAATAGACTGTCTCCAGACTAACTGCTATCCAGCCACCAGTCCGAAACCTCATCCATAACATCAACCAGCTACTGAACACTTGTAATTCCCTCCACAGTCCCCTCTGATTTGCCACTCTCCTCCCCTCCTGTGGAATCGTTCCAATAGATTTGATGATGGCGGTGTACAAAGAGACCTGGCAATTGTCATTTATTAGTGTGATGTGCCGTGGGATGTGTTGGTTTATTGCCACCTGCACTGAAATACAATGAAAAGCACGGCACCGAGACAGAGCAATCCTTGCATAAGTACATTGGGGTAAGTAAGAAGCTAGCAGAATGCAGAATATAGTGTTGCAATTACAGAGAAGGTGCAGTGCAGGTGGACAAAAGACGTGCAAAGACCATGGTAAAGCAGACTGGGAGATCAAGAGTTCACATTTTAGTGTATGAGAAGTCCATTCAAGAGCCTGATAACAGAGGGATAGAAAGTGTTCTTGACTCTCACCAGCATTCAAATGCTTTTCAAAACAGTGTGAGTGCAAGCTGGCTCTGGATTATTTACTGACTGCCCTTCAGTCATGTCAAAGATCTTTTGTTCACCATCTTCAAAACTTTCGAAAGGGGAAAATACAGGAAGGCTAACCGAAAACACTACGTCATCATACAAAAACACAAAAAGGTAGGATCAGGAGTCGGCCACTTCAGTCCCTCAAGCCTTCCCTGTCTTTGAAAATGATCATGGCCCATCTACCCCATGCCTCATTTCTCTTTCTGTGACTGTTACCACAACCCTCAACCCCCAGCGCTTCCAAAATGTACTGTATAAATGTGCTCTCTGAGTACCCTTGATGATCTGGCCTCCACAATTCTCTGTGGCAGATGCACACACTCTTCCTTTGAGAATAAACTCGTATGCACTTCAATTTTAAATGACGTCTTCCACCCGCCCCATCACTAAAAGAGTAAAACACCACTTTACAACTGAGGCCATAATATATTTTAGATTATGATTTCTTGGACTTCATGCTGCAAATATCTCGTGGCATTTCTCAGAAAAGAAATAGGAGAGGACAGAGTTTAGAAGACTCGAGGGAAATACCGTAACCCTGGTTGAATTGGCTGAGGTAAATTGTTATGAGAAATAAGCCATAACTCAATCAGCAACACTCTTGTCTCCACATTTGAGGCCTGTGTTCAACTCTATTGAAATTAGCCCCAAAACCAGGTTGACAGCATATTAAAGTACTAAACCAGAGGTTTCTGGATAAGACCTTAAAACTGAGGTTGTGTGTACCTGTACAGGTAGACATTAAAATCCCATTGTTGTTATTTCAATAAGAAGCAAGGTAGTTGTCCATGGTCGAAACATTGTAGATACTGGGAGAATGAAATTCTGGAAACATTCAGCAGGTCAGGCAGCATCTAAGGAAAGAGAAACACAGTTAATGTTCAGGTCAAAGACCCATCGTCAGCAATGGGAAGGAGAGAAAATAAGTTCTCCATCGTGTTCTGGTAAATTGTTATTCCTTAACTTTAGTCCTAAAACAGATCGTCTGATCATTTAGTTGGGTGGGTTAGTAAGTTCATAGATATACAAACTTGGTGGTACAGTGGATTGTGTAGAAGATTGCTAAAGGACACTGCAGGATGCGCTTTAGATCGGTTGCAGGTATGGATGGAGAATGGCAGATAGAGCTTAATCTGGCCAAGTGCGAGGTATTGCACTTAGGAAGATCAAACAAAAGAGACGGTACAGTGATAATGGCAGGACCTTAAACAGTGGCCTACATCCCTCTATGGCCTACATCCATAGCTCCCTGAAAATGGCTCCACAGGTTATTACACTACTAAGGAAACTATCTAGTACACTTGGTCAAGGCAATGAGTTCAAGAGTCGATAAGTTATATTGTAGCTTTATAAAACTCTAATTTGGGGTATTGCGTTCATTTCTGGTCGTCCCATCATAGGAAGGTAATGGAAGCTATGGAGAGGGTGCAGAAGCTGTTCACCAGGATGCTGTCTGGATTAACACAACAAAATGTTGGAGGAACTCAGCAGGTCAGGCAGCACACTTGGAAATGGATACACTGTCGTTGTTTCAGGTCAAGACCCTTCTTCAGGACTGGGAAGGAAGGGGAAGATGCCAGAATGAAAAGGTGGGGTGAGGGGAAGGAAGCTAACTAACTGGAAGGTGATAGGTGACAACAGGTGGGTGGGAAAAGTTGAGGGCTGGAGAAAAAGGAATCAGAATCAGGTTTAATATCATCAGCATACCGTATGTCGTGAAGTTTGTTAATTTAGCGACAGCAGTACAATGCAATACATGATAAATATAGAAAAAAATGAATTACAGTAAGTATACATGTGTTAAATTAAGAGTAGCAGGGCAAAAACAGAAATAATAAAAAAGTGAGGTAGTACTCATAGGTTCAATGTCCACTTAGAAATTGGATGGCAGAAGGGAAAAAGTTGTTCCTGAATCATTGAGTGTGTGCCTTCAGGCTACTGTACCTCCTCCCTTCCTGATCTCATAGGAGAGGAGAGTGGACCAAAGGAGAAAGGGAAGGAGGAGGGCACCCAGGGGAAGTAATAGGTAGGTGAGAGGTGGGGTAAAAGGTCAGAGTAGGAAATAGAGGAGGGGGCAGAAATTAGTTTTGCAGATGGAGAAATCAATATTCGTGCCATTAGGTTGGAGGTTACACAAAGTAAAGGCATCTGTTAGTCTTGCGAGACCATGGCCTGGGCAAGGTTGTATGGAAGACCAGCAGTTGCCCATGCTGCAAGTCTCCCCTCTCCATGACACCAATGTCGTCCAAGGGAAGGGCATTAGGACCCATACAGCTTGGCACCAGTGTCGTCACAGAGCAATGTGTGACTAAGTGCCTTGCTCAAGGACACAACATGTTCCCACGACCTTCAGATCGCTAGTTCAATGCCTTAACCACTTGGCCACGTGCCCAGGAGGTTACACAAACACAATATAAAGTGTTGCTCCTTCACCCAGATGGTGGCCTCATCTTGGCATAAGAGTAGGCCATGGATTACAGGGCACGTTCTACCAGAAGAGGTTGGACAAACTTGCATTGATTTCTTTGGAAAGGGGGAGGCTGAGGAGAGATCTGGTAGAGGTGTAAGAGAATGAGAAGAATAGATAAAAAAGATAGTTGGTATCTTTATTCCAGGGTCAAAACAATTAAAGTGAAAGTGGGTGAGTTCAAAGGAGACGTGCGAGGGAAGTTTTTTTATGCGGAGAGTGTTGGTTGCCTGGGTCGCGCTGTCAGGATTGGTGGTGGAGGCAGCACGGCAGTCTAGGGGTCAGCGTAACACTTTACAGCAACAGTGATTGGGGTTCGATTTCCACTGCTGGGGTTTATACCTTCTCCCTGTTTTCCCTGGTTGCTCCCGTTTCCTCCCACATACTTTCCAAAGGCATACGGGAGTAAACTGTGAGCTTGCTATTTTGGCACCGGACACATGGCAACACTTGCAGGCTGCCCCCAGCACATCCTCGAACTGTGTTGATTGTTGACACAAACAACATATTTTTCTGTCTGTTTCAATGTTTCAACATACATGTGACAAATAAGGCTAATTTTCAAAATTTAATCTTTTATGATACAGGTTTTCAACAGGCTCTTATATAGATATAAGACCCTGCAGAGAATGGAGGGATCTGGGTGTTGTATCAGTGGAAGGGATAGATTTAGTTTGGTATTTCAGTACTAGTTTATTTAGTTTGGTGTAACATTGTAGGCTGAATGGTCTGTTCCTGAGCTACACAGTTCTTTGTTCCATTATTATGAACAGTGGCAGGTTATTGTGTATCCCTGTCAATGTAATAATCACTGGGAACTAAGGTTGTCATAGCTGGGGATGGCAGTGGGGATAAGCTCCCACTACCTAAGCAGTGCTCCAAATGATGTGCGGCTCTAAAGGCCTCTGACAACCAAGTCCAATCCTTGGCCTTCAAGTGTGGCTTAGCTACTAGGCCTGGCGGAACTGTTTCCACTGACAAGAGAAGGGGCAAAGGTGGACTTGAAGGGGCAAAGAACTGGCGCCTCAAATCCAGCCGCTTTGGGCAGGTGAGGCTCGTCAGCCTCGGACGACAGCCTGCCTAGGAGAAGAAAACTCTCATTTTAAATCTCCGTTGCCTTGCGGCCATACCCACCCATGGGAAGGGCTTTGGGAGTAAACCCCGGGGAAGAAACACAGAGCCGGGGTCCCTAAGGCAGTTGGTTGTTGTTTAGAACTTCACTCTGGCAACCTCTGACAACACTGGTGCCAAGCTGTATCGGTGCTTGCCCTTCCCTTGGACTACATCAGTGAAATGGAGAGGGGGAACCCACTGCAGAGGTGCAAACCCATGATCCCCTGGGATCGATGGCTGCCTACTACTGGGAACTTGCAATGTGCAAACTGGTTGCCACATTTCTTACAATAAAGTAGGAAAAATAGTTTAGAAATTACATATATTTTTTGGCTATAAAGTGCTTTGGACTTTATTGGTCACAATAGGTGCTTTGAAATACAGTAGAACCAGAAGAGGAAACTCTTTCTTTAATGCAGCGAGGTTTTACGATTTGGAGATCTGCAAGGTTCCCTTCTACAAAGACTCATTCAAACTCATTCATTGAAGTGTGATACTCTAAAGGGGATCTGGATGAATTCTCAATGAAAGTTATAAGGATGGGGAAAGACTGGGAATAATTGGAGAGACCTTTCAAGGAGGAAACATTTCTCTGTGCTGCATCATTTCATGAGGCCAAACTCTTTAGCGAGAAATGGATGGAATGTTCAACATCGTAAAAGGCCATGATGAAAGGTCAGAGTTCGAGCTTCTCACTATGCTGTTGCCACAGTTATAACCTTCCATTCCTTTCCCTGTGTGTTCATCTTGTTTTCCCTTAAATACCTTCAAGAAACTTTCTTGAATGACTCCATGAAGCATTAGTTTTGCTACTCTGTGGATGAAGGAGATTCTCCTGAAATTGTTGATTTTCCAGTGACTTTCTGGTATTGAAGGTCTTTCAGCTGGATTGACCACTTGTACTGAAGAGAAATTAGATAGAAGCTGATAACAGTAAGAGAGGAGATGAAAGAAAATGGCTTACAGAATTATAGAAAACTCTAAGATGTTTCACAAATATGTAAAGTGAGAAGTAATGTAATATGTAAAGTGTAAAGTACAAGTTAGGCCAGTTAGAGACCAAGTTGTAATCTGGGTGTGGAAGCATATGAAGGGTTTCAAGTGAATACTTTGCATCAATCGCCATTAAAGAGGGGATTGATGCAGACATTTATATTAGAATATTATGCTCCTAGGGTCTGTTAATATTGCTGTCCACTATGGCAATTGACAAGGATAGAATGACCAACAAAATCTCCTTTATTGAAGACAGTCAGTACTTATCTCACGAGTGTGACTGCTACAACATTGGATCAAAGGTTATACCCCATGTTACACATCCTTCTTAAAGGTACACACAGACATTCATATAAAATACATTAGTAAAATGAGCAACATACCCATTCAAATGACCAGCGATCTATAATACAGGTTGGAACTCTCTGCTCTGGCAACTCCTGTGGCCCAACATGTAGTACTGATTAACTAACCCTAACTAAGCTCTAATCAAGATAAAAATTACAAATGCCTGTACAAATCAGTACCTAATTTATCGACCAGTGAATGTTTGGTGATCCCAGTTGACAGCAATCTTAGCCAGCAGTGACTTGGAGTTATTGAAACTTTGGGTTTCTGCCAGTTCTCGGGAACAGAGCCATCACTAGCTCATGGAGTGTCCTGTACATCTGAAATGTCCCTCTGCTCAGAAGTAGCTGATCAGGTCAGCTTCTGTAGTGCAGCATTTTCTGCCATGTGGCACCAGTCACGTCCCAAAGTCAACAGGTGAGTGTTTCAACCTTTGTGTCTTTAATAATGATTTATACATCGGTAATTATGATCCAGGGTGAATAGTTACATTTAAAGGACGGTAACCAACTGTAAATTAAATGAACCTTCAGACTTTCCAAACTTGTGATATCCCCTTATCTATAAAGATCATAGGCTGGTTTTACTAAACGTGGCAGATTGGCAAAGGTACATATTACAGTGCCTATAAAAAGTATTCACCCCCTCCACCCCGGAAGTTTTCATGATTTATTGTTTTACAACATTGAATCACAGTGCATTTAGTTTGTTTTTTTTTACACTTTTCATCAGAAAAGACTTTTACAGGTCAAAGTGAAAACACATTTCTACAAACTGGAAACAACAGGAATTCTGCAGATGCTGGAAATTCAAGCAACACACATCAAAGTTGCTGGTGAACGCAGCAGGCCAGGCAGCATCTCCAGGAAGAGGTGCAGTCGACGTTTCAGGCCGAGACCCTTCGTCAGGACTAACTGGTACAAACTGGTCTAAATTTATTGCAATGATTAAACACAAAATAATTGATTGCATAATTATTCACCTTCAAGTCAGTATTTAGTAGATGCACCTTTGGCAGCAATTATAGTCTTGAGTCTGTGTGGATAGATCTCTGCCAGCTTTGCACATCTGGACACTGCAATTTTTCCTCATTCCTCTTTACAAAACTGCTCAAGCTCTGTCCGATTGCGTGGAGACCGAGAGTGAACAGCCCTTTTCAAGTCCAACCACAAATTTTCAATTGGATTGAGGTCTAGACTCTAACTTGGCCACTCCAGGACATTAATTTTGTTGTTTTTAAGCCATTCCTGTGTAGCTTTGGCTTTATGCTTGGGGTCATTATCTTGCTGGAAAACAAATCTTCTCGCAAGTTACAGTTCTCTTGCAGACTGCATCAGGTTTTCCTCCAGGATTTCCCTGTATTTTGCTGTATTCATTTTACCCTCTGCCTTCACAAGCCTTCCAGGGCCTGCTGCAGTGAAGCATCCCCACAGCATGATATAACCACCACCATGCTTCATGGTAGGGATGGTGTGTTTTTGATGATGCCATACATAGCTTACACCAAACATAGTGCTTAGTCTGATAGCCAAAAAGCGCAATTTTGACCTCATCAGACCACAGAACCTTCCTCCAGCTGACTTCAGAGTTTCCCACATGACTTCTGACAAACTCTAGCCAAGATTTCATGTGAGTTTTTTGCAGCTGTGGCTTTCTCTTTGCCACTCTCCCATAAAGTTGCCACTGGCATAGCACCCAGGCAACAGCAATACGCAAAGTCTCTCCCATCTCAGCCACTGGATCTTGTAACTCCTTCGGAGTTGTCACAGGACTCTTGGTGGCCTCCCTCACTAGTCCCCTTCGTGCACAGTCACTCAGTTTTGGAGGACAGCCTGCTCTAGGCAGATTTACAGCTGTGCCATATTCTTTCCATTTCTTCATGATCGACTTAACTGTGCTCCAAGGGATATTTAGAGGCTTGAAAATTTCCTGTATCTATCTCTTGAACTGTGCTTTTCAATGACCTTTTTGCGGAGATGCTTGGAGTGTTCTTTTGTCATCATGGTGTAGCTTTTTGCCAGGATATTAACTCACCAGTAGCTGGACCTTCCAGATACAGGTGTATTTTTACCACAATCAGTTGAAACACCTGGACTGCACAAAGGTCTCCAAAAACATATCTCTATTTAAAGAATTATGTAACTTCTAAAATCAATTGGCAGCACCACCGATAATTTGGTGTATCATATTAAAGGGTGTGTTACTTATGTAATCAATTATTTTGTGTTTTATATTTGTAATTAATTTAGATTACTTTGTAGAGATTTGTGTTCACTTTGACATGCAAGAGTCTTTCGTGTTGATCAATGTCACCTCCCACCATGCTGATCTTCCCCACACTCTGGGCTCTCAGTGTCTAAGCATTTCCCACTGGTATCTGTGAGTCCCTGAAAGTATACTATGGCAAAGGAGGAAAGGCAGATTCTAGCAATGGCAGTGGGGTCCAGGCCCAAGGTGTGTTGATGCGATGGGGCCCGGGTCCTGGTGTGAGGAACGGCCCGATCTTTGGACGCTTTAAACGCTGGGCCAGATGGACTGGAAAGACAGGGTGTAGATTAGAATGGATTAGATTATGAGGACATGCAGTCCTCTTTTATTGTCATTTATTAATGCATGCATTAAGAAATGATACAATATTCCTCCGGTGTGATATCACAGAAACACAGGACAGACCAAGACTGAAAAACTAACAAAAACCATATAATTATAACATATAGTTACAACAGTGCAACAATACCATAACTTGATGAAGAACAGGCCATGGGCACAGTAAAAAAGTTCAAAGTCTCTTGAAAGTCCTACATCTCACGCAGACAGGAAAAGGAAGAAAACTCTCCCTGCTATGCCCGACCACAGTTCGACTCTGAGTCGTCCGAAAACTTTGAGCTCCGATCAGCCCTCCGACACTGAGTACTGAGCACCATCTCTGCGGAATGCTTCGACCCCAGCCTCGGTCGCCAGCAGCAGGCAAAGCTGGGGATTGTGGGACCTTCCCTCCGGAGATTCTCGATCGCACAGTAGCAGTGGCAGTGAACCGAGCATTACAGAAGTTTTCTCCAGATGGTCCTCTGTGCTTTCTTAACGTCTATCTCCATCAAATCAGAATTGTCCACGGCATCCTACTTACAAATACGATATCATTTCACCGGAGAGCTGCGCGCGCTGTGTCGCGCCGCCATCTTCTCCTTCTGCCTCTTTTGGTGTAGGGACCAAAGACAAGAGTTGGGCTGGTTCTGCTCGCTGCTCTACAACACTTCCTCTGATTTTTGCAGCACTGAGGCTGAGAGTCTGCTCCAGCTGTTCTGGGCTTTGTGTCTGAGGACTCACTTTCCTTCTACATGCTATTTGCTTATTTTTATTGTTTGCATGTGTAACGCGCTATAAGGATTCACTGCTAATGTAATGGCTTCTCTGTAATGTTCACTGCTGAGGTAACGGTTTCTCTGTAGCTGCAATGTTTGGGCTATGGCTGGAGATAACAGGATTGTGGTTTATGCATGTTCGCCAATCAGTGATTGTTGCTCTGTCTTGTGAATCGGAAGGATGTTGTTTTCATGGTCTTTTGTCAAGGAGAGAGGAAGAGGGAAGACGTGTGGAGAGAGCAGGTAGACCACTGGATGGAGTGGACTGGGATCTGAGGGTCTGAAGTTCAGCAATGGTTGGAGGAGACCGACGGTGGAAGAATGACGACTGAGTGAGCTCCAACGTGAACTTTTGACTTTTCCTTGAATTGGGCCCCTTTTTTAAAATTTTCATTACTAACCCTATATTTAGATTAAGATTCATAAAGTTCAATCATTTAATTGCATATGGTGTACTGTCTGATATATTGCATTATGGGTTTGTAACATTACACAGCATCCACACAACATGAATTCTCAGTGTGGCGGGGCCAAAGGCTGTTTTCCCCTAGGCAAACACGAACTGGGCGAGCCTGAAGGTTACACACGGTTTTTTCCCTTGCTCTGCACATTTGGTGTTTGTCGGTCATTTTTTAATGGGATCTTTTGGATTTCTTGTTTTGTGGCTGCCTGTAAGGAGGTGAATCTCAAGGTTGTATAATATATACATACTTTGATAATGAATGTACTTTGAACCTTTGAACTTTGAACTTTCTGTTTTCTTCATGTCATCAGTGGCCTCACTCCTCCCCAAGTGAAACTGCATTGCGTTCCTGATTAACTTCTCCATGGCAAAGCCAATCCTGTATGTAGAGAGCGTTGCCAGGGTTCTCTCATCCAAGAGTTCAGGTATCAAAGGATCCCCAATGCGCATGTTAAAGTCTTCACTTTGCACTATCTTGTCAATGCCCTTAGCCTGACCATCTACTCACCAGCCATTCCATCTGGCTCTGGGCTACACGTCATATTGCAGTTTTTGGAGCATAATGAGCTGCAATGCCCTGCAAGGATTTTACATCATCAGAAGACATTTCAGAAATGGATTAGGGTTTTAGCAAGTTCATCAACATCTCATATGCCTTAGGCCCACTATCGAGAGTAATATCACATTCCCCTTCTCCCAGGTGGCACCATTCTGATTGTTTCTGTGAATGACACCCAATGAACCCCTGGGTCCGTGAATCAGTGAGACTGGCATTCAGGATCCCACTATGAGTGAATCTGGAGGTCAAGGCCTGGAGTTCGGTGATCCGTGGGTCCTGTGGGCGATGGTAGGAACTGAAGCCCAGGGATTGAATTGGACCACTGAATGTCAAGGCCCATTGAACAGAACGCTGGATCTGCAAACCTCTGTGTGTCCCTGTCTGCTGGAGGCTGAAGAATATGGACTGTCTGGGGGTTAGAGGACCGTGTACGTGGGTGGGAGGGAGGAGCCGGCTTGGTTTGCTGTTGCTGTTTTGTTGTTTGTTGTGTTTTGTGTTGTTCTGTTGAGCATTGTGCACCAGCTGTGTTGGTGCTCGAATATACTGACCCTTGTGTGTGGTGGTTGTTAAAACAAATAAGGTATTTCACAGTATGTTTTGAGGTACATGTGAAAAATAAACTTGAATCTAGAATCTTGATGATATCAGTTGTGCTCAGGAACATCTCCAATTGTTCCATGTCGAGAACAAAAGGTTGAGTCTGATCAATACTCTTGGTAATCTATTCACCTCATCTACTGCCTGTAATCATCACAGCTCTGGCTTGAGAAACCTTTATTATCTCGCACTTTACACCACCCACTTCCAGTAGCAAACCCAAATTCATCCCCAATGAAGTGTGCATAAGAACTTTTAAATTGACATTCACATTAATCAAGGATGGAGCTCTCAACAAAACACCCTTTACTGAAGAAAGTCTATACTCAGCTGAGACCAATAGGTGGTACAGCAATGTATCAAGAGTTGTATTATGTGATACTCATCCTTCTTAAGACTGTACTCATCTTTACTACTGGGAGGAAGAATATGCAAAGACAGATGTGATTTATGTGGGGAGAGAGGGCATATCAAAGGCTCTACAATTCTTAAAAGGAGAATAAATTGCTCAGCCCAAATAAAAAGAATCCCTATTTCCAAACCTGCAAGAGGACCATAGACTTGTCGTAGGGTTTGGAGGCTTGTGTGCCTCAGTGATCAGAGAGCTATGCTGGCTGGCATCGAGGCATTATGGGTTGGCTCTTGGTAGGGTCACCCATATCAAACAGGTCAAAGGGTAGAGGACAGACTTAAGGCTGATTTATACTTGTGTGTATGGGCTACGCCGTAGGTCTGATTTATACTTTTGCGTAGCCCTACGCCGTAGTGCGTCTGCGTCGCACTGCAATTCTCCGCCAAAACGCTAGTTGGCGGTGGGGTTTCTATGCCACTGTGTTGAGTTTCTTCGTGAGAGACATGGACAAGGAAATGCATTTCAAATATTTTCGGATGTCGGCAGGTAGATTTGACGATTTGGTTCATCGTCTCCAACCATTTATTTTGCATCAGTGTACAGACATGGCGAAGAAAAGCAACCGGAAATGCGTAAGAGGAAATGCGATGCTACCAAGCGGACCAATCACAGTTGCTGCGGTCTGCGTCGCCATGACGCATGAGTTACATTTTTGGGAAGGTGCACATCACCCTACGGCGTAGGGTATGCGGTACCTACGGCGTACATTTGACGCAGAAGTATAAATCAGGCTTAAGAGTGGTTCACTGGTCCTCCACCTTTGGGGGTTCAGCTCAGGGCTAACAACTCTGACTAGTAAAATAAAATTGTTATGAAAACAGCAGTGAAGAATCTTTTAAGATTTAAGAGGGCCCTGGTGAAGCTCAGTGGCTGCTTGCTGGTGGCAAATAAAACAAAGAGAAGAACTAAATACTTCATTAATTACATTTTTTTCTGCTAAACGATCACTATGAACAGTAGTCTGTAACTTCCCTGTAGGAGTTGAGCTTTTGAACCGCCTGTACAGCCTAGCATTTTTGCAGTGGGAACTAACGGCTCGAAGATGCAGGAGGACTGCGGCGTGGTGTGTACGGCCAAATCAAAGTGGTGCGGTCCGGGACGGAGTGCGGGGAATGAGCCAACGTTTGGCCGTTCCTGGAGCGAACTTGGAGGCAATTCAATTCCGCAGAACCGAGGGAAGGAGTGGAGCCGGCAGGGGGTCTGGACCTGGGCCTGAGATTGAGGAAATATCCGAGTTTTCATCGATTAAAGTACTGAGCCACATTGGAAATGTTGGGTACAGGCCCAGGAGCAAGGTCTGGCCAATTTAAGCCTCCAGCCATATTGAAAGGACAGGGTGGCGGGGCCAGAGGCGAGGCACGCCCGGTTCAAATCACTGCCTGCGAAGCTTACTCATCTCTGCGCTAGACTTCGACTTGTTACTCCACAAGGTTTACTCATTTTTGCACCGAACTGTGGCTGTGGCCTGCAAATATCACAGTGTGAACTTGCATTTGTGAACTTCAGTTTTGAATGCTACTTGCTTACTTGTATTGTTTGCAGTTTTTTCTCTCTCTGTCATTTGGGTGTTGACAATTTTCTTTGGTTTAAATGGGTTCTATTGTTTTTTTTTTGTTTTGCGGCTGCCGGTAAGGAATCTCAAGATTGTATAAAGTATACATACTTTGATAATAAATGACTTTCCACGTCTGAGTGCGACAGCAATCCTGGGTCTGCACCCGGGTCTTGCATGACTGACAGTGATGAAAATGGAGGAAGTGACCAGCATGATGATGAAGCAAGCCCTGAACACAGACAGAGACGGGAGACCTTCATTGCTGCCCTAAATGCCAGTGGCGTAGCAGGCAGTCACAACACTAATTCTGAAGAGGAGAAATAGCTAGACAAAGATTGTTAGCAAATTATTAGAGTATTTATCTGTGCATCTATATAAATCATCATTTTAAAAGATGCATGTTTATCCAATCAGCAGGGACCTGATAAAGAAAGGTTAAGTTAAATTAGTTGGGGATGACTCTATGAGTAACGATTTGTTTTTCACAGAGATAGGAAGGAGTGTGACACATTTGATGTCATCTTACCCAGATACTAGGAATGCTTTGCAGAGTGCTTGATGATGGACTGAATGGGAAAAGCTCATGGAATCCAAGGGAAATTGGCAAGACCATAAGACATAGGAGTAGAATTAGGCCATTCAGCCCATCGAGTCTGCTCTGCCATTTAATCATGGCTGATCCCGGACCCCACTTAACCCCCATACGCCTGCTTTCTTGTCATATCCTTTGATGCCCTGACCGATCAGGAAACTATCAACTTCCGCTTTAAATATACCCATGGACTTGGCCTCTGCATTCCATGACAGAGAATTCCACAATTCACCACCCTCTGGCTAAAAAAAATTCTCCTTACTTCTGTTCTAAAAGGTCACCCCTCAATTTTGAGGCTCTGCCCTCCGGTTCTGAATACCCCCACCATTGGAAACATCCTCTCCACATCCACCTTAGCTAGTCCTTTCAACATTTGGTAGGTTAAGATGGATTAAAATCTGGCTCAGTGGGAGGAAACAAATGAAGTTCACAGCTCTAAGTAAATTTATTATCAAAGTACATATATGTCACCATATACAACCCTGAGATTCAATTTCTAAATCCATAGAATAATAACCACAACAGAGCCAATGAAAGGCCAACTTGGGTGTTTAACCAGTGTGCAGAAGTCAACAAACTGAGCAAATGCAAAAAGAAAGCAATCACAATAGCAAATAAATCAGCAATAAATATCAAGAACATGAGATGAAAAGTCCTTGAAAGTGAATCCATAGGTTGTGGGAACATTTCAGTGATGGGGCAAGTGAAGTTGAGTGAAGTTATCCCCTTTGGTTCAAGAGCCTGATGGTTGAGGGATAGTAACGGTTCCTGAACCTGGTGGTGTGAGTCCTGAGACTCCTGCACCTTCTTTCTGATGGCAGCAGTGTGAAAAGAGCATGTCCTGGGTGGTGGGGATCGCTGATGATGGATACTGCTTTCCTGTGACAGCGTTGCATGCAGATATGTTCAATGGTGGGGAGGGTTTTACCCGTGTTGGACTGGGCTGTATCTACTACATTTTGTAGGATTTTCCGTTGAAGGGCATTAGTGCTTCTGTATCAGGCTGTGATGCAGCCAGTCAATATACTCTCCACTACATACCTATAGAAGTTTGTCAAATTTTAGATGTCATGATGAATCTTTGCAAACTCCTAAGGAAGTAGAGACACTGTTGTGCTTTCTTTGTAATTACACTTTCATGCTGGGCCCAGGACGGATCCTCTGAAATAATACACAGAGGAATTTAAAGTTGCAGACCCTCTCCACCTCTGATCCTCTGATGAGGACTAACTCACGGTCCTCTGGTTTCTTTCTCCTGAAGTCAATCATCAGCTCCTTGGTCTTACTGACAAGAGACTTTTGTTATGGCACCACTCAGTCAGATTTTCAATCTCCCTCCTAAACGCTGAGTCGTCACCACCTTTGGTTTGGCCTACGACAGTGGTGTCAGCAAACTTGAATACGACGTTGGAGCTGTGCTCAGCCTCACAGTTATAAGTGTAAAGTGAGTAGAGCAGGGGGCTAAGCACACAGCCCTGTGGTGTACCTGTGCTGATGGAGATTGTGGAGGAGATGTTGTTGCCAATCCAAATTGACTGGGGTTTGCAAGCAAGGAAATCCAGGATCCAATTGCACAAGGAGGCATAGAGGCCAGGGTCTAGAATTAAAGAAGTATATGGTTAACTGCCTCAGGAGTGGTGTTTTGTGGGAGATTTGGCCATTCCAGAGCTACATGAACTGTAGTTTTGGTTGGCTCAGTTTTAGCCCCCTTGCTTTAATGATTTAAACAATGGGGACCATGATTAAAGGATTTGCCTGATGAAACCAAAATTGGCAGTATGAGAGTGAAGTTGAAAGGTTGTAGATGGCAAGTAGCAGTGGTCTGACCTGGGCACAGAGGGGCCAATTTGTACTCAGTTTAGAGAAGTGTGACGAATGGATTTGGGGAGAGTAAGCAAAACAGTGGAATACAATGGTGGGATGCTAAACACTGTATGGGATCAGAGTGCCGGCTCACATATCTGTGGAGCAAAAGGACAGTGGCATAAGATAGTGAAGTTAGATGCAATTCCTCGATTAAACGGTCAAAGCATTAAACACAAATATGGGCAGATCATGCTGGAACTGTATAAAGCACCAGTTGGGTCACAGCTGGAGCTTTGTCTACAGTTCTGGTCACCTCATCACAGGAAGGATGTGGTAAAACTGAAGGGGGTGCAGAGGGGATTTACAAGGGTGTTACCAGGATGCAGAATTAGAAAAAATAAATTTCAGCATTGGCAGTATTTTCTTAGCAAGTACTGAAGAATTATATGAATCAGTCAGGGAATGGGGAAAAAAAGAGATTGAAAGGAGATTTAATAGAGGCCTAGGCACGTAAAGTGAAAGTATCTATTTTTCTTAGCAGACATGCCAATAACTAGCAGGCATAAATTGAAAGATAATTGGTAGAATTGTGGAAAATCTGCAGAAAGTTTTATTCATTATAAGACTGGTTGGTGTCAGTATTTTATTGGCTGAAGGGGTGGTGGAGGTAGAAACCCCAGCAAGTCCATAAGTGCCTGGGGAATCACACAAAGAGCCTCACCCTGCAAGGCTACTGACAAAGAGATGAGAAGAATGAGTAACTTAATTTGCTCCTTTCTTTCCCATAGGGACACAATTGGCCAACTGCCCACACTTCTGTCCGATTAATTTTTTAAATTACGATTCCACATGAGTTGTTTGCTATTTACACATCCATTCTGTAAGTTTGTTGGTATTTATTTTGTCACAGTTCTAGCTTCCATTAACTAATCCCCCCTCAACCTGATGTCTTCTGCAGTTGTTGAAGCTGTAATTCCAAATCTTGGATGATGAACCTCAGATCTGACCCCAATGCAATGTTCCCACCTGTTTCCAATCTGAGCAACTACTTTTAACAACTATTCTTTGGTCTTGAAACCCTTTGAAACAGTGCAGTGATCTGTGCATCACCCAGCGGAATTCAGTATAAAACCAAACCTACTGCAGTCCTATGCGTCATGCAGATTTTACAATGTTAAATTGTATACACATGCAAACCACTAGACATACAATACATTGGGCAGCTAGTATATAACACTTTTTTTTGGCGTGTGCGTGTGCGTGCGTCCATGCATGCGTGCACCTGTGCATGTATGATGTTGGCGGGACGATGTCTTTTTCATGCCTTCACAAGGCGCGGAGCGAAAGAGAGAGAGACTGTGTGGCGCGGCACTCCTCACACAGACGTTTTCGCAGTATTTTTCCCTTTATTTTACGAGGTCGAGTAGCGATCTCGACACTCAACCCAGCACGGATGGGAAGCGTGCTCGGGAGCGGACCCGACTGGGTTCAAACCTGGGAACCTCCGTTCCAGAGTCCGGCGCTGATGTCATTGCACCACCAGCCGGCCCGTACAACACTCTTTTTAATGTTATCGATGATCTCAAACAGGACAGGTCACCCTGTCCATAACAAATCATATGCGACCTAATTCTGTATCAGTAAAAGAGGACCAGTCCCACTCAGAGCCTGTGGCCTTGATCTCCAATGCTTGGACCCTCTGGAAATTGACATGTTTAGTCATTGCTTGTTCCCAGCACACTTGCCCTTCCCACAATACTCCTCTTCATTCCCCCCTCACACATACCCCACCCACATCCCTCACACACCTCCCTCTTGAACCTGGGTCTTTGGCGCTCTGCGGCAGTGGAACAATGAACTAAACCGCTGCCTCCCAGTGCCAGAGAACTCTGTTAAATCCTGACCTTGGGTACTGTCTGTGTGGAATTTGCACACTCTCCCTGCAACTGCGCTACTTTCATCCAGTTGCTCTGGTTTCCCATCACGAACCAGAGGCCTACTGGTAGGTTAATTTTAGCCACCTCTTTGTAGGAAGGATGTGAAAACTTTAGAGAGGGTGCAGAGGAGATTTACTAGGATGTTGCATGGATTAGAGAGCATGCCTTATGAGGAAACATTATGTGAACTAGGGCTTTTCTCTTTGGAGCACAAGGAAGTTGAGAGGTGAATTGAAAGAGGTGTTTAAGATGGTGAGAGGCATAGATAGAGTGGATAGTCAACGTCTCTTTCCCAAGGCAGAATGGCAAATACAAGAAGGCATAATTTTAAGGTGATTGGAGGAAAGTATAGGAGGGACATCAGAGGTAGGATTTTTCCACAGAGTGGTGGGTATTTGGATCACACTGCCTGGGGTGGTGGCAGAAGCAGATACATTAGGGTACAGTTAAGGGACTCATAGATAGGCCCTTGGAAGAATGGAATAGAGGCCTGTGTGGGTGGTAAGTGTTTGATCAATCTTGGAACAGGTTAAAAGGTTGCCACAACATCACGGACTGAATGGCCTGCACTTTGCTGTGATGTTCTCTGTTCTCTGTCCATTGGCAAAAAGCAAGCTGAGTGATGCGTATGTGTGAGAGGGAATAAGTTGGAGAGGTTGAGGGATGTGGGAGTGACAATATAGGGGCCAGCATGCACTTAATGGGATGAATGTCCTGCTTCTGTGGTTTATTAAGTATAAGCCCACTTTCTGAATGATTTTGAAAATAGCTATAAAAGCTTGCTGGGTATATGCAGTCTGATCACTAGACGTTTTTTTGTTTATCACACCATTCTCCTTAAATCTAGAAACTGTTCTGCAGGAGATCAGCAGTTTCTGAGATACCTAAACCACCCCATCTGGCACCAACAATCATTCCACAATCAAAGTCACTTACATCACATTACCTCCTCATCCTAATGTCTGGTCTGAACAACAACTGAACCTTTTGATCATGTCTGCATGCTTTCATGGGTTGAGTTGCTGCCTCATGATTGGCTAATTGGATATTTGCATTAACACCAGCGCCTTTACTTCCTGAGGAAGCTGAAGAAATTTGGCCTGTCCCCTAAAACCCTCACTAATTTTTATAGATGCACTGTAGAAAGCATTCTTCTAGGGTGCATCACAACCTGGTATGGAAGTTGTCCTGTCCAAGACTAGAAGAAGCTGCAGAGGATCGGGAACACAGCCCAGCACATCACACAAACCAATCTCCCATCCTTGGACTCACCTTACACCGCACGCTGTCGAGGCAGTGCTGTCAGGATAATCAAGGACACGACCCACCCAGCCAACACACTTTTCTTCCCTCTTCCCTCCGGGAGAAGGTTCAGGAGCTTGAAGACTCGTACGGCCAGATTTGGGAACAGCTTCTTTCCAACTGTGATAAGACTGCTGAACGGATCCTGACCCAGATCTGGGCTGTACCCTCCAAATATCCGGACCTGCCTCTCGGTTTTTTTGCACTACCTTACTTTCCCTTTTCTATTTTCTATTTATGATTTATAATTTAAATTTTTACTATTTACTATAGATTTGTACTCCAGGGAGAATGAAGTACAGAAGCAAATATCGCTGGGATGATTGTATGCTCTAGTATCAATTGTTTGGTAACAACAAAGTATAAAGTATAAACAAGCAGAAGCACAAGTGTACCTAATAAAGTGGCCATTTCATGGCAATTATTTAACCTACTCTCCACTGTACTGTTAATACTGATGGGTTGTATCATTTGTAACAGTTATCCTCTTCCTGAGATTTGCTTTGTTATATATATGTCTGTACAAGACTTAGTTGTTTCATTTTATATTCTTTAATAAAGTTTTGAAACTATCCAGAAACATCTGCTGGAAAGGATGTCTTGATATTCAGTACCAGACTCTCATTGCCAAACAGAAGAGGCTGCTGGCATCCATCATCATATATAAAGGCTCTCTCAGGAGCTAGGTCCAAAGGTCGGTTGGCACATGGAAGTAGCCTTCAGCCATGCTTCTGCAAGGCAATGGAGGAGAGAAAACCAAAGGAAAGGGTCACTGCTACCAGTAGGCAGGAGATACAGAAGCCTGAAGTCCTACACCAACAGGTTCAGGAACAATAACCTTCTGCAACCATCAACTTTAACCCTACCTGGGCAATGGAATATTACAGACCATCTCTTGCTTGTCTTTGATTTTTTTTGTGCTAAAGGCTTGATTTTTTCCATTCCACTTCATTGACTTAAGTCTATAATTTATATTCTGCATGTTTTCTGAATCTACACTTAGTGGCCACTTTATTAGGTACACCTGTGCTTCTGGTTGTTAATGTCCAATCAGCCAATCATGTGAGAGCAACTCAATGCATGAAAGCATGCAGACATGGTCAAGGGGTTCAGTTGTTGTTCAGGCCAGACATCAGGATTAGGAGGTAATGTGATCTAAGTGACTATGATTGTGGAATGATTGTTGGTGCCAGATGGGGTGGTTTGGGTATCTCAGAAACTGCTGATCTCCTGCAGAACAGTTTCTAGATTTAAGGAGAATGGCGTGATAAACAACAGAACAACCAGGGAGTGGCAGTTCTGTGGGTGAAAATGCTTTGTTAATGAGAGAGGTCAGAGGAGAATGGCCAGACTGGTTCAAGCTGACAGGAAGGTGACAGTAACTCAAATAACAACATATCACCAGAGTGGTGTGTAGAAGAGCAACTCTGAAAGCACAATACTCGGATGGGCTGTACATTTTGTATAGGATACTATGCTAAGAACTGGAGTTTATTGAGTCCCAGAGAAAGCTCACAGAGAGAATGTACAAACTCTACACACAGACAGGACTGGAGTTTGGGATCAAACTCTTGATTGCTGCAGCTGTCAGGCAGCAGCTTAACTTGATGCTTCTCAATCACAAAGCCAAAAAGGACAGGTGAAACTCACTGGCCAAAGGAGTGGCAGCAGATAATTGAAGAGTGGTAAATATTACTCCTTTTATTTTTCAAGAAAGAGAGCAGGGATAACCCTGGGAATTCTAGAGACTTCAGTGGTGGACAATTAAATTATCGGAGAAGATTCTTACAGGACTTATGAGCTTTGAGAAAGCATAATCTGATTAGGGGTAGTCAGCATGGCTTTGTGATGGGCTGTTCATGTCTCACGAGCCTGACGGAAGTATTTGAGGATATGACAAAGCACATTGATGAAGTTAGGGCAATGGATGTGGGATAAATGGACTTTAGTAAGGCATTTTATAGGATTCCCCATGATAGGCTCATTCAGAAAATCAGTAGGCATGGGATCCAGGGAAACATGGCATGTGGATTCAGAATTGGCTTGCCCCTAGAAGGTTGTAGATGGAGGTCAATGGCCAGTGGTGTTCTACAGGAATCTGTTCTGGGATCCCTGTTCTCTATGATTTTTATAAATAACTTGGATGAGGAAGTGGAAGAGTGGGATAATGTAGAAATTTATCATAGGTTTCAATGGACACTGACAGCATACAGAGCTGGACTGAGAAGGGGCAGATGGCGTTCAAACGAAGAAATGAGAAGTGATTCACCTTGGAAGGGCGAATTTGAAGGCAGAATGCAGGGAAATGGCAGGATTCTTAGCAATGTGGGGGAACAGCGTGAACTCGTGATCCATGTCCAAAGAACCCCCAAAGTTGCCACACAAGTTGATAGGGTGGTTGAGAAGGCGTATGGTGTGATGGTCTTCATTAGTCGGGTGACTGAGTTCAAGAGTTGAGGTAATGTTGCAGCTCTATAAAATGCTGGTTAGACCACACTTGGAATATTGGTCAGCTCAGGGGCTTTAGAGAGGGTGCAGAGATTTACCAGGATGCTGCCTGGATTAGAGAGCATGTCTTCTCAGGATAGGTTGGGCAAAGTAGGGCTTTTTTTCTTTGGAGCCAAGGAGGATGCAGGGTGACTTAATAGATTTTTACAAGATGATAGGAGGCATATATCGAGTTGATAGCCAGAGAACTTTTCCCAGGATAGAAATGGCTAATACCAGAAGGCATAATTTTAAGGTGATTGTAGGGAAGCATAGGGAGGTGTCAAGAATTTTTTTTATATAGAGTGATGAGTGCATGGAATATTCTCATGGGGTAGTGGTAGAGACAAATACATGAGGGGCATTTTAGAAACTCTTAGATACAGGGATGATAGAAGAAGTAGAAGGCTATGTAAGGGGGAAGTATTAGATTGATCTCAGAGTAGGTAAACATATTGGCACAGTGTTGAGGTCCAAAGGACCTGAACTATGCTGTAATGTTCTATGAAACACAGCAAAGAAAAGAAAATGCTGGGGTAGGAATAGCAAGGATGAAAATTTAGAACTTGTAAAAAAACTGAAGAAAGCTCAGCTTAAAGCTCATCTTCACCATTCATAGGCATTGTTAGAAACTGTCCCCATGGTGATTGGGGTTTATGTCAAGACAAAGACATCAACATTGTACTTCAACTGATTTTATTAGAAATGATAGTTTACAAATATCTTACATAAACCTAAACCCATAGCATATGAAAGAGGTCCCAAGCATCAATACAGCACTATATTGCACAGTGGAAAAAACAGCTCTCATTTTCAGCTATTTACAGTAAGTGAGTGCATTTCCCCTTGTCTTAATAACACACACAATACCCAATGTGTTTGTTCTGAACTATGCTACATGATCACTGGGTCTCCTGTCCATTGTTTACTGGGATTGTGCGGCTTTTAAGACAATGATGTTATTTTCAAGGGGAAAACATATGTACAAAACAAATATCAAAAAAGGAGTAGCTTCAAGCAGTTCCAGCAGTGAATGGAATGTTAGCTGGGAAACACAAGAATCAAATTAATGAAAGCACACGTACCCCTATGTCCAACTGCCTGTTACAGCTGAATAGCTTGCATGGGGTCATGTTTCATTATGTCTTCTAAGTCTCCCAGTGCTCTGAGGCAGGAGTCTGCAATGCTTTATTTACTAGATGGTTATTTATTAACACCCATTTACTGCCTGGAATAAAATCAGTCTTTAATGTATCATACACGTGCTTCTGTTCCCAAACTCTCACTCCTAGTAACAACTTTGAGTTTTACCTTCAGTTTTAATTTCAAAATATTAACCCTGGGGCTCCTTTGAAAATTTCAAAACAGAGTTCCCTATGTTGTTATTGGGCAACAGCATTAGGGTTATGCAAACAAGATGGACCTTCAATACCAATCTCAACAAGTGGAAGATTCACTCAACTGCATGGTCTCCTGCTGTCCTGACGTTCCTAACCCTACTTCCTGCATGACACACACTAAAGTTTTTCCATCTATAAAGATCTAGCACAGGGAGACCTAATGAACAGGGCACTTGCTTCACATGGTTGCAAAGGCAATCTGAATTAGTCCAGTGCCATCACTAGCAGAGAAATGTTGACTCCACCCACCCCCCCCCACCGGCTACCCAACGGGCTAGCTCCAGATTTGTTACAAGTTAAATCTGGACCCGGGCAGGTGTAAAATCTTGAAACCCACTTCTGTAGATTGTGAAGCAAATGCCCATGGAGTTATTTTCTCAAGCTGGGCCCATCTACGGGATGTTTCCATTAGGTGGAGCTTTCTACTGGAGCTGTGTCAGGTCAGTGTGAGACTGGGAGACAAGATGATTGTGACCAGCAGATACAAGAAATCTGAGGATATTTAAATCATGAGAACATCTCCTTAGTAGTCATAGATTTCATTGGACACACAAAGCAAACAAGCTAAAAACCCACAAAGCACAAAATACTCTGTACAGCCACATTTCTTATGAAAGGCCAAAGGGGTACAAAGCCCTTCAGCACACAAGAGAATATTATACAGTAATAATACAAAAATAACATTCCAGTGCGAGTTTGTTTGTTCCTGGTTCCTCCATCTGTCCCAGTACAGTCTGTAACCTTTGCAATTGTGTTGGAGAAAGTTGAAACCAATGTTAAGCCAACTGCCTCAAGGGAGCCATTTCACTTAAAGATCACGTACAAAGATCTCAACCATGCCAGCAAGGGGATAGATCCTGGAGGTTGTTTTCTTATATGTTGGTCATAATATTAGAACAACAGACCTGTCCTTTTTAGTCTGACAGTTCTATTCTGTCTGTCAGGTAAGATTTGCCCCTCTCCCCCACAATGATTACTAGAACAGTGAATCAACACAGTAATTAAAAGACAGCTTGAGACTAACAGATCGGCTGGAATGTTGGCTCGATGTCCTGTGATGCTGTTTTAAATTGGGAACAAGTGGTAAAGTAAGTGGGATCAGGGCAAGTTGGCTCCTTCTTACTGAGAACCATCACAGTGCTGAGGACTCAGGTGCCACTTGTACTTCAGTGACCTCTGCTCAAGGATGATATCTGAATAATGTTGACTTTAATGAAGAACAAATTGGCTACTCAGGGCTGGGAGAAGTCCTGAAACTTTAAAGGGGGGTCAAAAGTCTTGAAACATCCGAGCACCAAAGGGCAAGAGCTGATAACATGTATCAAAAACGAGAGGATAAAATGTGTTTTAAACAAGATTTGAGGGGAAGTTTTTACACATTGATGTCTGAAATCATTGCCAGAGGAGGTGGTGGATTCAGATACAAATACGGTACTATTTTGAAAGGCATTTAGACAGGCACAGTTTAGACGTGGGAGGATATGGTCCTAATGTAGGCAAATTGTATTGCTACATATGTGCAAAATGATTAATATTGACACTGATGCAAAAGGGCCAGATTCCGTGCTGTATTTATCTGTACCTCCATGGAGTATCTGAACTGGACACATATCCGGGTTAAACCATGGCCAACAGTTAATGATGGTCTGTCAATTGAATTTTCAAGATAAGCTAAATAGTGACTTTGCCAATAGACCATGTTTTGAGTACTAAATATTGAACAAAAATTCATAATCAGGATGCCCATCACAACGCGTGTCACACAGGAGGCCTTCTTACTGACAAGATGATGCCATGTTGTTCAGTGCATGAAACAAATACTGGTGATAATCTTTTGTTTATGATGTGACGTACAGCTCCAGGAGGGGTGTGGTAGAAGTCCAAAGTCTTCAGCTAATCTTACTCTAGCCAATCCAAATGAATTTTATTCCCATCAAGTCACGTGAGTACCTCCTCACCCATAACCTTTTAAACTACCTCACTAGATTCTGAGAAATGGGCATCTTTCTCTGCTGATAAATTCACAACCCATTGTTTATGATACCCCTACTAACATGGGTGATATTCTTAATAAATGACTTTTAAACTCATCCAATTTGTTGTGTGTTTCATATAGATGTTTGTTTTTAACAGTCGCCATCTAAACCAGAGGCTCCCAACTTTTTTATGCCATGGACCCCTACCATTAACCGAGGGGCCAGGGGTTCCCCAGATTGGGAACTCCTAATCTAAATACTGTTTAGTAGGTGCAGTAGTTGTATGCTTTCCCCAACTGCCCACCCCTCCTTGCTTAACATTGCTGATTATAATTCCCCTGAGAGCGGTTCTGAATAAGGTGCACTTCCGTGCTGAGGATCTATGGAGATTGGGAGAAGGCCTCAACGACAAGTCTTATCTGTGTTGGCTATCCTGGCAGTCATTAAGTGGTCAATGTGTAAATAGCCCGAGGAAGTCCCAATTGGAAGAGGAGTGGATTGGCAAAGATACAGGTCAGAAACAAAAGCACCCAAGGAGCTCAGAATGTAACGGTCCTCTCATATGTAATGCGAGTTGTCTGCCATTCTAAAACCATGCGGATGTAAATATGTAATGATGATGATTAATGTTCTGGAGATGGTTTTGCACTACCTTGCAGCTCAGATGGCTACTGAGCACACTGTTGATTATAAGGTCACGTACAATCTGCCACTCAGTGGGGGAAAGAATGGACTGTGCAGTAGTACATATTTTGTCTGATTGTAGTCGATACGCAAGTACCTTGTTGAACTATGCATTCTTTATCCCTTGTTTCCACTTGGCTCTGGCCCATGATACAAGTCAGTCCTTCAGATTTAACTTCATTCCTCTTGAAGCTTTGCAAGTAAAGGATGACTAAGTGGGATGGGGAAGGGGCTTGCTACCAAGAATTGTACATTTCTCTTTTTCCCTCCTGCAGACCAACTCGAACTTCTCAAACCAACAATAAAAACGTCTCGCTGCTCGACTAGGAAAGACACCAGACACCTGCGCTGAGGTTATTGCTCCCCCCCCAACCCCCGCGCACACACACTGAGCAAGCAATTGAGTGGCCTTCCCTGAACGAGGCCATGCTGCCAAGAGGACAGTGAGCTGAGTGGAGGACAGTGATGACTTGGCTGGGAGGGCTTTACCGCACTCAACAAAGGCAGTTCCTTTTAACTGATGCTACAGGGAGCTGTCCCAACGTCGGGGAGAAAGCATCACTCTTCCTACATAAGATCGCTATGTCCACTTCACCAGTGGTTGGTTTCAACTGCACCAGCACTGTCTCTCTCTCTCTCAGTACCAACCTTGGGGTGCCCGCTTCAGGATGTGATTGTACAGGGCCACTCCATTCGAGCTGGTGTTGCCGCCCCAACAAATTGCAGAGAAATTGCACACCAGAAAAAAATTAACTAGACCACTAATACACAAAATAAATTATATAGAATAAATTAGAGCAAAAAAAAAGGACTTTCCTTGCACTTCTTACAAGGCTGATGTCAGCAGTCAGTGATGAACATCTGTGTAGTTTCTTAATCATTTGTCCATTCCCTAGGCAATTCTTTTGCGTTAACTGGCTCAGTGTTCAATGATTGCAGGAAACATTTGTTCACTTTTGTAAAATGACTGCATCCATAAAACTTGCCTGAACAGTATAACTACAAGCATTTGATCTTCTCATTCCTCCTGAGCAAATGTTCCAACTCTTCATCGGCATGGTGCGAGTGGTGGATTGCCAATAAATGAAGAGTCAAGGGAGGAGGAGGGTGCTTAAAAGTTGCTCTCTACCCCTGACAAGGCACTTGTAAAGGAAGAACCATGAAACAATCCACTAAAAGAGCGGCCCCATGAAGATGATCCTACGTACATGTGCATTAACATGTTTGTTCATGCATTGTTTATCCTCTGGAGGGCTAAGACACAAAAGTCTGAAGATTGAAGCCAATTGCATCAATTCCTTAATCACGAGTTGAGTCACACTGGAGATCTTTGCCAGATGAAGTCACACCCATTAGGAAAATGGCCTGCAGAATTTTGGGTGTTGATCCGCTCAGTGTGTCCTGTTGTTTTGAAGACGTCAGTCACACTGCTAATGATGTCACCAGTTGCCTACCACATTGCTGCAGAAGTTGGAGGTTCTGGGTATAGGTCATAAGCTGTAGGATCGGGACTAGTGTCAAATGGGTGATTGATGGTCAGTGATGGTCAGTGCCCGCTTCCATGCTAACTCTTTCTAAGATTCCATGGTGTCTCACTCACATGAAACACAGCAGTGATGCAACAATTGAGAACCTTACATGCTGTCACTCAACTCTCTGCCCCATCCCATCTCCAGAACTGCACTGGTCCCATTTTAGTGCAACGTCACCACAGAGCCCTTTCTAATATATGTTTGGCCAACCTTGCAAAACTGCAAGGGCATTGGTGTCATGGGCAATATGGTTAGAGAACTAAAAGAGGATGACCTCCAATGTCTTGGCAGATGACTGTTGGAGTTTCCACATGCTCCCCTCACGTACTCTGCCTGTGACTCCCTCCAGCCTCGCTGCTACTCGCTCTGTCATCAGACTCCAAGTATAGATTGCTTATCTCCGGTTGACAATCCCTTCAAAGCTGAAGCTCAGCTCCCTTTAATCACAAGGCAACTTGCGTGATCTTCTGTTGCCAAATCTACAGTGTACCCAATGCATCCTGGGAGCCTGCAAGAATTAAAGACTGTTCTCCAGGAGACTGCTGCAAGCATATCTGAGGGGAAATTCAGAGAAAAGGGGGTTGTTATGTGGAATATTGATAATAGCGATACTATTAATGAACCAAGGAAATGATGTTTGATGAACATTAAGTTTATTGCAGAGGAAAAGGATAGCGTGCCAGATGGGCCAACAATTAAATCAGGAATAAATAACTATAAACAAAAGTAATCAAATAATGATACTAAAAAGAATGAAAATCCCCCAGCATCAGATGGCTTGCTGAGCAAAGATTTAAAAGAAATGGGTGTGAAGTGCCCTTTGTTAATTCTCCAAAATTAGTTTGACTTAGAAACTGTAACTGCTAGAAAAATGGTAGGTATGACAATAATGGACAGGGGAATTTCTGTGCATGTTTTTTATACGGATCCAGGAAGCATTTGACAATAGACTGTTAGTGAATGCAGGTCACTGAGTGGAAGGCAAGTTATGCACTAGTTCAGGATATGAGAGGGCAATAGAAATCTATTCACTTTGGCTAAAGTGGACGACTAGAATCTGTATTAGGCTCCCTACTATTCACAATATTTATTATTGACTTTGATGAAAGCAGCATACTTGAGTTTAGCAAGATCACAAATATATGTGGCATGGTTCTAATCTAAAATCATTGATCTAAGCACTAATTCTGCATTGACATAGTCTCAGTGCCCGAGCAACTTCCAGCTAGAAGCCCACCGTTCTATCTTGACTAAGAAGAACTGTGAGCAGGAATGGGCATCACATCATCGGAGAGATGTACTCTCAGAGAGTGAATCTGTGAAGAAATGTGACATAAACTAGGGTTATACGCCGTGGAATCTAAAAGCTGAAGGGTTAATTTGAATGGAAGTTTTCCATATACAGGAAAAGTGGAAGGAGGGGAGTATAGGACTAGAAAGTGTAAAAAAAGCAAGAGCAAGATCATTTAGGAGCGAAATTCGGAAACACTTCTATATTCTAAAGGTGAAAGCAGTTTGGAACATTTCCACAAATGAGAGGTTGTGGGGCTATTTGGTCATTTTAAATCTGAGATTGATATGATTATTGTTAAACACAGGTATTAAGATGTTAAAAGATAGTATAATGCCTTGGTAAAGGTTTTACTGCTAACGTAATGGTCTTTACGTAGTTAGATCACAGATCTGCCACCTCACAATGAATCGTAGGAAAGGCTGGAGCAGATAAGCGGTCAGTGCTCCTATAGTCTTTGCCCAAATCTAAGTGGGCAGCCTTTGACACATTCCTAAAACCTGCTCCAATGCATGTATCATCCTTCAACAACAAGGCACAACTGATGCCTACTTCTTACAGATCATGGAGAGAATGGGAAAGGAGAGAGAAATTGAATAGGCAGAGAGTGAGAAATAATAAAGGGAGGAAGAGCAGAGGGGAAGGCATGAGGAATGAAGTGGAGACAAAAATGCACATTTAAAGAAAGGTGTTAAGAAATGGAGAGAATGAGATAGCAAAAGAGGTGGAAAGCCTCAGGAGGGAAAGGAAAAGATGAAAGATAGAACCATCATAAAAAGATGGGGAATGTTTAACTGAAAAGATAGCGTGAGATTAAACATTTTGGATGAAGCATTAATTGCAACTGGCAGGCCATGATGACAGGATCAGATAAGGACTAAAGCTTCCTGCACACCAACCCACATCCCTCTAATTAAAATGTCTGGAGCCTTTCATTAGCTCTTTCCTCCTTTTACTTCTCTAGAAAACATTGTGATCTATTTGGAAAAAAAAAACAATAGGAAGATATTATTTAAGTATAACAGAGAGGGAGAGACTGCAAGGAGCAAAAAGCCTGTACAGTTTACCTGAACCTGAAATGAGGCCAGAAAAATTATACCAAATACAGATTTCATTTCACTTGGCTGATCATAGAACCAGTCATCTATCTAAGCAATAGGTTAACAATGCAAACATGACAGAAAGGAATGACCTATTGTAGGTATCTGGGATTAGCTGTGATGGGTCTAACTCCTGGTATGGGTGTGGTGAGCAGTATAGCTCCATGATTTTTCTGTTTGATTACAAACCAAGGCCTGGTCATCACTTGGCACATTTGTAGAGACTGGTATTACTATTAGGAACGAGCTTCCAGTATTATTGAAGTAATATATTGGCCCAATTGGTGTTGTGATTTAAAAAATAATGTAGCCAATTTGTAAACCATAGATTCCACAAAACAGGAGAGCAACAGTGGCTTGAAACTCTGGTTTTCATTGAGGTTTTCAGAAGGATAATGTGTATTGTAGCCATGATATCAGGTGTATGTATATATTTACTGCGGTTGGATAGATTTTTTGCATAGTAGGGGAATTAAGGGCTATGGGGAAAAGGCAGGTAGGTGGAGATGAGTCCATGGCCGGATCAGCCATGATCTTATTGAATGGCGGAGCAGGACTGATGGGCCAGATAGTCTACTCCTGCTCCTATTTCATGTTCTTATGTATACCTCCTCCAAAAGTGTCATGGGATCTCTTCAGTCCCAGAGAGTAAGCAGGGGCCCAGTTTAAGACTTCATCTGAAAGGTGGTTCCTCTGCCAGCCGTCCCATAGTATTGTACTGGCATTCTGAGTGCAGTTTCTCTGAAGTAGATCCAGACTGACCATCTTTACTGGACGTTGTTATTGTTTTACATTGCTCTACCTTAAGGAACTGTGCAGTGATCTGATCTGTACGAACAGTATGGAGGGAAAGCTTTTCACTGTGTCTTGGTACATGTCAATAATAAACCAATTCCAGTCCCGCAATCTGACTATAAAGCCATCGAGATCGTCTGGCTGTCCAGAAGTGCTGAGCATCCTGGAGCCTTATTTAGTGAGGTATTCATGATTATTAAGAAACATTTTTTCCTTAAACCTCATACTAAAATAAGCAAATTGATGCTTTTCTCATGTGAAAGTGTCGCAAAAGCAGAATGGCAGAAGGACTGAAAAGACAGTAAAAGAGAAACAATGATGAGAGAAAATATGGGTGGAATGGGGTCCATCATAAACTCAGCCGTCTTTCTTCCAAATTCGCTTGTAAGCTGTCTCAATTTAGAAATTCTTTTGTGTAGCACAGCTTCATTTTTGTGGGTTCATCTTGAAGGGATATGGTCAAAATTCTGGGGAGTGTTGACTTAATATTTGGCTCTGGTAGGATGTCAGTGGTTTTTGGTCCTCATGTGTATAACGTGCCCAATAGTGTTACAACTTCTACCTTTCCTGTGATGCAGAAACCTGTCTAAGACGCAGCCCTCTCACGCAGAAGCAGGCAGTTACAATTACAGTGTGACCATAATAGGAATATGCTTGCTAACTCTGTAACTGTGGGCTTTAGTGTGTGGATCCCCTTAAAAATAGATCACCTTTCAGATTTGTACCTACCCTTCATTCCCAGCCAACACTCCCTCACTGCTAGTTCTCCCTCATGATCAGGTTACAACTTCTCCTTAGGAAATCCACAACTTCCACTTCCAGTGTCCAACTCTTCCCAGCAGATGCCTCAACATGTCCCTCAAGGTCAGTCCCCATATAACTGCAACTCCCACAATCCTGATTACTAATTACGTATCCTTGGGCATCTCTTACCCGAGAACCCCCTCCCACCCTGCGACCCACCTTTATTACGTGACCAGCACCACAACAGAGCTAATGGTGTGCATGTGCAGCCCCAGACTGATTTTCTTGTACACGTTGCTCTGGCCTTGGGCTTGATAGGACATTGTAGAGGGCAGGTCCACAGGCAGGTGTCACTGGTGTGGAAGTATTTTCAGGATTTTATGTCTTAGCTTCTCCATTGATGCTTTTGAGACTAACTTTTGTACAAATCCAACTGTGTATATTTGATCTCATTTCAGTCTGTGCATGTAAAGTTTTGCACAAGGACCAGAAGGTGAAAGGATTGCTCCAAACTGTACATCCATTTACTAGAGAATACTGCTCACTGCGCGCTTTGTTTTTTAAGTGCGGGTGCCATTGCTGGTTTCAGCAAACTGCGGTGTTACATCAAATGCTTGAATATCATTATATGTTCTGACACAAATATATATTTTGAAAATATGGTACATCATGGAGCCACCTTCTAGTAAAACATTCTTGCCAGCACTTTTCCCCCTTCTAGCTCATAAGAGAAAACCAACCTTGTCACTTGATCTTTACCTTCCTGGGAGTTAACAGTGCCCCAGGAGGCTGCAATCAAATCCTTAACTATTAAGGTCTAGCTCTGCTAACATGTAGAAACATACTAAAGGACTCACTGCATAAAGCCTGTAGATTCTTAATGCTGTGATGCAGGGAGAGTCCGCATGGGTAAACTCTACATTAGTGACTGGGTGTAATTGAACACACCAGATTAATTGGCACAACATATATGTTTACCATCATGTGTGGTATCGGTCTGAAAATGGTCAAACCAAATCGGGAAAGGTTGGATAGCCAGAATTTCCAGGCTGCAACAGCATTTGCTGTGCCATCTGTACTCTAACTGTTTACAACCTAGGTATCTGATCCCAGAATTTGGAAACAAGATTGATCTATGAACCTGGTGTAGTCATACTCAGCTCAGAGTGTAAGCTTACATGGAGAATGGGATCATGGCTATACTGGATGTGATAAAAGAGGGCCAGCTACATCAAATGGGAACAAGTCCATGATCACTCACACTACCTATATTTGCCCACTGGGTCCAGTACTTATATGAGTCATTGAGTGTCACTCTACACTCTCCTTTCAAAAGAGCACCTAAACGTGGTCACTGGCTTTGGCCAGACGTTGGTGGGCTGCTATTGGAAATGGGATGCTTAAGGTTGCTATGCTGTTGGTAATCTGGGCCCATTTAAAGGAGTGGTCACAAAGATGGCTGGGATGTCAAGATATGCACAGATCAAACCAAAGGACAGAAAATATGTCATGCATGTCGTGTGACTCTAACCCAGGGCAGAACCCAAATCATTGTTGAAGATTCCAATTATTCCTGCAGTGATGGGCAAGTTCAGAGCTTGTGCATTATTGACTTCTTCAAGTGTCATGCAAAGACTGCCTTGAGCATAACCTCATTTCAGTAAACAACTTCTGATCAGTTTTCAATAGTTATTGGGAATGGGCAAAGCCTTGCAGTGTTGGGTTTCGTCTCCAAGAATCAGGATTACTGTGGGTGTAGAAATGACCACCATTCAAGATTTTGTAAGAAGTGGAGTGATTAGAGGAGCTATGGCTCTAAGTGCTCCAGACTTTTCTCAACAACTTAAAAATTAATCAAGTGGGTCATGATTTTGTGTTGCTGATCTTAGCTGTAAAATGCCTTGGCCAGGGAGGAAAGCTTCAAAACTTTAAGCTCCCAGCAGTTCTAACACAATGGTCTCCAGAAGTGACTGATGAATGAGGCTTGTTTATGATGTCATATCTAACCATATCGAAGACCCATTGGAAAAATTGGCCAAAACATCTATCCCTAATAATAAAAAAAACATTCAGCAAAGAAGAGAACCCGATGCAAAGAGGAAACATCTCTTAATGAAGACTTTGAACTGAGAGTTAGTCAAACCAGAATCTCCCTGGAAGCTACACTTGAGATTAGTGACAGGGTTTGATTGTTCTGGCAATCAGATTCCAACTCTGTGATGAATGAAAGTTGATAGGTTCACTCTTTAACCCAAATACTTGCAGCCAGATACATTCTGTAGCACCATCAAACCCAACGAGGGAGAGGGTGAACAACCAGGGAAGAATGCGCAATTCCTGACTGTTCAGTCCTTGAAGGAACCTTTGATTATCATTCTTTCTCTTCTGTCCATCAATCATGATTAAAACAAATTTTAATAAAACAATTATTGCTGTGCAATATTTTTCATTTCCATCCAGAAGCTAATTAAGTTTTCAAGGGAAAAAGAGAGGAAAGCTCTCAATAATGGAGATTCTGTTCTGGACAGTCTATGACTACTGGCCTGCCAGAATGAGGATACTTCAGGTCTGAATGTCAAGAGAGCTTTAACTTCAAAAGTGACCATAACACAGAATCCTAAATTAACCATTGACGTGAAGTTTTCAGCAGGATCAGAGGAGACGGTGGTGTCTGTGTACCAGTGGGCAGTAACATTTAAGCACTGCATCCTTAACCCCTTTAGTGAGAACAGTTCTCAAGGACATTTCCTTTGTTAGGTCTTACAAGATGGTGAGTTGGAGGGTGCTGGTGATGGTGGGTGTGGGGCCTGGAACTGGAGGTGGGTGGGGGGAAGATGGTGGAGAACAGAAACAAAACATAGATTAAGCCTCAAAGGGATTACACATCAGTGAATCCAGCTGCTTCACCGAAGTACTAAAAACTCTTTGGTACGACTTTGATGGATTGGTGTAAGGCGCCTCGAAAATTTGTTCCTCACTGTCACGCTTGTTGGTGCTTTCTATTGTCGATGTTAAAACTGAGGCTGGGAAGGAACTGAGAGAACGGAGCACAATGTTCTTTGCCACCCTCAGAGGCATCTCATCAGGAGCCCGGCTCTTGAAGGAAGAGGCACTGCTGGCAGGTGAAGAGCACGTATTGCTGAACAGTGCTTAGTGGAGATCAGTGGTAAATAATGCAGTATTTCCACACTATGTTTATATATAATATAAAGAAACACCATCCGACCAGCGGTGTGCATCTTCAAACCCGTGCTTTTTGTTCTCTTGTTTAGTGCCATTCGCAGTACGTTCCAACAGTTGGTTTCTTCAGCGGAGGGGGAGTGCCATTCAACCTCGCCGTTGACCTGCAGCCTCCACGTTCTCGTCTGGATCAAAGATTAGGGCAAAGATGAGAACCAGGAGCCTCCACCAGAATGGCTGGTCAGCACGATTTTCATTTCTGTTCCTCTGTGGAAGAAGAAGAGACCTCTTTATGAGAAAGTTTAGAACATTTCACAAGACTAAATAGTTCAACGTATAATAACATAAGCAGACTGATGAAAAAGGCTTTTGCAGTGCTGGCCTTGATCAGTCATGGAATTGGGTATAGAAATTGGGATATTATGTTGCAGTTTTACAAGACGGTGTTAAGGCCACATTTGCAATATTGTGTTCCAGTTTTTAAGGAAGATGTCATTATGCTGGAAAAAGTCCAGAGAAAATTTATGAAGATGTTGCTGGGAGGCAGGTGAGTGTGTTATGGTGCAGGTTACGACTGTTTTCATCGGAGCGTGGTGATAATCTTATCGAAGTGTGTAAAATCCTGAGGATCATAGGCAGAGTGAATGCACACTGCCTTTTTCTCAGGGTTGAGAATCAGGAACTAGTGGTCCTAGGTTAATGGGAGAAGGAAGAGATTTAACAGGAGCCCAAGGAGTAAGTTTTCACCCACAAGGTGCTCTCTATATGGAATGAACTGCCAGACGAAGTGGCTGAGGTAGGTACAATAATAACATTTAAAATGTACAAGGACAGGTGGATAATAGGGGAGGTTTAGATTAGAGTCAAATGCGAACAAATGGGACTAGCTTAAATGGGGATCTTGGTTATCACAGACTTGTTGGGGCCTTATCCTGTGTATGACTCTATTAAAAAAAATAGGAGCAGGAGTAGACCATTCATCCCCTCAGACCTACCTCACTATTCAAATGGTCATGCTGATCTGCCAGGTATCCTATGCCAATTCTCCACAGTCCCCATGCCAGGTATCCTATGCCAATTCTCCACAGTCCCCATTTCCCTGAACTTCTAAAAAATCATCTACTTCCCCTTTAATTAATGCCTTGATTAGCTTTCATGATCTTCTGGAGTAGAAAATTTCAGAGGCTCTCTGTGCTCTGTGCGAATTTGCCGGGGTTTTAAAGTGTTCACATATGCTTGAAAGCAACATGGCATTTTGGATTCTTGACACTGCTTCAGTTTAAGAAAGCCCCAATTACGAGAGGCATCTGATGACCTAGGGGTAGGATTGAGGAGGAGATGGTCATAGGAAGGTCGGAATGCACATTAGTTGATGATCTTTCACCATATGGCACAGATGATCCTCGGCTTGCAAGGAGCACTGATGTCTAAACCCTATTTCTGCATGCACCCATAGCTTACGCATCTCTAGTCACACACATATACACCCACACACACAGACACCACACCCATAATCTCCAGATTTATATTTCCACACCTCACACCCATATAATCATGCTCCTCCATCCGTCTCAATCTCCATATACTCTCCTTATTCCACCTACAATTGGATAGAGTCCAAGTTTATCCAATGCTTCAAGTCCACCTTACACCTATGAATTGCTACCACCCTTCATCCCTCATTCACACCAAATGACCATACCTCAATGTCTACTCCACACACATCTACAACCATAACCCAACTGCCATGTGCATCTCACTGCCCTTCATCCTTCTGACTCAAGCCTTTACTTCCTCGCCTACACGTACCCACCCTACCTACACCCAGGTATACATTCAGAAGTAGGTAAAGCTGCTTCCGCAGAGCTTCAGTGACCCGAGTCCATTTCTGACCTCCGGTGCTGTCAGTGTCTGGAGTTAGCAAGTTCTCCCTGAGACCATGGGGGGGTCCACAACCCCCCACCCTCCCCACCAAGTGCTCTGTTTTCTTCCATGTCCTAGAGAGATGCAGATTTTAAGGTAAATAACCACTGTTAAATTGCCCCTAATGTGTGGGTGGCTCATGAAATCTGGGTGGGGCATGGGAATTTGGGGGCAATAAAATGGGATTAGTGTAAATGGGTGGTTGATGGTCAGCATGGACTTGATGGGTTGAAGGGCCTTGTTCCCTGCTAGATCACTTTACATAGACACCCCATCCCCTAAAAGGCATATGAACAGGCATCCATGCAAGTGTTTGAACCTACACCCCTTCATACAAGCACTGTCGTGAAAAATTACAATCATGCATCAATTTGCCAACAGCTTAGCTACCTGGAGAGACATTAGAACCTGTAAGTTCATAAATGTTAAAGAGCATACTCTTGGATGTTTACAAAATTATAAGGAATTAAAGAGAAAGGAGAGGCTCTTGCCACATGCGCAAGTGGCAATAATCAGAGGGCCTGGATTTAAGTTGAATCGCAAAGGAAGTGGTGCGAATGTGAGGAGATTTTTATTTTGTTTTGCCTCCTATTGTTGTGAACTAGAATCCACTGTCACAATCATATTCAGCAGTGACTTCGAAAGTGCATTTGGAAAGGAAAAGGAAAGTTTAGGTGGGCCGTGGAGCATGAGCAGTGGAGAAAAACTAATCAGGAAACTCTTTTCAAACAGTAACGCAGTGCTAAGCAACCACCTCTCCATTTTATCACTCTGTGTTAATTCTTGTTCGCACAGCACTTGGACTGCGGCTGAGCATTCCCCAGAGTTAAACCATGATAGTGTTACAAAACATTCACTAGTCAAAACAAACTTCAGCATTGTTCATATCCACAGGAAAACACTCTGGAGAGCGTGGCCCTGTTAAGACCAAGCCGCAGCTGAGCTGGTGTTGTTGGCACTGGGCTACAAAGACTCAGTGCTTCAACTGAGGTTAGGTGCATGCTTGAGATCTGATCACATGACTTCCTGGGAAACTTTGCTGCCATTGGTCCATTCTCACCAGATTCTCCGTCACTCACAGAGTCATACAGTATGGAAACAAGTTTTTCAGCCCACTGAGTCCAGGGCAACTATCAACCTCCCATTTACATTAACACCATCGTTAGTACTATCTGTTATTCGTACCCATCAACTCACCCCTCCACCCACTGATAACGTCAGTCACCTACACAGTAGGGGCAACTTACATTTGGCAATTAGTCTCCCAACTCGCACAGCTTTGTGATGTGGAAGGATACCTAGAAGAAACCTACACAATCACAGGGAGAACATGCACACTCCACACAGGCAGCACCAGGGGTCAGATTTGAATATAGTCGCTGTAGGTTTCACTACATCATTCCCATCCCCACCATTACTGTACTGTTACATATTTCAATGGACAGGATTATGGGGTAAATATTGGAGGCTCGAAACAAATCTCTTGGTCTTTCCCTACATGAGTATCGACAGGTTTGTGATTTTCGGGTGTCTGCTCTTGTTTGCAAAATTGCCACGTGTGCTGATAGATGGAGTCCAGAGAGGGAATATAGAGTTCAACACATTCTATGTGGCATTGGTTGAACTATCCTGGGTCTCAATTCCTCTTTTGTGTTAGTACCCAGAGACCTTTAAAAACTCCCACAGCCCATGATGACCCTATGATTTCAATCTCTGAGAGCATCTTTCAGGAGGGTGAACGCACAGAAAGCATGCAGTCCAGATGGGGCACCTGGCCAAAACTTGTCCTGATCAACTGTCTGGAGTGTTCATCGACATCTTTAACCTCTCGCTTCAGCAGTCTGACAGATACACCTGCTTCGAGCAGGCTGTAATTATACCAGCGTTTGAGAAAAACATGGTAACCTGCCTCAATGGCTATCATCCAGTAGCAATTACACCCACTGTGATGAAGTGCTCTGAGAGGTTGGTGATGAAATGTCTTGACTCTTGCCTGAAAAGAGACTTGAATCTGCTCCAATTTGCCTACTGGTGCAACAGATCCACACCAAACGCCATTTCATTGGCTCTTCACTCAACCCTGGAACATCTGGACAGCAAAGATGAATACTTCAGGATGCTCTTTATCGACTACAGCTCAGTATTCAACACTATCGTCCTCTCAAAGATAATCAATAAGTTCCAAGACCTTGGCCTCAATACTATCCCAATGCAATTAGGTCCTCAATTTCCTCACTTGTAGACTTCAGTCACTTTGGATTCATAACAAGATCTCTACAATCTCCATCAGCACAGGTGCACCACAAGGCTGTGTGCTTAGCACCAAGCTCTACTCACTTTATACTTATGACTGTGAGGCTAAGCACAGCTCCAATGCCATATTCATAGAATCATAGAACCATAGAAACTACAGCACAGAAACAGGCCTTTTGGCCCTTCTTGGCTGTGCCAAACCATTTTCTGCCTAGTCCCACTGACCTGCACACGGACCATATCCCTCCATACGCCTCCCATCCATGTATCTGTTGAATTTATTCTTAAATGTTAAAAAAGAACCCGCATTTACCACCTCGTCTGGCAGCTCATTCCATACTCCCACCACCCTCTGTGTGAAGAAGCCCCCCCTAATGTTCCCTTTAAACTTTTCCCCCCTCACCCTTAACCCATGTCCTCTGGTTTTTTTCTCCCCTTGCCTCAGTGGAAAAAGCCTGCTTGCATTCACTCTATCTATACCCATCATAATTTTATATACCTCTATCAAATCTCCCCTCATTCTTCTACGCTCCAGGGAATAAAGTCCTAACCTATTCAACCTTTCTCTGTAACTGAGTTTCTCAAGTCCCGACAACATCCTTGTAAACCTTCTCTGCACTCTTTCAACCTTATTTATATCCTTCCTGTAATTCGGTGACCAAAACTGAACACAATACTCCAGATTCGGCCTCACCAATGCCTTATACAACCTCATCATAACATTCCAGCTCTTATACTCAATACTTTGATTAATAAAGGCCAATGTACCAAAAGCTCTCTTTACGACCCTATCTACCTGTGACGACATTTTTAGGGAATTTTGTATCTGTATTCCCAGATCCCTCTGTTCCACTGCACTCCTCAGTGCCTTACCATTAACCCTGTATGTTCTACGTTGGTTTGTCCTTCCAACGTGCAATACCTCACACTTGTCAGTATTAAACTCCATCTGCCATTTTTCAGCCCATTTTTCCAGCTGGTCCAAGTCCCTCTGCAGGCTCTGAAAACCTTCCTCACTGTCTACTACACCTCCAATCTTTGTATCATCAGCAAACTTGCTGATCCAATTTACCACATTATCATCCAGATCATTGATATAGATGACAAATAACAATGGACCCAGCACTGATCCCTGTGGCATACCACTAGTCACAGGCCTCCACTCAGAGAAGCAATTCTCTACCACCACTCTCTGGCTTCTTCCATCGAGCCAATGTCTAATCCAATTTACCACCTCTCCATGTATACCTAGCGACTGAATTTTCCTAACTAACCTCCCATGCGGGACCTTGTCAAAGGCCTTACTGAAGTCCATGTAGACAATATCCACTGCCTTCCCTTCATCCACTTTCCTGGTAACCTCCTCGAAAAACTCCAACAGATTGGTCAAACATGACCTACCACGCACAAAGTCATGTTGACTCTCCCTAATAAGCCTGATATTTGCTGATATCACCACTGTCAATGACACCCCATCACTGACCTGCTCCCACAACCTATGGTCTCACTTTCAAGTATTCTTCATCTCATGTTCTCAATATTTATTGTTTATTTATTTATTTATTTATTATTTCCTTTTTTTTATTTGTATTTGCACAAATTTTGTTATCTTTTGTACTGTCGTTGTTTGCCCTGTTGGGTACGGTCTTTCATTGATTCCATTATGTTTCTCGGATTTACTAAGTATGCACACAAGAAAGTGAACCTCAGTGTTGTATATGGTGACATATATGTACTTTTATAATAAATTTACTTTGAACCTCAATTCCCTGAACTTTCAGAAACGTGTCCACTTCCTCTTTAAATACCTCAGATGAACTAGCATCCATAATCCTCTGGAGCAGGAACTTCCAAAGAATCACAGGCATCTCTTTACCATTGTCAGTGCCCCCTCCCGAGTCAACATACCCAGCAATGAGGCCCTTAGTTATACTAGGTCAATTACAATGGGAGGCCATACCATTCCCATGTCCAACACGAGCCTTCCAAAACGGCTGCAACATCACAAGCTCTTCCACAGCTGGACAGGGGAAAAGATTCAAGGACGTGGTCAAAATGCCCTTGAAAAAATGCAGCCTCCCTAGTAGGTATGACCAACCCAAAGTTGCTCAAAGTGAAACACGATTATTAGGGATGGTATTGAGAATGAGAACATCAGAGCAAGGAGAGGGCCTGGATAAGCAGTAAACGAATGCCCCATCTGGATCTATCCCTTCACTTTATTTGTTTGCCTGCACTACACCTTCTCTGTAGCTGCTTCACAAAACTAGGCATTCTCATTTCTTTTGCCTTCAACAATGTACCTATGTATGATGATGATTTGCCTGGACAAATCAAGGTTTCTCGCTGTCTTAGTACACGTGACATAATAAATCAAATCTTCCACAAATAACAATTACATCTGGGGAAAGGGCTGTGATTCATACATTGGCCCAATTAATCTCCTCAGATCACACGAAACAGTAGTGGAAGTGAGTCATCCTCAATCTCAAAAGTCTGCTGAAGACTAAGATTATATCTAGCAAACAAAAATAAATAACTTTTAAAAATGTTATGCTAATTACTATTTATCCTCTTGCCAAAAAGAACTCAAATAACCTTTACAATTTCCCAAAGGACTCAATTAGTGAAGGCTCCAGGATGATTAAGTACGTAGTCCTGCTGAATTCCAAGTTCTGCTCGAGTTTCCGTTTTTCTGAAGTTGAAAGAACCAATGCAACTGATCAAAAAGTCAGAGTTCTGATTGCTTTAGGCGGTCTTATATCACCAGCTCAGTTCAGAGGTAATTCATTTAATGAATCGCTATTTACTGTGCAGAAAGAGAAGCTTGGATTCACAAACAAGAGAAATCTGCAGCTACTGGAAATCCCAGCAGCACACACAAAATGTTGGAGGAATTCAGCAGGCCAGGCAGCATCTAAGGAAAAGAGTAAACAGCCAATGTTTCGGACTAAGATACTTCATTGGGACTGCAGGAAGAAGATGAGGCCGGAGTAATAGGTGGAACTGGGAGAGGGGGAGGGGTTTGTAAAGAGCTAAGAAATTGATTTATGAAAGAGATAAAGGGCTGGAGAAGGGGCAATCTGATAAGGAAGGAACAGAAGGCTATGGAAGCAAGGGAAGGGGGAGGAGCACCAGAGGGAAGAAGATAAGATGAGAGGGAAATGGGAATGGAGGAGAGGGAGAGAGCAGCATTACCGGAAGTTTGAGAAATTGATGTTCATGCCATCAGTTTGGAGGCTACCCAAATGGAATATAAGGTGTTGCCCCTTTGACCTGAGTGTGGCCTCATCGCAGCAGTAGAGGAGGCCACGGACTGACATGTTGGAATGGGAATGAGAAGTAGAATTAAAATGGGTGGCCACTGGGAGATCCCGCTTTATCTGGACTATAAATCTTCCCACCCTGTTACTTGTAAAAATGCCACTCCCTTCTCCCAATTCCTCCATCTCCGCTGCATTTACTCTCAGGATGAGGCTTTTCATTCCAGAACTAAGGAGATGTCATCCTTCTTCCAGGAGAGGGGCTTCCCTTCCTCCACCATTAACGCTACCCTCAACCGCAACTCTTGCATTTTGCGCACAACTACCCTCACCTCATCCTCCCACCACCCCACCAGGGGTAAAGTTCCTCTTGTCCTCACCTACTACCCCACTAGCCTCCACCTCCAGTAAATAACTCTCCGTGACTTCCATCATCTCCAACATGATCCCACCACCAAGCACCCCTTACCCTCCCCCCAACTTTCTGCTTTCCACAGGGATCGCTCCCTACGCGACTCACTTGTCCATTCGTCCCTCCCCACTGATCTCCCTCCTGGCACTTACCCTTACAAGTGGAACAAGTGCTACACCTCCTCCCTCACTACCATTCAGGGCCCCAAACAGTCCTTCCAGATGAGGCGACACTTCACCTGTGAGTCTGTTTGGGTGTTCCACTGTATCCGGTGTTCCTGGTGTAGCCTCCTGTATAACGATGAGACCCAACGTAGATTGGGAGACCGATTTGCCAAGCATCTATACTCTCTCCGCCAGAAAAAGCAGGGACTCCCAGTGGCCATCCATTTTAATTCCACTTCCCATTCCCATTCTGACATGTCAGTCTACCGATTCCTTTACTGCCGCAATGAAGCCACACTCAGTTTGGAGAATCCACACCTTTTATTCCATCTGAGTAGACTCCAACCTGATGGCATGAACAACAATATCTCAAACTTCCGGTAATGGCCCCTCCCCTCCCCTTCAGCATTCCCCATTTCCATTTCCCTCTCTCAACTTATCTCCAGACCTGCCCATCACCTCCCTCTGGTGCTCCTAGCCCTTCCCTTTCTTCCATGGCCTTCCTATTAGACTCCCCTTTCTCCAGCCCTATATCTCTTTCACCAATCAACTTCCTTGCTGTTTACTTCACCACGCACCCCTCTCCCAGTTTCACCTATCACCTCAAACACGAGGAAATCTGCAGAACTGGAAATTCAAGCAACACACACAAAAAATTCTGGTGAATGCAGCAGGCCAGGCAGCATCTCTAGGAAGAGGTACAGTCGACGTTTCGGGCTGAGTCCCTTCGTCAGGGCTAACTGAAAGAAGAGATAGTAAGAGATTTGAAAGTGGGAGGGGGAGGGGGCTTCTGTTAATGCCCCACCTCCCCTTCGTACCGCATCCTTATTTATTTATTTATTATTATTTTTTCCCTTTGTTTCTCTTTTTTTCCTCCCTCTGTCCCTCTCACTATACTCCTTGCCCATCCTCTGGGCTCCCCTTTCTTTCTCCCAGGCCTCTCGTCCCATGATACTCCCCCTTCTCCAGCCTCGTATCCCTTTTGCCAATCAACTTTCCAGCTCCTAGCTCCATTCCTCCCCCTCCTGTCTTCTCCTATCATTTTGGATCTCCCCTCCCCCCCACTTTCAAATCTCTTACTATCTCTTCTTTCAGTTAGTCCTGACGAAGAGTCTCGGCCCGAAACGTCAACTGTAACTCTTCCTAGCGATGTTGCCTGGCCTGCTGCGTTCACCAGCATTTTGTGTGTGTGTGACCTATCACCTACTAATGTGAATTTCTTTCTCCCCTTCCCCTACCTTCTTTCTCCTCATTTCTCTCCAGTCCTCATGAAGGGTCTTGACCAAAAACCTTTTGCTCTTTTCCTTAGGTGATGCCTGGCCTGCTGAGTTCATCCAGCATTTTGTGTGTGAGGCTTGGATTCCTACAGTCTTCATAAACACAGAATTGGCTTTCTAACCAATTAAATGAGTTTGAATTATAACCTTTTGTTAGCGTATGAATCACAGAAACCAGATGTTCGCAGGAAGATCTAGAAAAAAACTGGAAATTACCGGAAGATAGAGAAATAGATGTTCATTCCATCAGTTTGGAGGCTACCTAGGTTGAATGTGAAGTGTTTCTCCTTTGACCTGAGTGTCTTATCATCGTAGCTAAAGTGGAGCGACAAACTGAAATACATGGCCACGACAAAATCATGCCTTTTCTGACAAACAGAGCTAAGGTGCTCAACAAAGCAGTCCCCCAATCTACATCAGGTCTCACCAATGTGAAGGAAGTTTCAACGGGAGTACCGGATACAGTAGATGACCCTCACAGACTCACAGGTGAAGTGACACCTCTCCTGAAAGGACTGTTGGGGCCATGAATGGTGGTGAGGGAGGAGGTGCAGGGGCAGCTGTAGCACTTGTCCTGCTTGTAGGGGTAAGTGCCAGGAGGGAGATCAGAGGGAAGGGGTGAGTGGACAAGAGGGTTATGTAGAGAGAGATCCCAATGGAGAGTGTAGGGGAGGGATTAATGTGCTTAGCAGTAAGATCCCATTGTAGATGGTGGAAGTTATGGAGAATGATGTGCTGGAAACAGGCTGTGGGGTGGCATGTAAGGACAAGGGGAACCCTAACCCTGTTATGTTGGCAGGAGGATGGGTGAGGTTCGATGTGTGGCAATGGAGGAGGGCAGCATCAATAATGATGGAAGGGAAAGCCCATTCTTTGCAGTAGGAGGACATCTCTGATGTTGTGGAATGGAAAGCCTCATCTTGAGAACAGTAGCAGTGGAGATGGAGGAACTGAGAAAAGGGAATAGGATTTTAACAAGCGACAGGGTAGGAAGATAGTTGTGAGAACCAGTAGGTTTATAAAAGATATCAGTAGATAGTCTACCTCCCAAGATGGAGACAGTGAGATCAAGAAAGGGGAGAGATATCAGAGGTGGACCAAGTAGATACAAAGGGCAGGGTGGAAGTTGGAGGCAAAGTTGATGCTCTCAGTTTGGGTGCAGGAAACAGCACTATTACAGTCATCAGTGTGGCATTGATAGAGGTGGGGAGTGTTACCAGTGTTGGCTTGGAACAGGGATTGTTACACAGAGCCAACAAAGAGCCAGGCATGGCTGGGGCCCAGGTAAGCACCCACGGAATTAGAGAAAGTGAGAGGAACTAAAAGAGAAAATGTTGAGTGTGAGAACAAGTTTCGCCACATGTTGGTGGAGGGGCATCCTGATTTCTTCTATAAACTTACTAACTCATTCTCCTTCTCCAATAAAAAAAGGCCCCCAACCTGCTCAACTTCACTCCATAGCTCATTCCCTCAAATCCCAGCAACACCCGTGTAAATCTCCCCTGCACTCTTTCCAGCTTAATGGCATATTTAGTTTTACGCCTTACTTAGTGACCGTTTTATAACTGATAAGACACAAAAATGATTATTTTTGGAGAGGCCATTTCCAGCTACATTAATAAATTACAATTCTTAAACAAATTTATAGAATTTTTAAAAAGATTTTTATAGAAATAATTATTCAAACAAGCTGCACAATTGGGCTACCAGATCAGAATATACAAAACAGGTGTACAATTAAGGCCCGTGCTCTCCATTAGTGACCCAGTGGAACATTATCTTCTCTGGCAGCAGCATCAATTCACCAGTAGAGGGAATGACTGGCCCTCACAACAACTTGTTATAATGCCTTCAACTTGGGAAAAAGCTCCAAGGTGTTTCACAGGATTGGGAGAGAAAAGAAAGAAAGATTAGCTTTATTCGTCATAGGTACGTCGAAACAGACAGTGAAATGCATTGTCTGTGCTGGCGAGGATTGTGCCGGGCAGCAAGTGGCATCCCACTCCCCGTGCCAACTTACTAACCCAAACTGTTCATCTTTGGAAGGTAGGAGATAACCAGAGCCCTCGGAGGAAACCCAAAAGGTTATGGAGGGAACATACAAACGCCAGTAGCATGAGTCAAACAGTGATCTTACAGCCGGCACTGTGAAGTGATGCGCCAACTGCTTGATTCCATTACCATGCCACACTTCAATAAACGTTGTGGGGTCGGGGGGGGGGAGCACAGTGAACTTGGCCATGGGGGAATTTAAATATCACCATGAAAGCTTTAAATCTGATGCGATGCGGGACCCAGGGCAGGGAGTGCGGGGTGGGGGAGAAGTGATAGCGAAGGGGAGGTTTACGGAACCACAGTTTGTGATGAGTTCCAGATTGTAGCTTAACTATTTGCATGCAATGTTAAAACATTGTTGTATTTCTCAATGCTGCTTTGAAAAGTGCTGTGATATGCCACAGCAATATTTTAAACACTAGAGTGCTGTCTGGTTCACTGCAGCCACGGCTGTGATTACAACGGTGGAGAGTGTGTTCCAAGGTTTACTGACAGGGACCTGAAGAGGCTGGTGGATGATGTCACGTGCAGGATGGAAGTGACGTGTGCAAGGCGGCCCCACAGCCTCCTCCAGGACTGCCTCTGGAGGGTGCCAGGGAGATGCCATCTAGAAGCAACAGCCCTAACACCACTGCCCCGTGCAGAAAAACATATGGCTACATACTGTACGTTGGTCGGGATGGATCCTGACAGGCCGTATCATCGCAATGCTTTACAGTACCAGCGACCAGGGTTCAAGTCCCACCGCTGTCTGCAAGGAGCGGGTCTCCTCCGGGTGCCCCGGTTTCCTCCCACAGTCCAAAGACGTACCGGTTGGTAGGTGGATTGGTCACTGTAAATTGTCCCGTGACTAGGCTAGGGTTTAATCGGGGGTCACTGGGCGTCATGATCTGAAGGGCCGACACCGCCCTGTATCTCAGTAAATAAACAAATCATTGCATCTACAGCTTGTGCTTACACCTCCGATCACATACTCTACCGATGTCTTTCGTTAGCATATCCCTTCATTCCCTCACTCACATACACATACTGTTTTTTCCTCCTCTATCCCCTCTCATCCCTCTTCTCCGCTGCTCCCCCCATACCTTGCTGCCCTGCCTCTCACCCTCCCTGCTGCCCCCCTGTCCTACCATTGCACCTTTCTCTCCATCTGTCCCTTCCAGGAGTCGTACAGTGTGGGAACAGGTCCTTTGACCCACCAACTCTGCACCCACCTTCAGCAGCCCATTTACATGACTCCCATCTGTTTCTCCCTACCTGCCTCTGGAGTATAACACTGGCTGGCAGCACTTTACCATGGCCATTTAATGTTCCAATTCACAAACGTTTTGGTTCCGGGAGAAAATCAGAACATCTGGAAGGAGACCACGTAAACTCCTCACAAAGGGCACCGAAGGTCACGATTGAACCTGGGTCTCTGGTGTCGTCAGGTAGCAGTTCTACACAACCATTTCCCTCTCCCACTCCTCTCTCATGTCTACTCAAATATCCTTCAGTGCTGTGGTGTCCAGGAATAGGACTGAGACACTTGGTCCTCTACAGCACAACAGCACAATGATGGCTTTGGAGGAGAATCAGTCAGAAGATTGTACAGAATGGAAACAGGATATTAGGCCCATCCTGTCCAGGCTGACCAGGGGACGCTCAACAATCACTGGGGCAGGTAGACAACAGCAGAAGAACAGCTGGCCCCAGATCGCCTAACTGCACTTTAGCACAACCTCAATCAAAGGTGTAGGTGCCTTTACCTGTAGAGAATTCCCCAGTCGCCAAGACAGCTCGCTTCCATTTCATCCCTATTAATGCAGGCTTTGGTAGGGTGTTAACCCAGCACATTAGCAGGTGCTAGTAACAGCTCGTAGAGTCATCGAGGTGCACTGAGTGTACACCCCAACAGGTAAAAGGTTTAATGCATTGTAACATCAGAGTAAATTCATGAGGGAACACCTTCCCGGTTCAGCATTAAAAACCTTGCAGGGAATTGACTCACCCTTGGTCCTTACGTCATTACATGTCCTTGCATGCATGTAAAGCAACATGAACATGTATAAGACAACACAACCTCACATGTACTTAGTTGTCAATTCCAAGTACAGTAACTTTTACCCTGGAGCAGAAGGTACAAGCTTGTAGCATACTTTGCACAACTGGGGAAGTGTTAAAATGGTATGATATCAGAACTCTCAACAGCATTGGAAATACAGTACTGTGCAAAAGTATGGTGCAATAATAACAGGGTTGTCGTGATGGGAGATTTTAACTTCCCGAATATTGATGGGTATCTCCCTAGAGCAAGGGGTTTAGATGGGGTGCAGTTTGTTGGGTGTGTTCAGGAAGGTTTCTTGACACAATATGTAGATAAGCCTACAAGAGGAGAGGCTGTACTTGATCTGGTATTAGGAAATGAACCTAGTCGGGTGTCAGGTCTCTCAGTGGGAGAGCATTTTGGAGATAGTGATCACAATTCTATCTCCTTCACCACAGCATTGGAGAGGGATAGGAACAGACAAGTTAGGAAAGCGTTTAATTGGAGTAAGGAGAAATATGAAGCTATCAGACAGGAACTTGGAAGCATAAATTGATGTTCTCAGGGAAATGTACAGCAGAAACCTGGCAAATGTTCAGGGGATATTTGAGTGGCCTTCTGCATAGGTACATTCCAATGAGACAGGGAAAGGATGGTAGGGTACAGGAACCGTAGTGCACAAAGGCTGCTGAAAATCTAGTCAAGAAGAAGAGCTTAGAAAAGGTTCAAAAAACTAGGTAATGTTAGAGATCTAGAAAATTATAAGGCTAGCAGGGAGGAGCTTAGGAATGAAATTAGGAGAACCAAAGGGGACATGACGAGGCCTCGGCAAGCAGTATTAAGGAAAACCCAAGACATTCTACAAGTATGTGAAGAGCAAGATGATAAGATAGGAGAGAAAAGGACCAATCAAGTGTGACAATGGAAAAGTGTGTATAGAACCAGAGGAGATAGCAGAGGTACTTAGTGAATACCTTGCTTCAGTATTTACTACGGAAAAGGATCTTGGCAATTGTAGGGATGATTAATAGCGGACTGAAAAGCTCGAGCATATAGACATTAAGAAAGAGGTTGTGCTGGAGCTTTTGGAAAGCATCAAGTTGGATAAGGCACCGGGACCAGACAAAATATACCCAAGGCTACTGTGGGAGGCAAGGGAGGAGATTGCTGAGCCTCTGGTAATGATCTTTGCATCATGAATGGGGATGGGAGAGGTTCCAGAGGATTGGAGAGTTGCAGATGTTGTTCCCTTATTCAAGAACTTGAGTAGAGATAGCCCAGGAAATTATAGACCATAAGACCATAAGATGTAGGAGCAGAAGTAGGCCATTCGGCCCATCGAGTCTGCTCTGCCATTAAATCATGGGCTGATCCAATTCTTCCAGTCATCCTCACTCCCCTGCCTTCTCCCCATACCCTTTGATGCCCTGGCTAATCAAGAACCTATCTATCTCTCTCTTAAATGCACCCAATGACTTAGCCTCTACAGCCACTTGTAGGAACAAATTCTACAGATTTACCACCTTCTGACTAAAGTAATTTCTCTGCATCTCTGTTCTAAATGGACGTCCTTCAATCCTGAAGTCGTGCCTTCTTGTCCTAGACTCCCCTACCATGGCAGATAACTTTGCCATATCTAATTTGTTCAGGCCTTTTAACATTTGAAATGTTTCTATGAGATCCCCCCTCATTCTCCTGAACTCCAGGGATTACAGCCCAAGAGCTGCCAGACATTCCTCATATGGTAACCCTTTCATTCCTGGAATCATTCTCGTGAATCTTCTCTGAACCCTCTCCAATGTCAGTATATCCTTTCTAAAATAAGAAACCCAAAACTGCACACAATACTCCAAGTGTGGTCTCACGAGTGCCTTATACAGTCTCAACATCACATCCCTGCTCTTATATTCTATACTGTTAGAAATGAATGCCAACATTGCATTCGCCTTCTTCACCACCGACTCAACCTAGAGGTTAACCTTTAGGGTATCCTTCACAAGGACTCCAAGTGCCTTTGCATCTCTGCATTTTGAATTATCTCCCCATCTAAATAATAGTCTGCCTGTTTATTTCTTCCACCAAAGTGCATGACCATACACGTTACAACATTGTATTTCATTTGCCACTTCTTTGCCCATTCCCCTAAACTATCTAAGTCTCTCTGCAGGCTTTCTGTTTCCTTAACACGACCCGTTCTTCCACCTATCTTTGTATCATCAGCAAATTTAGCCACAGATCCATTCATCTCATAGTCCAAATCATTGACATACATCATAAAAAGCAGTGGTCCCAACACCGACCCCTGTGGAACTCCACTGGTAACCGGCAGCCAGCCAGAATAGGATCCCTTTATTCCCACTCTCTAGTCCCAATGCTCCACCCATGCTAGTAACTCCCCTGTAATTCCATGGGCTCTTATCTTGCTAAGCAGCCTCATCTGTGGCACCTCGTCAAAGGCCTTCTGAAAATCCAAGTACACCACATCTACTGCATCTCCTTTGTCTACCCTGCTTGTATTTTCCTCAAAAAATTGCAGTAGGTTAGTCAGGCAGGATTTTCCTTTCAGGAAACCATGCCGGCTTTGGCCTATCTTCTCATGAGCCTCCAGGTACAGGTGTCTATATGGACTTCAGTAAGGCCTTTGACAAGGTTCCACACGGAAGGTTAGTTAGGAAGGTTCAATCATTAGGCATTAATATGGAAGTGGTAAAATGGATTCAGCAGTGGCTGGATGGGAGATGCCAGAGAGTAGTGGTGGATAACTGTGTGTCAGATTGGAGGACGGTGAGTAGCGGTGTGCCTCAAGGATCTGTACTGGATCCAATGTTGTTTGTAATATATATTAATGATCTAGATGATGGGGTGGTAAATTGGATTAGTAAGTATGCAGATGATACTAAGATAGGTGGTGTTGTGGATGATGAGGTAGGTTTTCAAAACTTGCAGAGAGATTTACGACAGTTAGAAGAGTGGGCTGAAAGATGGCAGATGGAGTTTAATGCTGAAAAATGTGAGGTGCTACATTTTGGTAGAACTAATCAAAATAGGACATAGATGGTAAATGGTAGGGCATTAAAGAATGCTTTAAAACAGAGGGATCTAGGAATAATGGTGCATAGTTCCCTGAAGATAGAATCTCATGTGGATAGGGTGGTGAACAAAGCTTTTGGTTTGCTGGCCTTTATTAATCAGAGCATTGAGTATAGGAGTTGGGATGTAATGTTGAATTGGTAAGGCATTGGTAAGGCCAAATCTGGAGTATTGTGTACAGTTCTGGTCACCGAATTATAGGAAAGATGTCAATAAAATTGAGAGAGTACAGAGGAGGTTTACTGAAATGTTGCCTGAGTTTCATCTCCTAAGTTACAGAGAAAGGTTGAACAAGATAGGTCTTTATTCTTTGGAGTGTAGAAAGTTGAGGAGAGACTTGATAGAGGTGTTTAAAATTATGAGGGGGATTGATAGAGTTGACGTGGTTAGACTTTTTCCATTGAGAGTGGGGAAGATTCAAACAAGAGGACATGGGTTGAGAATTAGAGGGCAAAAGTTTAGGGGTACCATGAAGGGGAACTTCTTTACTCAGAGAGTGGTAGTTGTGTGGAATGAGCTTCCAGCAGAAGTGGTTGAGGCAGGTTCTATGTTGTCGTTTAAAGTTAAATTGGATAGATATATGGACAGCAATACACATCAAAGTTGCTGGTGAACGCAGCAGGCCAGGCAGCATCTCTAGGAAGAGGTACAGTTGACGTTTCAGGCCGAGACCCTTTGTCAGGACTAACTGAAGGAAGAGTGAGTAAGGGATTTGAAAGTTGGAGGGGGAGGGGGAGATCCAAAATGATAGGAGGAGACAGGAGGGGGAGGGATGGAGCCAAGAGCTGGACAGGTGATTGGCAAAGGGGATATGAGAGGATCATGGGACAGGAGGCCCAGGGAGAAGGAAAAGGTGGTGGGGGGGAGAACCCAGAGGATGGGCAAGGGGTATAGTCAGAGGGACAGAGGGAGAAAAAGGAGAGTGAGAGAAAGAATATGTGTATAAAAATAAATAGCGGATGGGGTACGAGGGGGAGGTGGGGCATTAGTGGAAGTTAGAGAAGTCAATGTTCATGCCATCAGGTTGGAGGCTACTCAGTCGGAATATAAGGTGTTGTTCCTCCAACCTGAGTATGGCTTCATCTTGGATGGGGTACGAGATAGGGTCCTCTTGTTTGAGATATATGGACAGGAAAGGAATGGAGGGTTATGGGCTGAGTGCAGGTCGGTGGGAATAGGATAGGGTAAGAGTTCAGCATGGACTAGAAGGGCCGAGATGGCCTGTTTCCATGCTGTAATTGTTATATGGTTGTATGGTCCTTTGCTTTTAGAAACCTTGCTGTTATGAAAGACCTACATTAGTTACCTGTTTTCGCTAACAGAAGACGTTTTCACTGTTACGAAAAAAGGCAGTGCGCGAAAAAAGCAGCGCGCGATAAAAGCAGCGCGCGATAAAAGACAGCGCGCGTCCTGAGCAGCCAAGCTCCTCCCCCGGAACTGCAATTCTAGCCGGCATTGCTTAAACATGTGCCTGTGAGCATCCGTTAGCAAGATGAGTTCTAAGGCAGCGGTCCCCAACCACCGGGCCGCAAAGCATATGCTACTGGGCCGCGAGGAAACGATATGATTTGGCGATATGAGTCAGCTGCACCTTCCCTCATTCCCTGTCACGCACTGTTGAGCCATTATGCATGCCAGGTCATTATCCGCGCGTCATGCGTGTCAGCGCGGGAAGGAGATCAACTCCTCAAGTTTGCAAATGACGGTGGGCTGAAAAGTATGTTTGACATAACATCTCTGCCGGCATTCTGGTTCAAAGTCAAGGCTAAAAATCCTGAGATAGCCACGAAAGCACTGAAAACGTTGCTTCCATTTCCAATATATCTCTACAATGAATGCAACGAAAACTAAATTGCGGAATAGACTGAACATAAAGAACCCTCTTCGAGTATCGCTGTCTCCCATCACCCCTCAATGGGACCGTCTTGTTGCAGGAAAACAAGCCCTGATTCAGCGATATTGGTGTGTTGCAATGATTTTATATGTTCGTATGGGGAAAATATGTGCTGTGTGTTTAATATCTAAACGTTACTTAAAATGTTATGATGCTATTGACTTACTTATATAACCATATAACAATTACAGCATGGAAACAGGCTATCTCTGCCCTTCTAGTCCGTGCCGAACGCTACTCTCACCTAGTCCCACCGACCTGCACTCAGCCCATAACCCTCCATTCCTTTCCTGTCCATATAGCTATCCAATTTTTCTTTAAATGATAATATCGAACCTGCTTCTGCCTCTTCTACTGGAAGTTCGTTCAACACTTACTTCAAGATAATTGACGTATCACTATATTCATGCGAGGAAAATATGCACTGTGTGTTTAATATTAAATTCGTTAGATAAACCCTTTTAGAAATGAAATTGAGTGTATTAGCCACTTATCACTTATATTCCGGTCGTGATTAACACTCCGGTCATGACGCGCATGCACACTGGTGCCCGCGCAAGGCTTCATGGTCATTGTAGTCTTATATGGGTAAACACATCGTATTTGACTGCTACTCTTGTCCATTGGCAATCCTACCGCACCGCCCCACTCCCCTCCGGATCGGCCGGCCCGCAAGAATATTGTCAATATTAAACCGGTCCACAGTGCAATAAAGGTTGGGGACCCCTGTTCTAAGGTATCAGAAAAGCCTAAAAGAGCTTGTAAGGGTGTTACACTTAGCGTAAAACTAGACATAATTAAGCTTTTCGATTGTGGTAAACGAAGTAAGGACACAGTGAGTTTGGCTTGTGGAAGTTGACGAAGATGATGTTGAACAGGTTTTGGCATCCCAAGACCAAGAACTGATAGATGAAGAGCTGATGCAATTGGAAGAGGAAAGGGTAACAATCAAAACCAAATGCAGTAGCGAACGGACCGAAAGTGAAGTCGTCCAGGAACTGAACGTGAAGCAACTGCATGAGATGATAGAAAAATGCGCGAGGATAAGCAGTCAAGCATACTGTCATTTTTCAAGCCTTCCACATCAGCCACTACAGATGACGAACCTCGACCTTCGACATCGAGGCAGGCAGACATAGAAGAAGATGACCTGCCTGCCCTGATGGAAACAGGCGACGATGAGATGACACCCCAGTGTCCCACCGCCCCAACCCCTGGGCCACGGACCGATACATTGCTGTGGAGAATGCAGCGGGAGCCGGGGCGCACCCAACACATCTTCAAGAAAAAGGCTGAAATAAACAAGCTAATTAATTAGGTGCCGCCCGGCGCGTAAATGTTGGCCCAGATCAGAGGCAATTGCCGATTGTGCCACCTCTGGTCTGGGCCAACATTTATGTGCCGGGCAGCACCTAATTAATTAGCTTGTTTATTTCGGCTTTTTTCTTAAAGATATGCTGGGTGTGTCTCGGCCACCACTGGACCCCTGCATTCTCCGCGAATCGGTATCGGTTTGCTGCCCAGAGGTTGGGGGCCACTGCACCACCCCAACCTCCGACGACTCAGCCTAACACACCATCTTCAGTTTGCTTGGCGCTGTCTTCCCAATTCCGCTAAGAGATACTACACTGTACATACATTATTTTTACTTTATATAGGCTGTGTATTTTTATGTGTTACTTGGTATAATTTGGCAGCTTCATAGCTTAAAGGTTACTGGAGAGAGTGTTTCTGCCGAGAGCGCTTGAGTGAGATTTTTGCTACAGAGAACAGTGCGGCAATGATTGTAGAAAAGTATTTCTACTTTATATAGGCTGTGTATCTATCATATCATTCCTGCTTTTACTATATGTTACTGTTATTTTAGGTTTTATGTGTTATTTGGTTTGATTTGGTAGGTTATTTTTTGGGTCTGCGAACGCTCACAAATTTTTCCCATATAAATAAATGGTAATTGCTTCTTCACTTTATGATGTTCCAGCTTACGAACCGTTTCATAGGAACGCTCTACCTTCGGATGGTGGGGGAAACCTGTATTCCGTAATCTCATCCCTAATAATCGATTCCAAAAACTTTCTAACCACTGATGTCAGGCTAACAGGTCTATAGTTTCCTTTCTGCTGCCTCCCACCCTTCTTAAATAACGGAGTAACATTTGCAATTTTCCAGTAATCTGGTACATTGCCAGAATCTATCGATTCTTGAAAGGTCATCATTAATGCCTCTGCAATTTCGCCAGCTACTTCTTTCAGAACCCAAGGGTGCATTCCATCAGGTCCAGGAGATTTATCCACCCTCAGACCATTAAGCTTCCTGAGCACCTTCTCAGTTGTAATTTTCACTGCACATACTTCATTTCCCTGACACTTTTGAATGTCCGGTATACTGCAGATGTCTTCCACTGTGAAGACTAATGCAAAATACGCATTCAGTTTCTCTGCCATCTCTGCATCTCTCATTACAGTATCTGCAGTGTCATTTTCTATTGGTCCTATATCTACCCTCAACTCTCTTTTACCCTTTATATACTTAAAAAAGCTTTCAGTATCTTTTTTGATATTAGTCACCAGCTTCCTTTCATAATTCATCTTTTCCTTCCTAATGACCTTCTTAGTTTCCTTCTGCAAGTTTTTAAAAGCTTCCCAATCCTCTGTCTTCCCATTAGCTTTGGCTCCCTTGTATGCCCTCTCTTTTGCTTTTACTTTGGCACTGACTTTACTTGTCAGCCACGGTGGTGTCCTTCTTTCATTTGAAAATTTCTTCTTACTTGGAATATATCTGCCTTGCACTTCCCTCATTTTTCGCAGAAACTCCAGCCATTGCTGATCTGCTGTCCTTCCTGCTAGTGTCCCTTTTCAGACAACCTTGGCCAGTTCCCCTCTCATGCCATTGTAATTTCCTTTATTCCACTGAAATACTGACACATTGGAATTTAGTTTCTCCTTCTCAAATTTCAAAGTGAACTCTATCATATTGTGATCACTGCTCCCTAAGTGCTCCTTAACCTTAAGCTCTATTATCACCTCCAGATCATTGCACAACACCCATTCCAGCACAGCCGATCCCCTAATGGGCTCAACAACAAGCTGTTTTAAAAAGCAATCCTTTAGACATTCTATAAATTCTCTCTCTTGAGGTCCAGTACTGGCCTGGTTTTCCCAATCCACTTTCATGTTAAAATCCCCAATGATTATCATAACATTTCCTTCTGACACGCCTTTTCTATCTCCTGCTGTAAATTGTTATCCGGCTGCTGTTGGGAGGCATGCATACAACTGCCATTAGGCTCCTTTTACCCTTGCCAATTCTTAACTCAACCCATAGAGACTGTACACCTTCTGATCCTACACCATCCCTTTCCAATGATTTAATATTATTTCTCATACACAGGGCCATACTACCCTCTCTGCCTACTAACCTATCTTTCCAATACACTGTATATCCTTGGACATTCAACACCCAATGGCAGCCATCCTTTAGCCGAGTTTCAGAGATGGCCACAACCTCATACTTGCCAATCTGTAGCGTCCATTTTATTTCTTATGCTGCGCGCATTCAAATACAACACTTTCAGTCCAGTATTTGTTGCTTTCTGTTTTAACTGCACCACGCCTCTATTGCCCTGTAACTTATTCCACTGGCTGTGATTATCCCTTATCTCCTGCCTGTCCTTTCTATCATCTCTGTTGCACGCTATCTTTGATTTATTTCTGTTTTCCCCTTCCTTAGCCCTATCACTCCGGTTCCCATCCCCCTGCCAAATTAGTTTAAACCCTCCCTAACAGCTCTATTAAACCTGCTCGCTAGGATATTGGACCCCTTTGGGTTCAGATGCAACCTGTCCTTTTTGTACAGGTCATACCTCCCCCAGAACATGCCCCAGTGATCCAGGAACCCGAAGCCCTGCCCCCTACACTAGTCTCTCAGCCACGCATTAATATGCCTGATCATGCTCTTCTTACGCTCGTTATCACGTGGCACAGGCAGCAATCCCGAGATTACTACCCTGGAGCTTCCTACCCAACTCCCTGAATTCTCTCTTCAGGACCTCCTACCTTTTTCTACCTATGTCATTGGTACCAACGTGTACCAAGACTTCTGGCTGTTCATCCTCTCCCTTCAGAATACTCTAAATCCAATCTGACCAGTGAGTCTTGCTTCAGTTGTTGGTAAGTTGATGGAGAAGATCCTGAGAGGCAGGATTTATGAACATTTGGAGAGGTATAATATGATTAGGAAAAGTCAGCATGGCTTTGTCAAAGGCAGGTCGTGCCTTGCGAGATTGATTGAACTTTTTGAGGATGTGACGAAACATGTTGATGAAGATAGAGCAGTAGATGTATTGTGTATGGATTTCAGCAAAGCATTTGATAAGGTACTCCATGCAAGGCTTATTGAGAAAATAAGGAGGCATGGGATCCAAGGGGACCTTGCTTTGTGGATCCAGAATTGGCTTGCCCACAGAAGGCAAAGAGTGGTTGTAGAAGGGTCATATTCTGCATGGAGGTTGGTCACCAGTGGTGTGCCTCAGGGATCTGTTCTTGGAATCCTTCTCTTCGTGATTTTTACAAATGACCCGGATGAGGAAGTGGAGGGATGGTTTATTAAATTTGCTGATGACACAAAGCTTGGGGGTGTTGTGGATAGTGTGGAGGACTGTCAGAGGTTACAGTGGGACATCGATAGGATGCAAAACTGGGCTGAGAAGTGGCAGATGGAGTTCAACCTAGATAAGTGTGAGGTGATTCATTTTGGTAGGTCAAATATTATGGCACAATATAGTATTAATGGTAGAACTCTTGGCAGTGTGGAGGATCAGAGGGATCTTGGGGTCCGAGTCCATAAGACACTCAAAGCTGCTGCGCAGGTTGACTCTGTTGGTAAAAAGGCATATGGTACATTGGCCTTCATCAACTGTGACGTTGAGTTCACGAGCCAAGAGGTAATGTTACAGCTATATAGGACCCTGGTCAGACCCCACTTGGAGTACTGTGCTCAGTTCTGGTCACCTCACTACAGGAAGGATGTGGAAGCTATAGAAAGGGTGCAGAGGAGATTTACAAGGATGTTGCCTGGATTGGGGAGCATGCCTTATGAGAATAGGTTGAGTGAACTTGGCCTTTTTTCCTTGGAGTGGCAGAGGATGAGAGGTGACCTGATAGAGGTGTGTAAGATGATGAGAGGCATTGATCGTGTGAGAGGCTTTTTCCCAGGACTGAAATGGTTAACACAAGAGGGCACAGTTTTAAGGTGCTTGGAAGTAGGTACAGAGGAGATGTCAGGGCTAAGTCTTTTACGCAGAGAGTGGTGAGCGCGTGGAATGGGCTACCCGCAACAGTGGTGGAGGCGGATACAATAGGGTCTTTTAAGAGAGTCCTGAAAAGGTACATGGAGCTTAGAAAAATAGAGGGCTATGGGTAACCTTAGGTAATTTCTAAAGTACGTACATGTTCGGCACAGCATTGTGGGTCTGTATTGTGCTGTAGGTTTTCTATGTTTTTGTTTCTTAGTCAGATATATATAGATAGGGTGCCTAAGACTTTTGCACAGTACTGTAGAAATTTTATGTATTGTACTGTACTGCTGCCGCAAAAAAATACAATTCATGACATACGTTGAGTGATGATAAACCTGATTCTGATATGGGTCTCTGTTGTGGACTGAGAGCAGGGAGAGAGGTGTCATGGTTGGGAAAAGGCGAAGGGACAGGGGAGGGAGCGGGAAGCAACAGAGACATTCTGTAATGATCAATAAACCTATTGTTTGGAATCAAATGCATCTGCACCCACGCCATCCCCCACCCCTGGCATTCCTTCTCTGCCACCTGTCCCGTACCCCTTCCGCTCCACCCTCGCCATTCCCATCATACTTTGCTCCCGCCAGATTTACAAACCGGCTCTCCGCTCCATGTTGACAAATACAGTACTGTGCAAAAGTCTTAGGCTCCTTGGCTATACGTATGTGCTGTACTGTAAGCATAGCAGTTGGCTATTTCTGCCTCTGACACTGTTCTCCATCAAGATCATGACTGCATCACAGATATGGGGTCCAAGCGTATAATCAGGCACATACCCACAACTTCAGCCCTGATATGCTATCTCCATTTCTCCTGTCACAGGTGCTATTATAAGAGAAATAGAGCGTCTGTGAGAAGAGAAATAGAACTAACATTTCTCTTAGTTGTGACCTTTCTGATGAAGGGTCTTTGACCTGAAACATTCACTTGCTTTCAATCTCCACAGATGTTCTCTGACCTGCTGAGTGTTTCCAGCAATTTCCGATTCTATTTCAGCTTTGCAATCCTTTCTTGTGTCAGTCAGTTCTGACTCATTAGTTTCAGTGTAAGCTCATCACCCTGAGGCTGGTTTCAGGCAGCTCCAGAAGTCAATATTTGCAAAAACGAAATGGCAGCCTGCATTACAGCACAAGAGTTCTGTTTGCAATTACAAGGCACACACGTCAATCAGATAAAATATCTGTGGCTTAAGGAAGCTGCAGGACCACCTAATCTGTATTCATATATTCCACAAAGCGATCACATAGTTTGTGTTTCATTTGTCCAATGCAGAAGAGACCACATTGTGACCTCCAAGCATAGTACACCAGACAGGAAGAAATACAAACAAATTAATGTTTCAGAAGGGATACCAACACTGGAAAGAGAAGTGAAGAGACAGGTGTTGCATCTATTAAATACCCTTCATTATCCCCTGAGCAGCTCTATTATTCTGATCTCAAACACCTATTAGTGTGCTTGACTTCAAGTGTTCATAAGTGAACAATCCGATGAGATCAGTAAGCTTTAAGAATGGGAAGAGCTGTTTGCCTTGAAGGTATTTGGACTCTAAAGATTCATCCCCAGATGCAGCAGGTGTTGAGCTTGAAGGCTGTGTGGACAACGAAGACTAAGATTCATATTTTCTGTACAACTTGCTGGTAATGATGACAGGTGGATTTACTCAATGATGCCTGTGGTTCTATTGATCTGTCTAGCTGAAACTAAGATCTGAATTGGGGGCTTTAGTTTGCTGATTGTGGAAAGTCTGTGTCCACTCAAAGCAAAGTAGTTTTCTGGAAACCACTTATACTTGCAGTATATCTAGCAATGGAAGTTTATAGTAATTGATTGTATTACGTTGATTGAAGGCTATTTGCAAGATATGATCTTGCAGGTGAGTGAGCATTTAAGAAAGTGTATGCAGTAGGGCAGAGTTAGGGGGAGCTGGAAGAATCTTGATCTCTCGTTCCACCTTATCATGGCACTTCATCTGTGTACATGCATTGCACTTCCTTTTAAACTGTGATACTTTTATTCTGAATTGCTTCTTTTCCTTTGGCGCTACTTTGATGTAATTATGTCTGGAATGATGGGGCAGCACAGTAGCATAGCAGTTAGCCAGTGCTAGCAAGCCGGGTTCAATTCTGCCACTCTCTGTAAGGAGACTGTACGTTCTCCCTGTGGCCACGTGGGTACTCCGGTTTCCTCCCACATTCGAAAGACATAGGGGTCCGTGGGTTAATTGGTCACATGGGTGTATTTGGGCAGCACCAGCTTGTTGGGCAGAGTGGCCTCTTACGTGTTGTTACAGGCATCTGTTAGTCTTGTGATCTGCGCCTGGAAAGTCTTCACTCTCCAGGGTGCAGGCCTGGGCAAGGTTGTATGGAAGACTGGCAGTTGCCCATGCTGCAAGTCTTCCCTCTCCACGACACCGATGTTGTCCAAGGGAGGGGCCGATATAGCTTGGCACCAGTGTCGTCGCAGAGCACTGTGTGGTTAAGTGCCTTGCTCAAGGACACAACACGCTGCCTCAGCTGGGGCTCAAACTCACGACCTTCAGGTCGCTAGTCGAATGCCTTAACCACTTGGCCACATACTGTGTTGTACCTCAAGATAAATAAGTCAGTCTGTCTGCATGGCCTGCAAACTGAAGCTCTCCACTGTATCACATTACATATGGCAACAGTAAACCAATCACTATCCAGGAACAAACGCTGCCTCACGGTAGCCCCACTTTGATGATGTGAGTTCCTGTTGCTGAGGATCTGGACTGAGTTCCTCCTAGTCTTCACCATCTTCCTCTTCCTCTTGCTCCGGCAGGTTATCCCAGAGTTGGGTTACACCCTGGCATTCCTGATGTCCTGTCAGCTGGTCCTCCTCGTTCTCTACTTCGTCAGGCTGTGCGTCAGCTTCTTTGACACCCAAGCGTGGCAGATAACAATGTAAGGTACCTTTGCTGGGAGATAATGCAGAGTGCCACCACCGTGGGCACGGACAGCAACTATTGAACATTGTGGCCTTTATCATGCCACTGGTAGTGGTGTGGCTGCCTTGTGCCAATATTCTCCAGACCTGCCAGTGGACTGCACAGCCACTTCAGTTAAGGAAAAGCCCTGCTCCCCCAGAATCTCTCCTCCAAGACAGTGTGGACTCCAGAAGGCAAAAAGTAGCTATAGATATCGATGAGTGGGTGAGTTTTGTGAGCTGCCGGCATGGATGGAGTTGATGATTGGGAAGGTTCTTTGGTGGCCTGCCATTGAGTCAGAGTTATCCAGTGGGGTAAAGGATCCTTCAGCATACTGAATCCATAATAACCATCAAATATCCACACACTCACCCTGCACAGCTCACAGCTTTTCCTCCCCACATACCCATCAACAGTAAGGTGTAGGTCAGGGGTCGGCAACCTTTTTGCCTCTGTGGGCCAGATCAAGTATTAATGAGCGGACAGCAGGCCAGATAAATGCCATAAAAAAACTTGAAATATGGGAATTATTCATGTAAATACATCTCGTTATGTTTTGCCTCAAATTAATGAATAACGCATACTAGAAAATCATTTGCGCTTAACCAAGGATGCCAATTAGTAATCAAAGAACTCAGTTTAGTTGCAGTTTAGGCTCTTTTGAATCTATTAAAAGGACACAAAGAATCTTTAAACATAAAACTTACGAATATGATGCATTGAATGGTGGTAAATTAAGTATAATAAAAAAGAAAATTTTAATGCAAACAGTCGATAACTCAATGTGAAACTTAATGCTGTTTGTTGTAATTTAGTGTCCAAGTGTCTTGGAAATTACGGCACTCTGTGTCTACCTTCCTGCATTTTGCATTCATTGCCATTGGAATTTTTTTCTTCGATTTTATTTTGAAACATGAGTTATTCAACAAGTATTGTAGCACATGTTAATATCTCGATATTTAGCGTGGATTTCTTTAACACTTCTTGTTAAAACAAAGTGACGCTGTTTCTGTTTACAAATTTGAATGACCCCATCTGAAAACCTGCGTGTGCACGGAGAGTATCTAATACATATTAATAGGATAGTCTGCCTTCCCGTCATTCATATATACCAGTGTTTGGTTTGGAACAAAATGGAACCTACAACCAGAGTAACAAGACGCCATGCATATCCATGTGAAACACTCAGAATAAGGAAAAAGCGCTTACAGGTCAGATAAGCATAGTATCCCAATATTTGCTTGCGGGCTGGTCAAAATACCTTTGAGGGCCAGATCCGGCCCGCGGGGCCATAGGTTGCCTACCCCTGGTGTAGGTAGAGAGAATGCATTTCCTTCCTCTCACGAAAGGCTTTTGTGTTGTGAATGGCAGCTGTACGAATCACATTAGCAATACCCATAGACCTTGTGCTTGACATAGCCTTCAAGGGCAACAAATTCCCATGCATTGTTTGCCTAATCGGGAAAGCTGAAGAAGACAGAGTCAGAGTGCAACAAAGTAGGCGCTTTGGCCTACTGATGATAGACGTTGCCATTGTACTGCCAGCTCCCATAAGACCATCAGATATAGAAGCAGAATTAGGCCATTTGGTCCATCAAGTCTGCTTTGCCATTTCTTCATGGCGGATCCATTTATCTCTTAGCCCCATTCTCATGCCTTCTCCCCGTAACCTTTCATGCCCTGACTAATCAAGAATCTATCAACCTCTGCCTTAAATATACCCAATGACTTGGCCTCCACAGCTGCCTGTGGCAAAGAATTCCACAGATTCACCACTCACTGTCTAACGAGATTCCTCCTCATCTCTGTCCTAAATGGACACCCCCCTATTCTGAGGCTGTGTCCTCTTGTCCTAGGCTCCACATCCTCTCCACATGTATCAGACTATCCATGGTCACAGACACCTCATGTACCACACTGTAAATAGTTGGTAGTCGGCACAGAGTTGTTGATCCAAAGGGCCTGTTTCTTTCTATGACTCTAATGCTTTAACAGGACTAAACACAGAAAATTCTGCAGATGCTGCAAATCCAGAAGTAATACATACAAAATCCTGGAGGAGCTTGGCATCTATGGAGAGAAACAAACAGTCTGATGAAGAGTCTCAGTCCAAAACATTGACTGTTTTTCTCTCTCCATAGACACTGCCTGACCTGCTGAGTTCTTCCAGCATTTTGTGTGTGTTGCTGTTTCAAAACCAGCCTACTAGGTGAGAGGTGATAATCGCTGGTTGTCCTTCAACAGAGCCCTGAAGGTAAAACATTGCAGAGCCAGGCTCACAGCAAAGCTTTGTAAACACAATCGCTAAGCTTTCAGGCTGGCAACATTATCACAGGTGTCTGGCAAGACTGTCAATCATTTCTCTCCTGGCAACCTAAACACAATAGAGAAATGACGTTATTTCCAGCAGAGCACAGACTAAGTAACAACAAATACTTCCTTTCAAGTGGGATTGGGGCACTTCACTTGTAGAAATCACTTGCACAGATTTAAGAGATGGACAAATGGCTTATTGTTTTTACTGCCAACCTCCCCAAAGCTAGTTTCATAATAGGTGCTGTCACAGTACTGAGACACAATCATAATTACTGATCTGATGCAGCCCAATCACAGGACTGGTAGATGCTGGGGCCTCAATAGCCAGTTTCAATACTGTGGGGTTCTTTAGTTTCACATGGCAACAGTGAGTACAGGGTACTCTGTCCTACACGTTGCATTAGTCAAAGAACTAAACAAACTTCACAAACTGCTTGGTCACACTACCCATAGTTGTACTGCTAGATCAGTCCAGCAGCATTAGTAATGACATGGATCCAGTAGCCTTGGCCAAGATCAAATCACAACGTGAGTCATTTGCAATAACTACTTGTGCCAATCGTGTCACTTTGATTACAGTCATAACAGTAGTTCAATGTGTCAGAGACAAAGCCCTGGTCACCACATGTGGCATACTAACACATTTATGGTGTTGGTCAGGGTAGCCCAAGACAATGTCAGAGTCAAGGTTAAGTTTACTGCCACACACAGTTCGAGTGTCAGGCAGTGAGTCAGTCAATGCTGGTGACCACAGGCTGCTAATTTTTAAAAAATTTATTCCTTTACGGGATGTGGACGTGGACATAAGCCAGCATTTAGTGCCCATCCCTAGTTGCCCTTGAGAAGGTGGTGATGAGCGGCCTTCCTGAACCGCTGCAGCCCCTGAGGTGTAGGTACACCCACAGTGCTGTCAGGGAGGGAATTCCATGATCTTGACCCAGCGACAATGAAGGAACGGTGATATGTTTCCAGTCAGGATGGTGAGTGACTTGGAGGGGGATTTCCAATTACCAATGGGTTATCTTCTCCACAGTTACGGTGCTGGGTGCCATATGGACCAGTCACAGGGCTGTTCGCAGCAAGGACCAAAGACCTGATTTCCACAGAGAAACTAAGAGTGACAGCTGTAGAAACATGACCCGTAGACCAGCATTGTAATTTGGCCTGGTGGGGCGCATGTATGACCCATGCAGCAACTAGTGCTGTGATTGCAGTGCTTTTGGAGGGCTGATCATCAGGATGCCATTCTTTTTTGTACGAGGGGGTTGTGGGTTTGATGTTTCTCTCCAAGTAACTTTCATGTTCTTTCTTTGTTTCATAGCTATCTTGGGAAACACAAATTTCAGAGTTGTATACAGATTCATGCTTCAATAATAACAAATGAACCTAAGAACAAAGGTTCAAAGGTTAATTTTATTGTAAAAGTATGCATGTACAATGCAACCCTGGTACTCGTCTTCTCCAGATAGCCGCAAAATATAGAAAAACCATGGGTGTAGTTGAAAGTAAAGACATCATCTTCCCCCCACCCCAAAATATGGTACAGAAAACTCCCAAACTCAAAACCCCCAACCCCTCCCTCGCACAAAAACCAACTTATCGCCCATCTGGAAAACGGCAGCTAAAACATCAAAAACCCCAAACCCACAACTCATGGGTGAACCGACAGCACTGAAAGCGCTGGTGGCCGTGTGGGACAAACCAGGCACTTGATAGTGCTGATTGACATATGGATCACATTGGACATTGTCATTGTATTGGTCATAACATGGGTCACACCCAACCACCCAGCTAAGGTCACTGCACTTGTGACTCCACAGGTCACATCAGCTCAGCACATAACACACATTAGGCAATCAGTGCTGCGCATCACCAGCGTTGCACTAGCCAATCAGAGTTGCTCACACTGGCCAGCAGGAGTGCTGCCCACCATTTGGGTCAACACACACCTGGGTCACATTACCCACAGCAACAAGGCTGTACACCTGTCACACTATCAGTGTCGGTCACCTCATAAGTTACACAAAATCTCAGCCGATATTCAGCTCACTATTTTGCTCACACCAGCTACAGTCACAGTACTGGCCAGCGCGTAGGTTGTGCGAGCCACAGATACCGTGATGGTCCCCACAAGGACTTCACAAGCCCCAGTCACAGTGACGGCCGCAGAATAGGTTATGCTGTGGCCCTCTCATGAGTCACATTGTCAGCTGTCTAAGTGTTCATCACCCATTGGTCACACCAGCCAGAGTCAACACTTGTTTCACTTTAGCCAGAAGCACAGGTGACGGCAACCAGAAGCACAACGTTAGCTCTATCATCATTCATGGTAACCAAGGTGAAGCTCCTCTCTGTTCTCCCCTCACTCTTCCTCCCAAGCCCCTTCTCTCCAACCTTCCCGCACACAGCTTTACCTCTGAAACCCTCCTCGCTCTCCTTTCTCCTTCTGTTTTTGCAATGACCTGCATTAGGAACATCTGGATTGCAGACCCCGGCCCCCCTCACCCCCAGGTGAGTGGCGAGGGGTGGGTTAAGGAGCCAAAGGGTTAAAGGACGCTGTTGCCTTTGTGTGGTCTCTGGAGAGGCGGCTCCTGTTGAGCGTGCCTGAGGCGGGAATACGCTGAGGTAAACACTGGCAGAGCTATTTACCAGCTCCGAGATGTGAGTAAGGAGGGGCCACATATCCCGAGCCCTCCAGCGTTTATCTCTCCTGCGTTCAGTGGCCTCACTTACAGACTGAAAGGAAAGCAGGCTGACCCTGAGACTTTGTGGCAACTCATGCCGACAGTGCAGGCGATGACTCACTAACCAAATATAGCGCAAAACATCAACACAGACATTACATGCAGCCAGGAGCAGTCACCACAGGGCTAATCTGTTGCATGCACCACTGACAAAGGCACCATTGTGTAAGAGTGCTCATCTTGGCCCGTACTGATAAGAATTTGTTGATTAAGCAATGGAGGTTGGAGCACTTCAGGAACCCTTTGCTCAGCCATCCCATGAATCATGGGTGTTCAAAGAATCGGGTTTTTGCTTTCTTCCAAAAATCCATTCAGATTCATCTAAGCTCACACCAGCAATGCCCTGATGGTGGAGTTAGCTCACTGCCTGTTCCTCCATAACTCACCCTGCCTCATTGTGGGCAGGATGGTGTGTCTGCTGCATATAGTGGGACTAGTAATTCCCGGCTCATTTCATAGTCCAAGCAGTGGTTGTGCAAGAGTCCCACTTGGCTTCCAATTAAGTCCTTGGGGGCATGAATGAGGCGAGCATTTTGTTTCCCAGCAGGTAGTGCTCTTGTTACAAACAAGAGAAAATCTGCAGATGCTGGAAATCCGAGCAATACCCACAAAATGCTGGAGGAACTCAACAGGCCAGGCTGCATAAATGGAAAAGAGTAAACAGTCGACATCTCGGCCCGAAATGTCAACTACATCTCTTGGTTCTCTGTGTAAGAACCAAGATGGTGATCACACAGCCAAAGCTGGATGTGCTTTGAGAATGTAGTCGGGCATGGTAACATTTTAGAGACACTTAGATAAGGAAATAGATAGGTAGGATTTAGAGCAGAGGTTCCCAACCTTTTTTTCAATGCCATGGACCCCTACTATTACTGAGGAATCTGTGGACCTCAGTTTGGGAACCCCTGGTTTAGAGAGATCTCATCCAAATGCAGGCAAATGGGATTAGTTTAGGTGGTCGGCATGGATGAGCTGGGCCAAAGGGCCTGTGCTGTATTTCTCTATGAATCTGTTACTCAGACAAAGCTAGTAGTAATATTTAAAAGACGTTTGGACAGATACAGGGACAGAGAAGGATTAGAGAAATATGGGCCAAATGCAGGCAAGTGTGCCTAGCTGAATAAACATATTGGACAACATAGGGCCAGTTTTCATGCTGTATTACAACATGGCTATGACTGTTCTTGGGTCATTCTAGGGCTCTGTCTATGCGCTCTGGATCAGGAAGAGTGAACTGGGGGATTTGACAAGCAATTTATAAAGAAAGAGAGAAAAAGCTCCCACAAGGTTGTATAAACAGGAATATATCAGGCAAATATTATCCCTAGAAAAGGTGGATAGCTCCCTGCACTCCCCACCACTGGTATTTTATCGTTATATCCTGTAGTAATCGAGATGGTACAGGTCAAATGCGGTAGATATTTTTAAATCCTTTTTCAATTCCCATTATACTATGATAGTTCCTTGTGGTCAGTAAAACAGACATTGATTGCAACACTGGGAGAGCAAGCGAAAATTTGCAATCAGTTCCTGGCATTAACACTTAAGACTTACTTTGAGAATCTGCAAAGGGTCTTGATGGTTTGCCAAAACTAAAACTAAACTGCCAATTTATGTCCTTGACTCACTCGTGGTTTTATTCTTCCATCAGTCACTGGGTCCCTTGCATTCTTGCTCTGAACACAACAGATGATTCTACAATTCTTTTCCACGTGCACTTCTCCACTCCAACTCTGGACTCTTGTTCACTTTTGATTTCTTTATTTCCACACAATGACAGTTTTAGTTCCGGAATTCCCTCATTTAAGTGCCCCATCTCACTAATTTTCTCTCCTCTTCTTATTTATGCCCCACTATCTCTTCATGTGGCAGAGTGTGAAACATTGTCAATACTAACAGTGTGAATCACAAAGAGGGTGGTGATAGACTGCAGCTGGTAAACAGGCTGGTGGGATGGGCAAAAGGGTGGCAGATGAAGTTTAATGTGTAGAAATGTAGGCTGGGAGAAAGTGAAAGAACAGTACTGAATAAAGGAGCATTATTCAACAAGGAATTCAGAAGCAGAGGTGCACATCACTTTAAGTGGCAAGGCAGGTTGAGAAAGCAGTTAATAAGACAGGAAAAACTCAATCTTTAGAGGCACAGAGTGTAAATGAGGGGGAATCATGACAAATCTTCACAAAACACTAGTTTGGCCATAAGTGGAACACTGTGTTCAATTCTGGTCACTTCCTTGTAGGGAGGATGTGAAGGTTTTAGATGTCTACCAGAGGAGATTTGCAGGAACGGTTCCTGGCATGAGGTGCTAAAGTCACAAAGGTTCAGACCATTTATTTTTGGAGAGGAGATGGCTGAGGGGAGATCCAGTAGAAAGGTCTGGACAGAGCAGAAAGTAGGAGGCTTGTTCCATCGATGAAGAGGGCAAATACTAGACAGAGATGAAGTGAAGAGAATTAAGGTTGAAAAATCTTACTAGAGATCTGGATTGCACTGTGCAGATATTGCACAGGCAAGTCCATTTTGGCCTTCAAGAAAAGTTGCATAAATTTATGACAGAGAAAAATTTACAAGGGTGCAGAGAAGGAATTAGTGGGTGGAACTATTGATCTGCTCTGGTAGAGAGCTGGCATACACAGGATAGACTGAATGGCTTCTTTCTGTGCTAAAACCATTCTATGAGTCTGTGAAGATCCACCTGTTAAGTCACACTTGTAAATGCAAGTCACTGCTTTTTCTTAATTGGGGACGTTACGTGGGCTAGTTTTCTGATAATAACAGCTAGCCTACTGTACCCTAAAGACAGCTGAAAAGCATTCCAGAACAAGTTCCTACAACCAGCTGTGTAATTGTGGCCTGCTTTAATTAATGTTGGCCACTAGATAAATATTGGCCAGCAGACTGGGAACATTTCCTCCAGTCCGCTTTCAAAATCGTGACATGGGATCTTTTACATCCACTTGAAAGGGGAAATGGGTCCACAGTATAACATCACATAATTAGGACACAGCCTCCAATACTGAATGATTATGGGCTCATGTTTCTGAAGAGTAATTTAAAACCACAACCTTTTTTTAATTAGGAGCAAGAATTTGCTATCACAAGAAGCTTTATTTTGACATTTATGTTGTAAAAATCATGAAGAAACCACAAACCATGGGTTTTATCATTCCTGTAATAGGTAATAAAGGTCAGAATTTTTAAAAAAAGGTCTCTCTGGAGCCTCTATTTACATGCTAAGAGCAGAGAGAACTGCAGCCTTTTTCTTTGCACGCAAGCTGTGCTTGACTGGCACACAGCCCGCTGTCCTGGCATGAGGCTGGGTCTATTTATACTGTCTGCTAATGCTGGAACAGAGTGCATGGATGGTCCCTGTGATCCCGACAGCACAGGGAGATTACACGTGTGCACCGCCAACAAGATCACTCTTCAGCAGGCCAGCCTCCAGGACTTAACTGCACCTCAGCGAGATCGGAAACAGCTTGAAATGTCTGAGTCTTGACCAGAGACCATACTCATTCCGGCAAAGAGTCACAGAGAGTGCATATTTGGAACCATCTTTTAATTCAGAACAGTTAAGATTATGCGGTATGTAGCTGTTTGAAGAAAGCATCAAAGCCTTCCATTTTAATTCAAGTAAATAGTCCCCTAATGGAGTTAAATAGATTAAACAGAAACGGACAATTCCCACCCCCCCAACCCCAACTAGTCCACATGAGCCTCCCTTGCTCTACCTCATCTGACCTGTAAATAAGTCTTTCTATTCCTTTCCCCTCTTGCATATTTAGCTTCCATACATAAATACAACTATCCAATCATTGCAAATAATAGTCATTTCCACCAGCTAAAGGTGTTTTTCCAGAAGCTATGTTGGATTTTTTTGGGTTTATTTGTAATTATCTTAAATTTGTGAACCCTGCTGTCCCATTACCAGCATGGAAACATTTTCTCCATCTCTTCTTTATTATGACCATTTTTAAAGAGCTAATTCATTGCTCCTTATCCCAGAAAAAAAAACCTAGATGGGCTTTCTACATAACGCTAAGAAATTTTTTTCAAAACGTATTTTTCTTTTAGAATCTTTTAATTTTGTAATGATCATAAACACACACAGTACTCCTGACTGTAGCCCAACCAAGGTCTAGTAGATTTAATATAACTTCCCTGTGTTCAATTCTAATTCCATGGAGATGAACTCAGTGTTCTGCTGATATTTGTTCTGGCCTTGCTAATTTTAATGATTTGTAAATGTATATCCCTTGATCCCTTTGCTTTCCACCCATTTCATTTTCCAAACAGCATGGGGCTCCTTATTCCCCATTTCAAAATGCACTCTCTCCCACTGATACATACTGGAATTCACTTAACTGCCGGTCTGCAAAGTATTAATGTTGTTTTGTTTTTCACTCTAGATTTTACTGAGTATTAACTCAATTTGGGCTCACTCACCAACTTTGAAATTGTATTTCTGAATCCTAAATGTTATCTTGTATGGTGAACAGCAGCGGTCCCAGTGCCAGTAGTTGAGAAGCATCATATCCCACCTTTTGCCAAGGATAACCCCTTTCCATATAAGCACTGAATGCTCCCTGTGTGCAAAGCTGTTGTAAAATGCAGGCGAGAAGCTGGTACAAATGCCCATGACACGGCTCTGCATAGGTGTTAAGAATGTATCGGTTTCAGGCAACAAACACTTGTATGTCAGGGCCAAGAGAAAGGAAGAAGGACAGAAGGAAAGAAAGTAAGAAGGGAGGGATGGAGGAAGGGAGGATGTTGATCCAGTTTCATCAGCTTTTGCTTGTTGATAGCCGACTGATCTAAATACAGATCCCTAATTCCGTCACTCAGCAGCTTCCTGCCTGCTGGGTTTGTCTATCTCTAGTGATTTAATAAAGTTCTCTCACATTGAGTCAATAACCCCTCTCCCAGGTCCCAGTGTTATTCACTGAACCTCCGTCGAAATGACTGTGGCTCCCTCACACAGTCACTCTGTAAAACTAATGGCAGCACCCTGGGCTGCTGGTTACCTTTTAAAAATCATTTTCAGGATCTGGATGTCACTGACAAGGCTTGGATAAGTTATCCATCCTTACCTGCCCTGAAGATGGCGGCGAGCTGCTTTCTGCCTTCTTGAAACTTCCCACACTATCACTCAGCAGACCCCACTACCCCAGTACCCTGTGTCCCCCAGTGTATTACCAATGGCAGTAGTCCAGTTCCCTCACAAGGTCCCCCAGTAACCCCCCTCCCACAGCAGCATGTGTTACTGACCATCTCTCTTTTGTGTCCATCAACTCTCTCACATTGTCACTCTGTAACCCCACTTTTCCCCAGTACCGTGTCACTAGCTCTATCTCCACTGATGTTAATCCAGCTCCTTCACACTGTCACTCAGTAAACCTCTCTTCTCCAGCATCCTGCATTGACGACTGCATCTCCACTGATACCGATTCAGATTTGTGCTGCAGTTTTCTTCAGTCAAATGGTATTTTGTTGCTGTAGGAACCTGAGGTAAATGATCTCCTCAGCTGGGTCCCAGTACGTTGACACCAATGCAAAAGCAATGCACCTCAAGGGCACATTCGAACAAATGTCTCTGTGACGAAGATACCTGGGAGGCAGAGTTAGCCTCTGCACAATTGCAACCATCGTTTGTCAATCATGGATGGGTTTTATTCCAACTCCACACCCTGACCCACACACGTTTTAGTTTACTTTGCAACCTACCCTTTCCACGTACGAGCTGTGGAACTGATCTCCGATCTGCCGTAGTTTCTGCCCGATCCGGACTTCCACTCTATCCACCGGTAGCAAATCCAGCGGGATGTCATCCGCCTGATCGCCGAGGGATGCTCTGCTGGCCCGCGGCACTTCGAAAGCTTCCGAAAATTGCAACCGGTGCCCTGCGTTACCTAGGAGGGAAGTCAAGCAAACCATCAGCCCAGCGCAGATACAGTTCCTCTGCCCACTCATCTCCACCAGCTCCCTTCTCAATAAACTGTGCAGGGAAAATAAACTTCCTACTTTTTCTGAGGGTTCATTAGAAACACAGACACAGTATAAAACTGTGATCACTAGATGATAAAACTGGTCGATTCTGTTCGTGGACATAACTTAAAGGATGGACCTGCAACTAGTTCAACACTTGTGACTGCATTTGTGATGAGAAAAGTCTACGTATATCAAATTGGAATTTCCCCCTCCATTAAAAATATTATTCTCTCATTCCTCTTATTATTCTGTCTTCACACAAACACAGAAATACCCACAGATACAAGTAAAAATATGCATGCATTGACATATGACTATCCGCAAATAGTTCAAAATAAAATTTCAAAACCAGTTGAAATGGAGGAAAAGCAAACATGAATTTGATGATTATTATACACTTCATAGAGATTTTGAACACAGGTGTTTGGGTAAATATTTCACTCTGCCAACAGACACAAGACCCTAAGAAAACCAGAGCTGGAATAGGCCACTCGCCTCCTCGAGCCTGCCCCGAAATTCAGTCTGACCATAGCTGATTCCTGTTAGGGATGGTGTAGCTAATGGACAGAAAATTTATTCCAAGCTTGTTGTGCTTCTGACAATCAGTGAAGAAGTAAAGCTTGGATGTTAGATATTTCTTCCCCCAAACCTGCTCCCCACATTCCATACAGACTCACAGGAGTCTGGAACACAATTGCCAGCTGTGAAAGTGGTGCTGACCTCCTGCACGTTTTCACAGTTCTTGTTTGGAGCTTTAATTAATACAACTCCATTAATCCGGCATTTGACTATCTGGAAATGCTGATGGTTCAGAAGCTGGTTCACTCATTGGACTGAGATGTGAGCCAGACGTCCAGGGTACAGGAAGGATGTGTGGACAGGTTTGGTGATCGCGGGTGCAGCCAGATCTGGGGTCCTGACTGTGGGTCGGAGCACAGCAGGAGCCAGGGCTGGGGTTGGGAACACTTTTTTTTTAACTACAAAAATACATTTATTTCAAGCTCTGCCACACGACAAAAGTACAACAAAAACGCTGGAAACAGCAGTAACTACCACCTTCTCATCCTCACTTAGGGTGCAATTTATCCCCTGCACTGCCCAAGGGTCCTGGAGCACCTCCACGATGCTCGCTGTGTTCTTTCACCAGTGACGCCTGGGCACAAACATACCCCCGGAAAATTGCTGAACAGTTAGCCCAAGCAGAACCCCCAACTGCCTGCAAAGGAGGTGTAAGGCGCTCCTCCCCTCCGCTAGCCTGCAAGTCTCCTTTGGGCAAGGTGGATGATCTGCTTGGCCCCTGCCTCCCACGATCAGGGTCACATGACAGCGTGAGAGCAGGTGATGGATGGCCTTATAAGCAACTGGTGCATATCACGTCCCGGTTATGAGACCAGGCAGACAATCTCCGAAGAGTATTGATAATGTCTGGGGTCATTCATCTTGTAAAGGCACTGCCCAGAAAAAGGCAATGGCAGACCATTTCTGCAGAAAAAATTGCCAAGAACAATCATGGTCACGGAGAGCAAAAAGATTAAGAACAACAGATGGAAAGAGAGATTAAAGACAGATGAAAGATCATGATCACCCACATAATACTTTGCGGGACACAATGATGGTGATGATGAACCCCAGGAGCAAATTTAATACAACATCCTCCTCCCACCCCTCTCCTCCATACTGGATGACCAAATAGCAACAGGGTGGGGCTAAAATGCAACCAGAAGGCCGAGGTGTAGCCCCCTCTGATATGCAAATAGGGACTGTATCCTCACACTCAAACACACAATGTACTTGTGGCACACGGTTGGCTGGGAGATCCATGTGCAGGCTTATAAACTAACAGCAAGGCACAACTCAATGAAGGTTGGGAACACCATGGGTACAGATCATGGGAAGGTTTGAGATTGAGGCCACGGTCTGGAATAAGACCATAAGATAAATAGGTACCTTATTGATCCCCGAAGGAGATTACAGTGTCACAATAGCATTACAAGTGCACAGATATACAAATATTAGAAGAGAAGAAAGAAAGAATGAAAAAATAAGTTACCTGAAACAGACTAACGGGGGGGGCGGGGGTCATCACTTCCCTGGCTATAGGTTGGTTCATTATAGAGCCTAATGGCTGAGGGTAAGAATGACCTCATATAGCACTCTTCGGAGCGGCGCAGTTGTCTTAGTCTATTACTGAAAGTGCTCCTCTGTTCAGCCAAGGTGGTATGTAGAAGTTGAGATACATTCTCCAGAATTGCCAAGATTTTCCAGAGGGTCCTTTGTTCTATCACAGCCTTCAGTGTGTCCAGTTTGTCTCCTATAACAGCCTTTCTAATCTGCTGATTGAGCCTGTTGGCATCACCCGTATTGATGCCATTGCCCCAGCACACCACTGCATAGAAGATTGTGCTGGCAACAACAGACTGGTAGAACATGTGAAGGAGAGGCCTGCGTACTCCAAAGGATCTCAGTGACTCTGGCCTTTCCTGTATACAGCCTCAGTGTTGGTGCTCCACTCAAGTCTGTCATCCAGGTTTATTCACCCTCCCGTCCTCCCTTTATGCACCCAACTATTGCTGAGTCATCAGAGAATTTCTGCAGATGACATGACTCAGTGTTGTATCTCAATATATATGGAATGACTGTATATTTCTCTCTCCCTTTAAGCTCATCAGGTTAACTGGAAAGAAATATTATACTGCTGTTAAGATGTAAAAAATGAAATAAAGAATGTGTTTATGCGTTGGCAAGGGTTACATACTATGTTCCAGATGTCCACTGGTCCAGCAAAACAAAACTCTGGAGAGTGCTGTGTTATCACAATTTTATTACAAAGAAATAAAGCTTTGAGTGATGATCCAGGCTTATTTTCTTTTTACTCTCTTTGCCTGTTCCAAAACATTGCTGACTTCCAGTGTGAGGTGAGGATGGAGGATGGAGTGAACAGTACTAGGCAGTGGTGGAAACATTTGGTTAAGATGCTCGTCCCTCTATTCTAGGATGACTTGATGGGTTATATTCCATCTGGGTACCCTCCAACCTGATGTCATGAATATCAAATTCTCCTTCTGAATGACAAATTTCCACCCCCCTCCCCACTTTATTCCCCACTCTGACCTTTCACTTCTTCTTACCTGCCTATTACTTCCACCTGGGTCCCCTCCCCTTCCTACTGTCCACTCTCCTCTCCTATCGGATTCTTTCTTCTCCACCCACGGTGGCTTCACCTATCACCTTCCAGCTAGCCTCCTTCCCTTCCCCTCAATCTTTTTATTCAGGCATCCTCCCCCTTCCTTTTCAATCATGATGAAGGACCTCGGCCCGAAACATCGACTGTTTACTCTTTTCCATAGATCCTGCCTGGCCTACAGAGTTCCTCCAGCATTTTGTGTGTGTTGCCTTGGCTCTTCTTCACCTCTCCTTGAATTTTGAAAAGTTTACAGACAGCATGGAACCATATTTAAAATCTTTGTCCTCACAAGTGGGGAATCCAGCAATTCTGATACCAGATGCATACTTCTGTTACATGTAAATGATTACAAAACAGATCTCTTACACACACACACACACACACACACACACACACACACACACACACACACACACACACACACACACACAGTCTGATTACAATGTCATTCCTGACTTTGGGAGCTTTACAGGGAATTATACTCTGGTGATGAGAGGCCTCTGGCTAAGGAAGGGCCGAGCTCGAAGAAGCAGCCGCGGCTGGAGGCCGACATGGCCTCGGGCTCGAGTTTGGTGGGGGCGGCGATGGGTGGTGCCATGGCGGCCAGCGAGAACAAACTGGAGGAGAGGCTGTACTTGGTGCTGTCGCAAGATCGAAGAAGATGGAGGTGCATAGCTGCCAGCCCCGGATTCGGGACGGCACCCACTGACTGACTGACTGATGAGAGGCTGGTATAAGAAAAACATACAGCAGCCATTCCACAGATAGCAAGCTCCCACACAACCAGCAAACATACAAATGGACAGATAATTTATGTTGAGATGTCAAATCAAGGAGAAGGCAGAATAATAGGGAATCATCTCTGAGGTGTTGTTCCTACATTCAACCAAGGAGCCAGTGGTTTAACTTCCCATTTGAGAGAGAGTGCCTCCAATCTTATAGACTGCACTGTTGTCTAGACCAGGCTGCTGACAGGGTTTCCACAGGGATATTGTTACATTCAGTCCCCATAAGAAGTATTCAACCGCCCCCCCAGAAGTTTTCATGTTTTAATGTTTTACAACATTGAATCAGAGTGGATTTAATTTGGCCTTTTTTGCCATTGATCAACAGAAAAAGACTCTTTTGTGTCAAAATAAAAATACTTTGTAGAGATCTGTTTCACTTTGAGTCTTTTTCTGTTGATCAGTGTAAGAAATAGCCAAATTAAGTCCACTCTGATTCATTGTTGTAAAACAACAAAACGTGAAAACTTCCAAGGGTGGTGGGGGTGGGGGGGAAGGTGGTGAACGCTGTAACTAGGATGCCTAAGATTTTTGCATAGTGCTGTTTTTGTCAACGTGGAGCGGACAGCAAGTTTGTAAGTCTGGTGGGAGCAAAGGATGTTGGGAATGGTGAGGGTGGGGCACCATGGGAGGGGTGTGGGAAAGATGGTAGAGAAACAGTGCTGGGGCAGGGGGTGGCATGGACACAGACACACCCAGGCCTGAGACACCAGACAAGGTCATTTAATTCCAAAGGTTTACTGATCATTACAGAATGTCTCTCAGGTGCTTTCCCACTCCCTCCCCCTTTTCCCCAACCATGATTCCCCTCTCCCTGCCCCCTTCCCACTCTCAGTCCACAATAGAGACCCAGATCAGAATCAGGTTTATCATCACTCACATATGTCATGAAATTTGTTTTTTTTTGTGGCAGCAGGACAGTGCAAAATATAAAATTACTACAGTATTGTGCAAAAGTCTAGGCACCCTAGCTACAGCATGTATAGTGCTTATAAAAAAATATTCACCCTATTTGGAAGTTTTTTCAGGTGATCAGTGTCAAAAGAGTCAAATTAAACCCACTGTGATTCAATGTTGTAAAACAATAAAACATGAAAACTTTCAGAGCTGGGCCGAGGTGGGGGTAGGGGAAATACTTTTTATATGTGCCTAAGACTTTTGCACAGTAATGTATTTTGACTCAGGAAGGGAGAATTCCCACCACTGAGTCATGGCTGATGGAGAGTCAGTTTGTTTTTGGGAAAAGAAGCTCTTGGCTCTGAAAGGAAATTCAGATCTTATATTTTTTTACATGTTCACTTCCCTTACTAAGTCTGTTTTACAAGTAATACAAGTTTGTCCAGATGGCAAAAGCAGCCAGGAATGAGGATAAGAAATGCACTCAGAATGCCAACCTGAACTGAGTCATAGAGTCATAGAGCACTACAGCACAGAAACAGGCCTTTTGGCCCATCTAGTCCATGCTGACCTGCCTTGTTCCGTCCACCTGCACATGGACCTTAGCCCTCTGTACTCTTCCCATCCAAGTACTGATCCAGATATCTCTTAAATGTTGAAATGAAACCAGCATCCACCACTTCCGCTGCCAACTCATTCCACACTCTCACCAGCCTCGGAATGAAGAAGTCCCCCCTCATGTTCCTTTTAAACATTTCATCTTTCACCCTTAACCCATGACCTCTAGTTCTAGTCCCACACAACCTCAGTGGAAAAAGCCAGCTTGCACGTACCCTCTTAATTTTGTATACATCTATCAAATATCCCCTCAATCTTCTAAGCTCCAAGGAATAAAGCTCTAATCTCTTCAACCTTTCCCTATAACTCAAGTGTTCAAGTCCCGGCAACATCGTTGTAAATTTTCTTTATACTCTTTCAATCTTATTAATAACTTTCCTGTAGGTACTGCACTCAATACCAACAACCAATACAGCTTCAAAATTACGTCCCAACTCCTGTACACAATACTTTGATTTCTGAAGGCCAATATGCCAAAAGTTCTTTTTATGCCCCTAACTGCCTGTGACATCCCATTCAAAGAATTTGTATTCCCCGTATTCCCAGATCTCTTTGTTCTACTGCTTTCCTCCGTGCACTACACGGAGGAAAGCAGTAAGCCCTACCCTGGATTGTCCTCCTAAAGAACAGGTTTCTCTCGCCATCCGAAGGTAGAGCGTTCCTATGAAATGGTTCGTAAGCCGGAATGTCATAAAGCGAAGAAGCAATTACTATTTATTTATACGGGACAATTTTGTGAGTGTTCGCAGACCCAAAAATAACCTACCAAATCATGCCAAATAACACATAAAACCTAAAATAAAAGTAACATATAATAAAAGTAGGAATGATATGATAAATACACAGCCTATATAAAGTAGAAATACTTTTCCACAATCATTGCTGGCATTGTTCTCCGTAATGAAAATCTCATGCAAGTGCTCTCGGCAGAAACACTCTCTCCAGTAACCTTTAAGCTATGTAGCTGCCAAATCATACCAAATAACACATAAAAATACACAGCCTATATAAAGTAGAAATAATGTATGTACAGTGTAGTATCACTTACCGGAATCGGGAAGACAGCTTGCCAAGCACATTGATGATGGTGTGTTAAGACTGAGTCGTCGAAGTTTGGGTATTGCAATGGCCCCCACCCTCCCGGCAGCGACCTAATACCGATCCGCGAAGCATGCAGTGGTACAGCGGTAGCCGGGAGGCACACAGCACATCTTTACGAAAAAGGCCACAATAAATATGCTAATTAATTAGGTGCCGCCCAACACGTAAACGCCGGCCCAGATCAGAGGCGACGCAATCGGCAATCGCCTCTGATCTGGGCCGACATTTACGTGCCGGGCGGCACCTAATTAATTAGCTTGTTTATTTCGGCTTTTTTTTCTCAAAGATGTGCTGGGTGCGTCCCGGCTACTGCCACATTCTCCGCGAATTGGTATCTGTCTGCGGCCCGGGGGTTGGGGTGGTGGGACACTGAGGTGTCGTCTATTTCCATCAGGGCAGGCAGCTCATCTTCTCCTATGTCTGCCTGCCTCGATGTCGAAGGTCGAAGTTCGTCATCTGTTGTGGCCGATGTGGAAGGCTTGAAAAACGACAGTATGCTTGACTGCTTAGCCTCACGCATTTTTCTATCATACAGTTCTTTGTAAGCACTCAAACCATCCTGCAAATATGCCCTAAACCGATGTACCCTTTCAAAATTAAAGTCGTACTTTATCATTGCAATCGAAAATCTCATGCAGTTGCCTCACATTCAGTTCCTGGACGACTTCACTTTCGCTACTGCATTCGCTTTTGATTGTTATCCTTTCCTCTTCCAATTGCATCAGCTCTTCATCTATCAGTTCTTGGTCGTGGGATGCCAAAACCTCTTCAACATCATCTTCGTCAACTTCCACAAGCCAAACTCACTTTGTCCTTATTTCATTCACCACGACTGAAATGCTTAATTATGTCTAGTTTTACACTAAGTGTAACACCCTTACGAGCTCTTTTAGGCTTTTCCGATACCTTAGAACTCATCTTGCAAACGGCTGCTCACAGGCACGTGTTTAAGCAATGCCGGCTAGAATGCAGTTCCGAATCCGGGGGAGAGCGGCTGCTCGGGGCGCGCGCTGCCTTTTATTGGGAGCTGATTTTTTCGCGCGCTGCCTTTCTTCGTAACAGTGAAAACACCTTCTGTTAGCGAAAACAGGGAAGTAATGTAGGTCTTTCGTAACAGTAAGGTTTCGTAAAGTGAACGTTCAAAAAGCAGGGGACACCTGTACAATGCCTTACAGTCGTCTGCATTAAAATTCAGCGCATTTCTCCAGGTGGTCCAGGTCCCACTGCAGGCTTTGGTAGGCTTCCTCGCTGTCCACTACACCCCCGATCTTGCTGTCATCCACAAATTTGCTGATCCAATTTATCATGTTATCATCAAGATCATTGAAATAGATGACAAGCCACAATGCACTCAACACTGATCCCTGCAGCACACCACCAGTCACAAAGGCAACCATCTACTACTACTCTCTGGCTTCTTCTGCGAAGCAAAATGTTGAATCCAACTGACTTCCTGAATGCCAAATGACTGAATATTCTTGACTAATCTCCCACATAGGATATTGTCAAAGCACTTCCTCATATCCAGTGGACAACATCCACTGCTTTGCCTTCATTAGCCTTCCTGGTAAACTCCTTGAAAAACTTTTATAAGATTGGCTTGCTACGACCTACCATGCACAAGGCCATGTTGACTATCCCTAACCAGTCCATGTTTATACAAATACTTACATGTACAGTTCCTTAGACACCCCCGCCTTCCAATAACTTACCCACTACTGATGTCAGTCTCACTGACCTATAATTTCCTGGCTTATTCTTAGAGCCTTTCTTAAATAATGGGACAACATTAGCTATACTCCAGTCGTCCGGCACTTCACCCGTGGCTAGGGACATTTTAAGTACCACTGCTAGGGCCCCTCCAATTTCTGCACTAGCTTTCCACAAATCTACGGGAACACCTGAGGAATTGTCCACGCTAACTTGCCTCAAGACAGCATCCACCTCCTCCTCTGTAACCTGTAAAGGGTCCATGACCTTGCCGCTGCTTTGCCTCATGTCTATGGGCTGTCTGCCTCTTGAGTCTCCTTTCAAGATCTCCTTCGGCACAGATGATCACACTGATCTTCAAGAGGACCAATTTTATCCTTGCTAACCTTCTGCTCTTAATGTATCTCTAGAACCCTTAGAACCCAATCCCTGAGGATCAGATCAATCCTTCTCCATAATTACCTTGAAACTAATGCATAGGTGACTTCCTCTCATAGCTTAACCTCGGTCTAGAGTCTAGACTCTAGATGCTTCCCTTCATATTTTCAGCTGATTAAAAAGTGGCTGGGGAGTGCCATTATTGAGGTGCTTGTCTTGCACTCTTTAAAAACATAAGAATCAATGGACATAAGAAATAGAACTAAGGAGTTGGCAGCATCATGTAAAGGCATTTGCTTTATGACTAATTCATCACAAACACATTGCTCTATTTCAGTCCTGCTCCCCTGACCTGGAACAAGTGGCAGTCAAGTGTCGTGCATTCGATCTGCCGAGAGAGTTCTCTGCTGTTATTCTGGCGGTGGTGTGTATTTAAGTTCAAGTTTATTTGTCATGCAACTATACATGAACACTCATGAATACAGCCAACCGAAACAGTGCTCCTCTGGGACCAAAGTGCAAAACACAGTCCCAAGTCATACACAGCACAAGGCACGTATAAGATAGCAAGTAAACAAACAGTCACATAGCTATATAGAATATGTACAGTCCAAGTCCTTGAGTGACATGTCCTGTAATGGGTGGCACATTAGCACAATGCTTTACAGAACCAGTGACCTGGGTTCAATTCCCACTGCTGCCTGTAAGGAGTTTGTACATTCTTCCCATGACCGTGTAGGTTTCCTCCGGGTGCTCTAGTTTCCTCTTGCAGTCCAAATACGTACCGGTTCATAGGTTAATTGGTTATTGTAAATTGTCCCAAGATTAGACTAGGATTAAATTGGGGGATCGCTGGGCCAGAAAGGCCCACTCCGCGTTGTAAAGATAAATAAAATTTGATGGGGCATGGGTGTGATCGGCAAGATCAAGCAGCTCTCAGCAGTCTACAGACGAATGTGCGCACACATGAACGCAATACAACTTGCTATTCTAAGATCGAGCACTGGATGGCAGCACTGATGGGAGTGGCCAGCCCCTAACTCAGCATGCACACCATGCTACACCGCTTCTGGCAACTCCTCTCCTGGACTGCTGCAACAGGCAAGCCGTGTCTTGCGGCCTAGTCCTCGCTACAACCGAGGCCACGCAGCCCTCCTGCCGTCGGTCTCACCAATAAACAAGAACTTGCAGCATTTTAAATTACCAATGTCCAACAGGGTCTTGTGATTGCAAGAGAAACATGCAAGACAATCACTCTCTGTTGGATTGTATGCCACCTTCTCAGATCAACTGCAATACCTTCCTGCAGTAGGCAAAATGACAATGCGCACCAAGCCCAGCTCCTTCACCAATGAGGGACTCGCTGATGGTGTAGACCTGCAGTACTTGGAAGTTCTGAATGTCCAGCATTGTTTTGAAATCCTAAAAAAGACAAGAACACCCTTGGTTGGCCCCTGAGAGGCTGCTGCATCCAAACACGTCGCTATCTTAATGGAATTTGTCATTTTACCACTGACAAATGTGTGGCGGAGCACAGCATTGTGATCAACAGTCATGAGAGAGTGCACCATAATGCCGTCCTGATCATCAGTGGGGGAGGGGGAGTCTTCAAAAAGGCCAGCTTGAAGAAGTCTCTGCCAGACTACTACCAACATATCACCTGCAGAACCAGGGGAGCCATCACACTCAACCACCACTACACAACCATCAAGAACGCTTACTGTGCCATCCCGTGCCCGAACTTGGGCAAGTCTGATCATCTGGCTGTACTTCTACTCACGGAGACTGAGGACCACATCGCCAATGGTGAGGACCACAAAGGTATGGTCAAGACAGGTGGAGGAGAGTTTGCAGGACTGCTTTGAATCAATGGACTGGACCATATTCAGGGATTCATCTTCTGATCTGAATGAATATGCCACAGCTGTCATCAACTTCATTGGTACTGGCGTGGATGAGTATGTGTTTTCCCAATCCAGAAGCCCTGGATGTACTAGGAGATTTACAACCTGCTGAGGGCTAGATCTGTGGCACTCAAGACCAGCAATGCACATTCCTAGAAGAAGTCCAGGTTCAACCTACATTAGGCCATTGTAAGTGTGAGAAGGCTGTTCCCTATGGAAATAGAGAGAAATGTATGCACAACAGTTGTGACACAGGGTCTGTACACCATTACTTGCTGTAAGGTGAAACTTCACAGCATAAAGGGTGGTCATGTTTCTCTCCCCAGTGAGCTCAACACCTTTCAAAGGGAAAATTATGCCACACTCATGCAAATCCCCACTGCATCTGGCGATCCTGTGATACCTGTCTCAGAGGTTGATGTCGAAACATCCTTGAGAGGGTGAACCTTCACAAGGCCTCTGTCTCCATTGGTGCACCTGTCAGGGTTCTGAAAACCTGTGCCGACCAACTGGCTTGTGTGTTCAGTGACATCTTCCGCCTCTCACTGCTGAGGTGTGAGGTTGCACCCGCTTCAAAAGGGCAGCAATCACACGGTGCATCAGAGGAGCAGCGTGAGCAGCCTCAATTACTACCACCTGTAACATTCATATCCACTGTGATCTAGGGTGATCTAGAAGCTGATTATCTCCTTCCTGAGCAAAGACATGGACCACTGCAATTTGCCCACTGTCACAACAGGTCTACAGCTGATGCAATCTGACTGGCTCTCCACTGTGCTTTGGAACATCCAGACAACAGTAAAGCAATATGTCAAGCTACTGTTTGTCGATAACAGTTCAGCAACAACACCATTATGCCCTGAGTATTAATCACAAAGCTTCAAAACCTGACTTTGGCCTGCCCGGTAACAACACTGTTGTTGGTAGAATCCGAAGGCGTACAGGAGTGAGATATACTAGCGGGTTGACTGACGTCACAACAACAAAACTCACACTCAGTGTCAGCAGAAGCAAGGAATTGATTGTGGACTTCAGTAAAGGGGAAATCAGGAGAACATGCACCAGTCCACACTGTGGAAAGGTGAGCAGTTTCAAGTCTCTGGGCATTAATACCTTGGAGGAACTCTCCTGCGCCCAACATATTGATGCAATCATGAAGAAGTCACACCAGCGGCTCTACTTCATTATTAGTTTGAAGAGATTTGGTACGTCACCAAAGACTCTTGCAAATTTCTACAGATGCGCAGCGGAGAACATTCTGGCTGGTTTCATCACAGTCTGGTATGGAGACTTCAATGCCCAGGACCACAAGAGGCTGCAGAGGATTGTAAGCTCAGCTAGCTGCTATATTTTATATATATAAATAAAAGTTTCGTGAGACCATGGATTTGTGCCTTGGAAGATTTCCAGGCAAGGTTGTATGGAAGACCGAGACCGGCAGTTGCCCATGCTGCAAGTCTCCCTTCTCCACGCCACCAAGGGAAGGGCCGATACAACTTGGCACGGCTGTCGTCGCAGAGCACTGTGCGGTTAAATGCCTTGCTCAAGGACACAACACGGTGCCTCAGCTGAGGCTCGAACTAGCGATCTTCAGATCACTAGACCGACGCCTTGACCACTTGGCCACGCGCCAACACAACTTTTGATGCCTTTAATAGTCATGAACCACCCGGACATGCCCTCTTGTTACCACCATCGGGGAGGAGATAGAGGAGCGTGAAGATACATACTCAAGAATCCAAGAACAGTTTCTTCACACTGCCTTCAGATTTCTGAGCAGTCCATAAAGCCATGAATAATACCTTATTAAGCCTTTTATTTTGCACTATTTATTTACTTACTAATTTATAATGATTTATGCAATCGCACTGTATTGCTGCTGCAAAACAACACATTTCAAGACATATTCATATCAGTGGTAATAAACCGCATTCTGATTCTGAATGAACCTGCTCCACCATTCAGTAGAATCAGAGCTGATATTTTATCTTAGGAGTGCATTGCTGTGTTAACCCCATTCACCTTACTGTATAAAAATGTTCCATAGTTTAAAATATTTATAATGATCATAAAAAGTATTCATTAACAATTTTATTTATAGTAATTTACTACTTATAATGGAATACACACTCAGTGGCCATTTTACTAAAGTACCTCCTGTATCTAATAAAGTGACACTGACTATATGTACGCACTCTCCTGCTGTTGTATCCCATCCTCTTCAAAGTTCAACAGGTTGTGAGTTCAGAGATGCTCCTCTGCACACCCCTGTTATAACTTGTGGTTAGCTGAATTACTGTTGCCTTCCTCTCAGCTTGAACGCGTCTGGCCATTCTCCTCTGACGCCCCCCCTCCCCCCGATTAACAAGACGTTTTTGTCCACAAAACTGCTGCTCTAGAGTCTGTTGTGTGTGAAAATCCCCAGGAGATCAGCAGTTTCTGAGATACTCAAACCACCCCGTCTGGCACCAAATATCATTCATCAAAGTCACTTAGATCACATTTCTTCTCCATTCTGAAGTTTGGCCTGAACAACAACTGAACCTCGACCATTTATTGAGTTGCTGCCACGTGATTGGCTGAATGGATATTTGCATTAATGAGCAGGTGGACCTAATCAAGTGGGCAAATGTAACAATATAACAATTTATAAAGAATCGAGAGGGAGGCCATTCAGCTGCTTAAGGTAGTTCGATTCGATCAATTTAACTTAAATAGAAATCATGGGTATGAAGGATGTTGTGACTTTTGCTAATGTCTGTGATTTTTATTGATCTCTTGGACTTTTAAGGAGTTATTTTAAAATCCGGCCTTTGCGCTTTTTGGACTAGTGCAACTACCTGTGTGGCAGTGATGTATTCACGGACAAAATGAGGAGAACAGCTTGAAGCAATAGAGACCATGATCTTTACAATGTCCCCACAAATATGTTCCATGAAAACAGACGTTTATTGCTCTGCACTAAATGTATGGCACCAGTTGACTACACCGCTCCTGTTTAAATGCTTGTAGAGGCCGGGTCCTATAAGTGCTAAGCTAGTAAAACAGGAGAGGAACTGCTGAAAACTGTAAGAGACATTTCAAACCAAAGCAAACGAACAGCCCTGGGAACATTTCACTTCAGTAAATATTGCCCCCGCATATTTTTGGCAGCCTGTATCTTAAACAGCATTTGGAATGTAATCTAACAACACATCAATATTACTGTGAAAATTATACTTGCTGAATATGCTTGAAAAGTATGTCACAGAGATAAAGGAAAAACTGAATGCCTGGTATGTGTTGTTGCTGATGTGACACAGATGTTCTCAACATCTGGCTGCTCTAAACAACTACTACTACTACTACATTGACTCAGGCCTAGGGGGCCGGCGTCGGGCACGATGACGGACTCTCCACTTCTCCCTCTCCCTCATCAGTGTGTTCAGTTCATCTACATTAGCCGCGCCGCTGTCTTCTGGGAGCGTGTTGACCATAGTCTTAGGAGGGTGCCCAGGGTTCATCCTCCCATGCTTGGGCTCTAAATAAACTGGAGCATAAACTTAAGATGGATGTGCATCTGACTGGCTGCTGTTTTTGCACACTGTTAACTTTAAGATTGCAAGGGTAGTTCTATGGAGACAAAATTTGCTCTCGCGTGGGATAAAGCAACACCCATGATGAAGATTTAGGAAAGGCGAATGAAAGCTCGGCTTCCAAATGCAGTACCGTTTATGCCTGCAGGTCATCCGTCCAAGCTGGTTGGACGCATGAGCCACAGGCATAGAAGGCATACAGAGGCAAATAGCATGCACTGTGGAGTGAGAGAAATGCTACTGAACGAGCACAGCACACAGGGGAAAAGCGGTCCCTGGCTGCGAAGGTCAGCTGATGGAGACCTGTTTACGGAGCCATTCTTGGTTTTGGCAACCTGCCCCAGGACTTTTCAATGCCTGACCAGTCTGTGACCAAATCAGGCAAAATAAGAACTTAAGAAATTGAACGCGGAGGATGTCATAAGGCCCTTCACACCTGCTCTGTCATTGAATGAGCTCGTACTGTAGCTGATCATTTACCTCTACCCTATTTCACTGCACTAACCCCATATCCATCCCTTCATCCCCTAATATCTCAAAAATTATTTTGAACGTACAGACTCAGTGACTCAGTCTCCACAAGAATCTTGGTTAGCGAATCGCAAAGGTATATTAGACTCTGGTGGTTTCAGAAGTTTCTTCACCTGAGTCTTGACTAGCAGAGAAGCTTGTTTTGTGATTAGATACTCCAACTGGGGAAACAGCATCTCTGCATTTATCTTGTCAAGCCCTGCATGTTTCAATGAGATTGCTACACGTTCTAAACTCAAGGTCCAGTTGCTTAACCCACCCTCAGTATAAACCCCAAATCCAAATTCAATCTGTAGTATCTTCACTGCACTCCCGCCACAAATGAATCCTTCCTTTGGTAGGGGACTACACCTTTACATAATATTCCAGATGCAGTCCCGATATAACTGCAGTAAGATGTCTTTACTCCTGCATTCAAACCTTCTTATATTAAATACTAACGTATATTCCATTTACTATTTTAATTTCATGCAGTACCTTCACATTAACTTTTAATAATGTGAATACTCAGTTCTTCTGAACAACAACTCATTTTAGTCTCTCGTTACTTAAAATCGATCGATCTTACTACTTTCTGCCGCAATATGAATAAGCTCACAAATGTCTCTTTTCTACCTTCTACTCCTTGCCTGTCCCTCTATCCTGTCCATACCCCTTCTGCAGCCTCTTCACAATCCATTTGCAGCTTTGTATCATTAGCAACCATAGATCTATGATACTTGGGAGCATCATTCATACCACTGGCCGAGGCTGTGTGTTCCTTTGTTTGAAAAGCAGCCCATAAAGTGAACACTGTGGTTGTTGCAGAATGGAGAGTTGCACAAAGATGCAGCCGTGCTCACTAGATTTGGAAGAATGTGGAATCAAAGTTTTCAACACTTGCTGCAGCTACCATTTGGAAATATGTTAATACTAAAAGACCACTCATTCCCTATGACAAGGCTTTCAGTTCCATTAGGCCACCAGAGTTCCCAACATACAACATCTTGCACCAGAATAAAGCATGAAGCAACAAAAAGTGGACTTCTACAGAAGAGCATAGCAATTTTATTTTACTTTGCATGCTTTATTTTCAAAGACAGGGAAATGTTCAACATTTTTAAATCTCTTTTTTCAAGGCAGTTCCTAAATTTAGTTCAGTGTTTGTATTTATATTTCTTGTGTGCGTGTTAATGCACCACTCAGTGCGATGTTATTTTTCCATGCTTTTGTGATACACACCATGACTGCTCCATGACTTAGGTTCAAATTTTCCATGACAAAAATCTACCTCCACCTAGTCCTAGCTGATCTGCTTCAACATGAGTTCCATGTCCTTTGATAATCCAATGCAGCAAAAACCTACCTCCTTCAGTTCTGAGATTTTCTGTTGACTGCCAGCATCAAATTTGGCATGAAGACACACCTTTCATGATACTTTCTGCAAGGTTCTGCTTCCCACATCCCAACTGCGGGGGTTAGTTCAGGCAATAACATTATGTTCACAAGGGAATGATTTCCTCTGTTTATCCTATCAACAACTTTAATCATTCTACACAGTTCAATAAATCACTCTTTAATCCAGGAAGTATCATGGTAAATCTCTTCTGTATCCTCCTCAGAACCTTCACGTCCTTCCGACCATGGGTCAACCACAACTGAATGCAATATTCTATAAATCTGCCTCATGAGCTAGTATGCTCACTAATAAAGACAACCATGCCTATATGCCTTCTTTACCACTGCATCAGCTTATGTCGCCACTTTCAGGGTGCTACTAACTTGGACCCCAAGATCCCTCTGTACAACTACACTGTTAAAGATCCTGCCATTAATTTACAACTGTCCCTTTACGTTCAATCTCCCAGAGCACAAAGCCTCATGCTTGCCCAGATTAAGCTCCATCTGCCATTTCTCCACTTATATCTGCAACTGATCCACGCTCCGTGGTCACTTTATTGGGTGCCTCCGGGACCTAATAAAGTGGCCACCAAGTGTATGTTCATGGCCTTCTGCTGTTATAGCAAATCCACTTCAGGTTCGACATGCTGTGCATTCAGAGATGCTTTTCTGTGCACCGCTGTTGCAAAGTGTGGTTTCCTGTCAGCCTTCCTGTCTCTTGAACCAGTTTGGCCATTCTCTGACCTCTCTCATTAACAAGTCATTTTCACTCTGCAGCTCACTGGATGTTATTTTGTCTTTTTTGCACCATTCTCTGTGAACTCTATAGAGACTTGTGTGTGAAAATCCCAGGAGACCAGCAGTTTCTGAGATACCTGAACCACCCTGTCCGGCACCAACAATCATTCCATGGTCAGAGTCACTTAGATCACATCTCTTCCCCATTCTGAACTTTGGCCTGAACAACAACTGAATCTCCTGACCATGTATTGAGTTGCTGGCACTTGATTGGCTGAATGGATATTTGCATCAACGAGCAGGTGTACCTAATCAAGTGGCCACTGAGTGTATGTTATATATAATACAATATAACATAGACAAGTTGGAGGGATTTGTTCACCAGAAGGAGAAATCAATATTCATACCATCATGTTGGAGGTACCCAGAAGGAATATAGGGTGTCGCTCCTGCACCCTGAAGGTGGGCTCCTCACTTTGGCACAAGAGAAGGCCATGGATCGACTCGTTGGAACGTGAATGGAAATAGGAATTAAAACGTTTGGCCACCGGGAAGACCCATTTGTGGCCGATGGAGTGGAGGTGCCTGACGAAGTGGTTTCCCATTTTATGACGGGTCTCGCCAATGTAGAGAAGGCCCCTTCGGGAGCACTGGACAGAACAGGCAACCCCAGCAGATTCGCAGGTATCCTACTGAAACACGATCACTATGTGAAATGTGTTGTTTCGCAGCCGCAGTACTGTGCAAAGACATAAAATTACTATAAGTTACAAAAACAAATAGGTGGTGCCAAATAGTGTCAACATAGCGAGTGGAGTGTCAACTAATGACAAACAGATGAAGTGGGGGAATCTATGATTTATTGTGAAAAGTTAGCTAAAAGTCCAAAGGGGATCAAAAAGGACACACAGAAAGCTGCAGTCTGTCACAAAGTACATAATTTCAGAGTTAGGAAAATACAACTGTCGCTTGGGTTACATTGGAACGTAGTGTTGAGTTAAACACTCAGTGATACATTAGTGTTGGAGATAGGCAAGGAAGGGTTAAGGAAAATAGTGCGTGGGTTATTATGAGAGGCCAAGCAATTAGTTGTGGGAGTTAAAAGGAAGGAATGAGGTTAAGGTAAAGAAAGGGATGCACTACATTAAGTAGGATGACTCTTCTAGCACAGACACAGGCTCTAAAGAGCGCCTGGGGCATCAGCAGGGCATTCAAAGGAAGGAGGAGAAGCTTGCAGATTTTGTAAAATTATGTCACAATTGTGGGGGAATTAAGAAGCTGGAACCATTCTTAGGAAAAGGGATTTCTGAGGGCTGTTTCCAGACAGGAAAAGATGTGAGAAAGACAGTAGATTTAATTAGGGGCAGAGAGATCATCACAGGAGAAGCCAGAGCATGAGAAACGGTAGGATAAGGGATTGTGATGGTAAAACTAAAATCATCATTGATGCCATCTTTTGGTTAAGGCACCAAAATGAAGCCTTTCTACCTCTTTTGGGCGAAGGTGACATTTACTAGAACACCACAGATTATTCCCCTGCTATCTGTGGTATTCTAGTAAATGTCATTCAACCAACCTCATTGGAACAGGTCATCATTACATTGTGAGATCTCACTGTGCACAGTTTTGCCTGCTGCCTTTCCTAGGGATAGAGCCCCTTTTCAATTTTATGCGAGGCACTATTGGAACCCCTAGTACCCAAAGGGAATTGATCTCTGCTGTCCAGTGATGTTATATGGGAGGTTCAGCAAACTCCAATCAATACAAAGAGTCAAAAGTGAACTGGGGGAAAAAAGCTCAAAACTCAGTCGTGAGTATAAGAGTTAGGAACAAGGTGACAGATGAATCTCCCCCGAAGTTCTTGGCAGATAATACAACAGATGAACGTGACCGCTTTCTGCGCAGAATCTCAGGCAATAGCCTTTGAATTTAGTTCAAAGATTAACCTCAGCTCCTGAGCTCCTGAAGATCAAAGGCCCGTTTCCAAACATCTAACCTCTGCTACTAGCCATGGGGAGTGAAGCTGGAGGACAAAGGCACCATTCGCCTCAGCAAGTTAATATACTTCACATACTGGCGTGCACACGTGCGCGCACACACACACGTGTATAGTACGTGTACACAATTGCACTTATTCCTATGCACATAAATGCATACATACACTGAAGTGCCACACACACACACACACACACACTTGAGTAAGGACTTCACACATGCAGCAATACTTGTGCCAATTTTTTTTTACAAACTCATGTTCAAAATACAGTGTATATAAAAGGTATTCAGTTCCCTTGGAAGTTATCACGTTTTATTGTTTTACAACATTGAATCACAGTGGATTTAATTTGTTTTTTTTGACACTGATCAACAGAAAAAGACTCTTTCGTGTAAAAGTGAAAACAGATCTCTGCAAAATGATCCAAATTAATTAAAAATATAAAACACAAAATAATTGATTGCATAAGTATTAACCCCCCACCTTTTAACATGACACACCAAATCCTCACTGATACAGCCAAAATTGTTTTTTTGAAGTCACACGATTATTTAAATGGAGATCTGTTTTTGGAGACCTGTGTGCAGTCAAGGTGGTTCAATTGATTGTAGTAAAAATACACCTGTATCTGGAAGGTCCAACTGCTGGCAAGTCAGTATCCTGGCAGAACTACACCATGAAGACAAGACACTCCAAGTAACGCAGTGAAAAGGTTATTGAAAAGCACATGTCAGGAGATGGATACAAGAAAAATACAAAATATCTCTTGGAGTACAGTTAAGTCAATCATCAAGAAATGGAAAGAATATGGCACAGCTGTAAATCTGCCTAGAGCAGGCCACCCTCAAAAACGGAGTGACCGTGCAAGAAGGGAACGAGTGAGGGAGGCCACCAAGAGACCTATAAGAACTCTGGAGGAGTTACAAGATTCAGTGACTGAGATGCTTCACTACTGTTGCCTGGGTGCTACACCAGTCACAGCTTTATGGGAGAGTGGGAAGAAGAAAGCCATTGCTGAAAAAAAACTCAGTTGAAATCTTGGCCAGGGTTTGCCAGAAGTCATGTGGGAGACTCTGAAATCAGCTGGAAGAAGGTTCTGTGGTCTGATGAAACCAAAATTGAGCTTTTTGGCCATCAGACTAAATGCTGTGTTTGGAGTAAACCAAACACCGCACATCATCAAAAACACAACATCCCTACCGTGAAGCTTGGTGGTGGCTGCATCATGCTGTGGGGATGCTTCACAGCAGCAGGCCCTGGAAGGTTTATGAAGGTAGAGGGTAAAATGAATGCAGCAAAATACCGGGAAATCCTGGAGGAAAACCCGATTTAGTCTGCAAGAGAACTGCGACTTGGGAGAAGATTTGTTTTCCAGCAAGACAATGCCCCCGAGCATAAAGCCAAATCTACACAAGAATAGCTTAAAAACAACAAAGCTAATGTCCTGAAGTGGCCCAGTCACAGTCTAGACCACAATCTGATTGAGAATTTGTGGCTGGACTTGTAAAAAGGGCTGTTCACTCATGATCCCCATACAATCTGACAGAGTTTCAGCAGTTTTGTAAAGAAGAATGAGGAAAAATTGCAGTGCCCAGATGTCAAAGCTGATAGAGACATATCCACACAGACTCAAGGCTGTAATTGCTGCCAAAGATGCATCATCATTGTTATAAATTTAGACCAATTTGTAGAAAGTTGCTTTCACTTTGACATGAAAGGGTCTTTTCTGTTGATTAGTGTCAAAAAAAGCCAAATTAAATCCACTGTGATTCAATGTTGTAAAACTATAAAACATGAAAACTTCCGGGGGGGTGGTGGTGAATACTTTTTATGGGCACTGTATTTCCAGATAGCTTATCACTTATTTCTTTTTAAGTAAAATAAAAGCTTCTACCTTCTTCACCAAGTGTTTTAGTACCACACAATGTGGTGGGGGCTGAACTGAAATATCCCTGGAAGTAAACTAACCATGCCTGCTGAACTCTAATGACAAGCTCTTAATGAAATTAAAGACACAGAAACAAACCGGCCTGGGGAGACCACCCAAATAGTCAATTGAATTATCTCTCATCTTCTTCTCAACCAGTCCCTGATCCCTTGCTTGACACGATCCATCCTAGTCAGTCTTAAGTGATCCATCTGGCTCTGTCTATTTACCATGCTGGGAAAGAAAGCTGAGTTTAGATAGTCACAAGACCTAAGTCATTAAACAACAAATGCTGGAAATGAAAATGATGATGATGCACTCTTCTGAAGGCTTAACTAACTGCCCCACCCCTTGTCCTTTGTTTTATCTCTTACCCTCCCCTTCCCATTTCATGCACACTTGTAAAGGGAGAATAACACTACACTTGGGTGAATCCCTGCTAACCCTCTGTCTCGGAGGCTGACGTCAAAACATAATACAAGAGGCTGAGCCCTCACAGGCAGTCAGATGCAGAAGTATCTGTTCGGGCTCTGAAAACCCGTGCCAACCAACTGAGGCACAGGTTTTCAGAGCCCGAACAGCTACACCATCTGGGCCTGACTCCCTGTGAGGGCTCACCCTGTAGAGGTATGTTTTGAAGTGTTCACCGACATCTTCAATCCCTCACTGCTGTAGTTGGAGGTTTCCACCTGCTTCAAAAAGGGCATTAATCATCCCAGTGCCCAAAAAGAGCAGGGTGAGCTGCCTCGGTGACTTTTGCCAAGTTGCTCTCACATCAACTGTGATTAAGTACTTTGCGAGGTTGGTCATGCCCAGAATCAACTCCTCCCTAAGCAGGGAACTGGACCTGCTGTAATTTGCCTATCACCACAATATGTCTAAAGAGGATACAATCCCACTGCTCTACTCGGCCTTGGACTACTTGGATATCACGCTGCTGTGCATCAATTATACTTCAGTGTTCAATACCATCATGTCCTCAAAGCTAATCAACAAGCTTCAAAATCTGGGCCTCTGTACCTCTATTTGCAACTGGATCCTTGCCTTCATCATCAGGAGACCAGTTAGTGCAGACTGGAAATAACATCTCCTCCTCGCTGACAATCAACACCATCGCACCTCTATAGGATGTGTGCTTTTCCCACTGCTCTGCTCTCTCTTTACCCATGACTGTGTGGCTAGGCACAGCTCAAACATCATCTATAAATTTGCCAATAACACAACTGTTGTTGGCAGAATCTCAAATGATGACATGGAGGCATACAGGAGTGCGATAGATCATCTGGTTGAGTGATGTCGCAACAGCCACTTTGCACTCAAAGTCAGGGAAACCAAGGAATTGATTGTAGACTTCAGTCAAGGGGACACACACAAAAGTCCTCATCGAGGGATCAGCAGAGGAAAGGGTGAGCAGTTTCAATTTCCTGGGGGTCAACATCCCTGAAGATCGATCCTGGGCACAACATACTGATGCAAAGAAGGGACTAAAGCAGCTATGTTTCATTAGGAGTTTGAAGAAATTCGGTATGACACTAAAGTTATCTGATTCTACAAATACACCGTGGAGAGCATTCGCACTGGCTGTATCACCACCTGGTATGGAGAGGCCACTGTAGAGGATCGGTGAAACCTGCAGAAGGTTGCATACTCAGCCAGCTCTATCACAGACAATAGCCTCCCCAGCATTGAGGACATCTTCAAAAGGCAATGCCTCAAAATGTGGCATTTATCATTTAGTACCTTCATCACCCAGGACATGCCCTCTTCTCATTGCTGCCATCAGGGAGGAGGTACAGGAGCCTGAAGATACACACTTGTCTTCAATATTGTTGTAAAACAATAAAACATGAAAACTTCCAAAAGGGGTTGAATACTTTTTATAGGCACTGTGTTTACTGAGCTACCTTATGGTGAATGACTCACCTGCTGATATCCTGAAGCCTTTTCACCATCCATGAGGCACGATTCAGGAGCGTGATGGAGCACCCACCACTTGCCTCGATAAGTGTAGCTCCAACAACACTTAAAAAGCTTGAAGAGAAATCAGGGGAAGACGAAAAAAGGAACAGCAGAGAGAAGGAAATAAAGTTAGGAGAGAAATAAGTGTGAGGCATGAAGGAAAGGTAGGGAGAAATGGAAAGGGAAGGCTGAGAACAGAGAAGGGGGAAATGAGACATGGAGGCTGTAGAAACCAAGTATCTATCTATTGCCTGTCTGTATTGTACCTGTGTTGTACGTCCTCACTCTGGATTAAGGTCATCTGTCACGTGGCTTTATTAGAAATGAGTGAATACAGTCACCTGTCCACCGCCTTGGAGCCATACAAAGGGGTGGGAGTAGGGAGTGAATATTTTCTGTTGGCCGCTCATCTTTGTTTGAATTTGATCCAATTACATTCGTCTCGCTCGTCTTTCTTTTACGTGAATAACCGAAGAGTCGAATGATTTTACAGTTGGTTTCTAGTAAAAGGTTAAATGTACTTTTCTGAGTTGGAACTCAGTTAGTTGGAAGAGTGTCACACTCCCTTCACTGAGCCCCTCGGTGACCTGGAGTTCATTTTCAGGTAGTCGCTACACAGGCAATTAAAGAGAAACGAGAGAAACGAAGGGTGCAGAGAAGAGATGGGGAGGGAGATTTGGAAAAGAAAGCCAAGGGGAGAAGAAAGTGGTTGAATAGAGAGACAGCGAGATGAGCAGAGAAGGAGCAAGCCAGTTAGCACAAACAAGAGAGAAAAACAGATCACTTGAATGCCTTCCTTGCATTTGATTTAAAAACAAGTCCTGAATGAGAAAGGGCTGCTTGACAGGGCTGCTCAGTGCAGAGATAATAATCTTGAAGCAAAAGTACGCGAACGCACTATTAAAAAATAGAACATTGTGTGTCCGAGTAACAAGTGAAATTATCAATGGAAAGCAAAAAAAAAAGATTACCATAGAACAGTCTCTGTGGCTCACTTCCAACTCCACTGGGTAACATGGGGTTGGGTAACTCCGGGTGCAGGTCTGAAGGAGTTGAACTGGATGTTTGGGTGCCCCTGTCACACTGTTCCCTGTGGCTATATGGCGATCCGTAGGATTGTGCCTGTGAAAACAGCCGGGGGCGGGCTGGATTCCAGCTGGGCGGACAGTTCCCTCTGGCCTCGCTGTACCCGCTGTCGGGAGCCATCAGGTCATGGTCGAACACCTCATCGTCGGTGTCAAGGTCCTCCGCCTCGCACAGATCCATGTCATTCAACCCTAGCCTTACAGTTTACCCTCTGGGAGAAGCTCTCTCGGAAGTGGAAGCAGAGAATGGTACCTAAGATCAGAACGAAAAGACTGGTTAAAGCAACAGGGTAAAAGCATCCCGTCCGAGCCCGCATTTTGCTGACTTGGGGTTTCCCATTGCGGAAGGTCTGCTGAGTGAGTTGCCAAGGTTAGTCAGTCCTTACACAAAGTGCTTGAGGAAGGCAGCACATCCAGCAACATCAGGCAGCTGATTAAGGACTGAAGTCAGCAGAATGCAGAGCTCCTCCAGCGTTTTGTGTGTGCTGCCCACGATTTCCAGCATCTGTAGAATATCATGTGTTTAGACAGACCTCTTGTACCTTTGGCTGCTTCACTGAGAATTAATGAGATCACAACCCATTCTTTTATTACTCACCTTAAATCTCTGGTCTTCTGCTCTGGGGAAAACAAAAGTTTATCACTATCTACCCTATCAGTGCCTCACACTTATTTCCATTTGCACAAAACTTAAAACTTCTTGACATAAACTAGGAACTGTAGTGGTCAATTTGTGCATAGTTCCCACAAAACAGAAATTAGATCATCTGCTTAAGCGTTGCTGCAGAGAAACGATTACCACTCAGGATGCAAGGGAGAAACGCTGCGTTTTCCTTCCAGCAGAACAGTGTGATCTTTTACAGATACTGGGGAGGGCAAAGAGGTTCTCCGCTTAACAAAGTGATGGTACTGCAATATGCAGCAGTCCCGCAGTTCTACATAAGAAAATACCATCTTAGATAACGACATCCACACCGAATGCACGGCCACCAACAATTTGCAGAGCAGACATCAAAAGTGCCTTCATCTTGCTCCAGATCAGCAGTGTACTAAAAACATAACCTAAAAACAACCACGGAAGAGGCAAGACTTCAGTGAGATACTGACAGTCTACTGTAAATGACGTCAGGCAATTTACAAAAACATCCTTGTGTTTTATTGAGAAAATGTCGTTCTGTTTACAGAACCACAGGTGGTACAGATGGAGACAGAGTTGGAAGGACAGGCAAACATAAAGTGCCATGCAAATCACCAGCACAGAGGTAGACCCACTCTTTGAAAAAAAACAAATTCCATGGAAGAGACAATAAAATGCAAACAGCAAAAATGGACTTTAAACAGACACAACTCCAATCTACACAGTTAATTTTCAGCTGGAAAAATATACTCAAAAAGCTTTATACAAACCAAAGCAGAGGATGTTGGAAATACTCAATAGGTCAGGCAGCGTCTGTGGAGTTAACTACAGTTTGGTGACATTTCATCAGTTTGGAAGGGGTTGAAACAAAAGAAGTTTACTGAAGTAGAGAAAGCTGGAAATGTGAAGTTCTCTCCACCAGCCTTGCTTATCTTATTTGCACAGTTCCGATGAAAGACCATTGACCTATAAAATTAACTCAGTTTCTTTCTCAACCGATGTGACTTGATCAGCTGAGTATTTCCAGAATTCTCTTTTATTTCACGTTACCAGTAAATGCAATATTCTACTTCACACCATTCTAGCATTTCTTTTCTCTCTCTCTCTGAACTGAATTCATTCATCTCATTCTGTTCACTCCTCCAGACAGATCGGCTGAAATTACCATGCTCTCAATACCCTCTGCCAGCTCTTGCATTGTTCCATCACCTTAGGTCTCCAGCTTAGCAGAGACAGCCATTTGCTTTTCTCCACTCTTTCCCTCTACCATGCAATATAAGATGTAGCTGAATTTAACATTTCCTAGGCCTGATGAAAGGTCACCAGCCAGAAATTTTAACTCTGCCTGTCCCCACAGATGTTGCCTGACTTGCAGAGTATTATCTCAGAACAAAGTTGCTAGGAGCTTCTACAGTTTTATTGCTTACATAATAATGCAGTAAGAAGGAACAGGGAACATGCCATCCAGACTCCCCTCCCCACACCAAGCTCACTCCATCAATTAACAAGAGCACGGCTGATCTCTTACCTCAAATCCATTTTACTTCACCTCCGATGACCCTCCCGTCCAGAAATCAGCTTTGTTTTGAACATAAGCCAAGACTAGGCATGCCAGAACTCCACCACTCTCTTGCCCTTCACTTTTAGGCCTAAATAGCCCACTCCTTAACTTGAAATCGTTCCCTTTCATTCAAGACTCCTTAGCCAAAGAATCCTTCACCCTGGATCTGCTCTGTCAGTCTGATAGTTTTATACATTTTTGGCTAGATCATCTTGCGTTTTCTTTATCACCACAGATCGGTTTATGCTCATTTGACAAACCTACCACCATCAGGACCAGTTTAGTAAATCTTTGCTGCACTCCTTTTCTAGTAAGTAATCCTATTTTAGGTAAGAACAAAATCGAACACAGTACATAATAGTCCAGATGCAATACCATCACTCTCACTTGCTAAACATAACTGTAGCAAGGATATTAACTTTGTGCTCAAATCCTCTAACATACAGCTTCTCATGTAGTTGTCTTTCTAATTATCTGCTGTACCTATTTGTTAACTTCCAATGATTTCCATACAAGGACACCAATGTCCTATTGAATATCAGTATTTCCCAATCTCACAAAACAATTTAGCATTTCTGTTTATTCTACCAAAGTGCATAGTCTCACAGTTTCCACATGGTTCTACATCTGCCATATTGTTGCTTGGTCACTCAGCCATTCCACATCATTTTTAAGTCTCATCACTCCTCATATTCTTAAATTCCATGCTATAAGCAAACTTAAAAATATTACATTTGGTCCATTTAGCCAAAGCACTGATATACACATTCAGTGGCCACTTCATTAGCTGCACATGCTCGTTAATGCAAGTATCTAATCAGGGACTCAATGCATAAAAGCATGCAGACATAGTCAAGAGGTTCAGTTGCCGTCCAAACCAAACATCAGAATGGGGAAGATATGTGATCTAAGTGACTGTGACCGTGAAATAATTGTTGGTCCCATACAGGGTAGTTTGAGTACCTCAGAAACTACTGATCTCTTGTGACTTTCACGCACAACAGCCTCTACAATTTACAGAGAATGGTGCAACAAGCAAAAAAAATGGTCAGAGAGCGGCAGTTCCATCTTGTTCATGAGAGAGGTCAGAGGAGAAAGAAGAAAGCTGACAGGAAGGTAACTATAAAAGTACACATTACAACAGAGGTGTGCAGAAGAGTATTTCAGAACGGACAGTGTATCGAAACGAAGTGGATAGGCTACAGCAGCAGCAGACCATGGCCATACACTCAGTGGCCATATTAACAAGGTATCTAATAAACTGGTTACTGAATGTAGATTATGAATAGTTGGAGTCTTTGTGCAGCTTTTCTTCTATCTCTTGATCGTACAGCTGACTTGAAATGAGACCGGCTTACCACCTTTAATGCACAAGCATATTCTTGTTATATGAAGTTCTGCAGATATTGTTACAGCCTGTTGAAAACGATGCTTGGTATAGTTCAGGACGTGAATGAATTGAGTTTACACGTGTAGTTTATTTTATCTTGTAAAAATGTATATAATTCCTTCATATTAGTAGGGCTCACTCAAAGCCAAACTTACAGCATCACCTCCCACACCTGGGAAGAGAAAACATGCTAAACGATCTCAGAGACACCATAATGGTGATCATTTAAGAAAAGAGAAACATCCCACAGAGGGAACCACAAAGGAGTCTCCTGGTTCCTGCCACAGGGGATCATCACCAAGTTCCTCCTTCACTGGAATATGAAAGCAAGAGTGTAATGTTGAGACTTTTTAAAGCACTGGTGAGGCCTCACTTGAGTATTGTGAATCGGTTTGGGCCCCTTATCTTAGAAAGGATGTGGTGAAGCTGGAGAGGGTTCAAAGGAGGCTTACAAAAATGATTCCAGGATTAAACGGCTTGTTATATGAAGTGTATTTGATGGCTTTGGGCCTGTTTTCACTAGAATTCAGAAGAATGAGGGGTGACCTAATTGAAACCTATTGAATGGTAAAAGGCCTTGATAGAGTGGATGTGGAGAGGATGTTTCCTATGGTGAAAGTGTCTTAGACCAGCGGACACAACCTCAGAATAGAGGGCTGTCCTTTTAGAACAGAGATGAGGAGGAATTTGCTCAGCCAGAGAGTAGTAAATCTGTGGAATTTGTGGAGGCCAAGTCTTTATGTATATTTAAGGCAGAGGTTGATAGAGTTTTGACTGGTCAAGGCATGAAAGGATCTGGGATGGGGTGGGGGGGAGGCAGGAGATGGGGTTGAGAGAAAAATGGATCGGCTGTGATGAAATGGAGGAACAGACTTGATGGGCCAAATAGCCTAATTCTGCTCCTGTATCTTACGGACTTTTGGTCTCAACTGTCTTCTCCCAGAGGCTGATGACACTCCTGTGATTCAAAAAACCGAAAGGCACTGTCTTTGAGGAAGACACAAGAAAGATTTGCACTGCATGTCTCTGAGTGGGCCCTGCTGATTATATCACCATCCCCAGATGAGGGAACTTGACATTAAGCAGAGATTCGTCCTTGTCTGCCCATCAGAAGACTTCAGCTGATGTCAAGATGAGATAGATCGGTTGCCTTTACTGAACCAGAACACTTGTAATAAAATAAAGTTCCACAAGCTTTCTGATTTCCTAAAAAATCTTGTTTCTTACTATGGTGTGACTTGGGTTTAGGTCTGTAGGATATTTTGTCCTCAAAAATATATATAAATCATTTCACATCAATGGGGCCTCCTCAAAGCTAAGTTCCTTCTCGTTATGAAGCTTGGCAAATAATCAGAGGGTCCCCAAAATGTCTGGGTTCACATTGGCTGGCCTGCATCACTACCCCCTCCTCTTTCCAACCTCAAAATGAGGCTTAAATGTGAAGGTAAACATAACTTTATTTCATAGATCTGAACAAAAACCACAAAGTGGCTGAACCCGGTGCTTGTTCACTAAATATATCAGCCAGTGGCGAAACAGCGGAAGTGAGACCTACTGCATGGTGGCAGTGCTGTGAGTTTGGACTCAGATGACTAAGCAGTTTAGCTTTCATTTATTTGGCTGTAAACAGGCCTGAAACCTATGGGGACCTGAAGTTGCACACACCCCTAGGCCTGCAAATTCTTATGAGGGCTGAACTTGAGCTGTGTGTGCAGGAGGAAGGGGAAAGTTGAGCTGAGGTAACAATTCCACAGGTCACTCCTTCCACCCTCTACCTTCCTGTTCGTGACAGAATCCAAGAACCTAAACTTCTTCTTCAACATCACCCTCTTCACTTCTGTAACTTCTCCCGACCCCAACTCGGACACCCTGTTCAGCTGTCTGTCGTTGCACACTGGTTAATCCATTTCCCTTATCCCATCTCTTACTTTTGCACTGACAATCTCACTTAGACAGATTTCAGCAACATATTTTTGGAGAAATATCAAATAACCACAAATGTAATTGCAATACACAAGCTTCTAATGTTGCTGAATCTGTTTTAATTACCTAAAATAGAATTAAAAACTCTCTTGCAGGTGATGGAAGTGTTTTTGTGCAGTTAATCCAAGCATAATTGGCTTTTGCACTTTACTCTTATGTAGTACAACACAGCTGAAGTTTATAAATGCAAGTCTGTCTTTTGTCCATCCAATCTTTCTTCTGTTCCCCAGTGTGAGGTGCTGTCCAGTGTCCCGGTCCACAAGTTTATTCTCATGCGGGAATTTGGAGAGTGGTTTTTAAACCAGCAAGGCATGGGAAGGAACACCACTGGCCACAGATTTATGGATCACTTTCTTACTGCCCCAGGAGTGGCGTCATTTATCAATGATCTATTTTTTTCCGGCAATCCATTCCAATTTGTGAAATCGACACTATTTTCGCAGGGGTGATTAGTTAAACATGGATCTGTACTGTTGCTCACTCTCACATTGTCTGGTGAATCTCGAGTAAAAAGAAAAGGAGCAGCCCAGGGCATCCTCTTCTACGAAGTAACAGTGGGAAACAATAAAATGGAAGATGCTGCCAGCTGCAGGGAAGATTGGGCCGGGGTAAATGCAGTGAATGACTGTCTTTGCAGAGTATGAAACTGAAAAATACTGCAGATGTTGGAAGACTGAAATCAAAGCATAAAATGCCGTTGACAGTCAGCAAATCAGGGAGCATCGAGGGAGAAACAGGGTCAATGTTTTAGGTTGGAAGTTGGAGAGCTTTTCTCAGTCTCTGTTCCATTCTGTTTACCACAAATGCTGCCTGACTGGCTGAATGTTTCCAGCATTTTTCTGACTCTTATTACAGCGGAGGCCTGCTGGTAATTACCACATTCACCCTGCTGGAGGATGTGAGAAGGTTGTCCTTAATACAGTGGATGAGGAAAGGTCACTGATTATCTCTGAAGGTGACAAATCACACTAGGGGCAACTCAATCTAGTGTGGATATCTCCAAAACTTCAAGGCCAATGGGCAACTATCTATCTCTTGTCCGACGATCATTCTCCTCGCCCCCTACTGTGTTTTAACCTGCCCGAAACTGTGGAGTTGAGTTATTTTCTGTTTCTGCTAACCCATTATCTTTTTCTCTTTGTACCTGTTTCTGACTCTTTCTGTTTGTGTGCGCCGCTGTCTCTGTTTCTCCGTGCACCTGTCTCTGTGTTACTAATTCTATCCCTCTGCATCTGTTTCTGTATTCTGTACAGCGTGTCCTTCTAACTGTTCCTGCCTGTCTCTTCTTTCTTCTTTATTGTTCTTATATTACTCTTCCTGTACCTACATTTTTTTCTGGGTTTCTGCTTATGTGGCTCTTTCATCATGCTTGTTTTTCTCTCTCTCTATTAATACTTACCTGTGACTCCATTTCTCTTCATCTTTCCTTGCCTCTCATTCTACCACTGCCAAAAAATATCATACATGCTAGAAATCTGAAACAGAAACAGTGAATGCCATAAATATTCAACTGGCCAGGCAGTATCTCTGGAGAGAGGAATGCAGCTGACTTCTCAGATCATTGATTAGTGTTGCACATTTCTATGGCTGGAAGCAGAATAAATTTGAGGTATGACACTGATCCATGTACTTATCTAAGTTTAGCCTCATAGCAATCTGTGGGGATCAGTCCTTAATTCAACAACTTCACATACAATGCGTATAAAAAGTATTCAGCCCCCTTGGAAGTATTCATGTTTTATTTGTTTTACAACAGTGAATCACAGTGGATTTAAGTTTTAAGCTTTAAGTTCCTCGGGGTCAATATCACAAATGACCTGACTTGGTCCAACCAAGCAGAGTCCACTGCCAAGAATGCCCACCAGCGCCTTTACTTCCTGAGAAAGCTAAAGAAATTTGGCCCTCATTCACTAATTTTTATAGATGCACCGTAGAAAGCATTCTTCTGGGGTGCATCACAACCTGGTATGGAAGTTGTCCTGTCCAAGACCGGAAGAAGCTGCAGAAGATCGTGAACACGGCGCAGCACATCACACAAACCAATCTTCTGTCCTTGGACTCACCTTACACCGCATGCTGTCGGAGCAGTGCTGCCAGGATAATCAAGGACACCACCCACCCAGCCAACACACTTTTCGTCCCTCTTCCCTCCGGGAGAAGGCTTGGGAGCTTGAAGACTCATACGGCCAGATTTGGGAACAGCTTCTTTCCAACTGTGATAAGACTACTGAAAGGATCCTGACCCGGATCTGGGTCGTACCCTCCAAATATCCGGACCTGCCTCTCGGTTTTTTTTGCACTACCTTACTTTCCCTTCTCTATTTTCTATTTATGATTTATAATTTAAATTTTTAATATTTACTATCGATTTGTAATCCAGGGAGCAGGAAGCGCAGAATCAAATATCGCTGTGATGATTGTACGTTCTAGTATCAATTGTTTGGCGACAATAAAGTATAGAGTATTTAATTTGGCTTTTTTGACACTGATCAACAGAAAGAGACTCTTTCATGCCAAAGTGAAAACAGATCTCTACAAAGTGATCCAAATTAATTCTGAGTATAAAACACAAAATAATTGGTTGCACACCAAATCATCACTGGTGCAGCCAATTGGTTTCAGAAGTCACATAATGAGTTAAATGGAGATACGTTTTTGGAGACAGTGAATGACTAAAAAACAGCAAAGATAATGTCATCGAGTGGCCAAGTCAGAGTCCAGACCTCAATCCAATTGAGAATTTGGGCCCGGACTTAAAAAGGGTTGTTCACTCACGATACCCATGCAGCCTGACAGAGTTTGAGCAGTTTTATAAAAAAGAATGGAGAAAATCTGCAGTGTCCAGATGTGCAAAGCTGATAGAGACCTATCCTCACAGACCAAGGCTATAATTGCATCTATTAAATACTGACTTGAAGGAGATGAATACTTATGCAATCAACTCTTCCTTCAGTTAGTCCTGACGAAGGGTCTCGGCCTGAAACGTCGACTACACCTCTTCCTACAGATGCTGCCTGGCCTGCTGCGTTCACCAGCAACTTTTATGTGTGTTACTTATGCAATCAATTATTTTGTGTTTTATAATTGCAATTAATTTGGATCACTTTGTAGAGATCTGGTTTTCACTTTGATATGAAAAAGTCTTTTTCTGTTGATCAGTGTCAAAAAAGCCTAATTAAATCCATTGTGATTCAATAAAACATGAAAATTCTGAAGGGGATGTATACTTTTTATAGGCATTGTAACTAGCCTTTATGACTTTATGTCAGGACTGATCTGTTCTGACACTGAGGCTACGTCCACACTAGACCAGACAATTTTGAAAACGCCGGTTTCAAGTAAAAACGACAGACGTCCACACCAAGTGTTTTTCAAAATATCTCCGTCCACATTAGAACGGATATTTGGGCAAATCTCCTCCTACTGGGCATGCGCAGGACACAGAAAACAAGCGAAGAGAAAACGGTATACTTGGTGCGCGTTTGTCCAGTTACAGACAAGAAAAACTTTAAAGGAATCGTGTTGGCTCTTGCGCAGGAGGACTTAAAACTAAAAAGCAACAAATACTGCAGCGTATGGAGTTCACGGATAGTATGACCTGGCTGACGACGAACATTGAAAAACTGACGAACTCTGTTGCATTAATAAAGCACCTTGTTAAATGTATAAAACATGTCTGCATCAGGGTTATCTTGTATTTCCATACAATGTTACATTAGGCAGTTACACATCTATTGTCAGAGATGTACTTGCATAAATAGGTAAAGCACCTTCACACAAGCAAGGACAGAAGACAAAGTGAGTATACTTATTTACTCAGTAAGCTATGGGTCAAAGTATTTGATGAGTACATTTCTAACTCTTCTGGCTTCAGTCTTGTTGCCGTCTGTTCTGAAATTGCTAGGTTGTATGAGGGCGTTGCATTCAAGAAAACAATGAAATGCCGCGCATCTGTTCCGGCACGTCAAGACAATATTTTTAAATAGTCAAAAAAGCTCACTTTACAATTTAACTCTCACACCGTTCACACCAACTGCACGTTATAACAGCCGTACGGCAGTGCTTGCGCAGTACCAAGCAGAAGCAGAAAAAGCATTGTTGTTATGGTGTTCTCATGACAGCGCTTTTAAATATCTCCGTTTACCTCATCCACACTACAACGCGCAACAATCGTTTTCAAATTTACACACTCTGGGGAGTGTTTTAGAAAAGCTCTGTTTTCGGGGGATGAAAACGCCGTTTCAATGTGGACGGAGGGTCAAAACGAAGAGAAAAAGCTTCGTTTTCAAAATTATCCAGCGTAGTGTGAACGTAGCCTCAGTCATCAACTCTCCTCTGTCCACAGATGTGATCTGACTTGCTATTTCCAACTGCTTTTTTATTTCACTTTTTCAGCAAGTGCTGTGTTCTATATCAACCAGTCCACTGATGGGGGTGGGGGAGGGGTAGCAGAAACACATCACGGTGGCACTGGTGAACAATGCCAATGTTCTGTACATGGCAGATTCACTTTCAAGGACTCTTCATCTCATGTTCTTGATATTAATTGCTTATTAATTATTATCATTATTTTCTTAATATGTACTTGTGCAGTTTGTTTTTTTTGCACATTGGCTGAACGCCCAAGTTGTGCAATCTTTCACTGTTTTAGTTATGGTTATTATTCTATAGACTTATTGAGTATGCCCACAAGAAAATGAATCTGAGGTTTATATATGCTTGTGATATATATGCTTTTTGATAAGTTTACTTTGAACTTTGAACCAGTCCCAGTTTTGCGTTTTTCTCTCTCGTCTTACACATCAGCTCCAAATCCCACCAATTTAAAATGGGAACTATAGCAGAGGTTATAAGATTAGGGGATGGTCAATTACAGCTGGGGGAGGGAGGGCGTAGTGACTTCTTCTTAAACAGTTTGTCAAATCTCAGGAATTCTCAACCCTTCAGCACTGTGGAGGTGGGAGCACTGGGGGGGGGGGGTATTTCAAGAGAGAAGCATGTAATATGGTTGTGCAACATCTGGGAATTGAGGACTATAGGGAACTAGGCCAGATCAGCCACAGTCATATGGAATAGTAGGGTAGGTTTGAAGAGCTTAGCGATCCACCCTTTCTATAGACCATTGTAACAGGCACTCTGGCTGCTTTCTTCCCAAATCCTAGAATGTTTCCTGCAATTGTTGAACAGTGAATGCTACACTAAGAAACGAGGGATGGAAACAGGGACCTCCTGCCCTCCTACTGTGTGGTAGGAGAAACGTGCGGCAATGTTCAACAAAGCATGCAGCATCAAGTCTTTTGGAAAATAATTATATGAATGAGTAGCGTGGATTTATGAAAGGAAATAGTTTGTCTAATCACCTGGAGATTTATTGGATATATGTACTAGAGTAAATGAAGGGGAAACTGGTGGATGTAATGTTTTTGGATTTGTTGAGTCCCATAATTCATAGCAGGCTGGTAAATAAGGTGGAGCCCATGGAACTGTGGGTGATATACTCATCTTTAAACAGTGACTTCGGAATTAGATTCTCCTTCAATCAAGTCTCCTAAATGCCAGTGGATATAAGCTTATTCTGTCTAACCTTTCTTCATGAGGTTACCTGCTTATTACAGGTATATCTGAACTGTTTCCACTATATCAGCATTCTTCATAAGTAGGTTCAAAGGTTCATTTATTATCAAAGTATACTACTCCGAAATTCTTCAGTTCTCCGGGTAGCCATGAAACCAAGAAAGAAAAGAAAGACAGCCGGTCATCAACCCCCAAATCTCACCTCCCCTCTCCAATAAGACGAACAAAATAGGAACAGGCAAATCAGCCCCCAAATCCCTCCTCCCGCAAAAAAAAAACAAACAAAACGGATCAGGCACATCGTCCCCCAATTCATCCGCCCACACAAAAAGAAACAAAACAGATCAGACACATTGACCCCCAAATCTCCATCCCCATACAAAAAAAAAGAGAAGATTAGGTGAAAAACGCAAAATATAAAAACTATAAGACTGAAAAAAGAGTCTATAGTCCAAGTCCACATCCAAAATGCAGAAAAAGCTTGGGCACCAGTCTCTGGGTGCGGCGGCAGGTTCTCCCCTCTCCAGTACCGAGCAACCGATCAAAAGGCGAGCAGACGGCACTCACCCACTGCACTCACTTTGATGCTTCAATCGGTGAAATGGGGTCAAATATCAGCTTGCAGCCTGCCCACTACTAGATCCGCACACTCCCAGAAACCTCTGAGAGACTGCAGAGTGCTGGAGCACCCATACGATCTCCAAATTTCCACACTTGCCTCAATGTTTCAATCTCTCTTGTCGCTTTAATCGGCAGATGATGGAAGCTTTAATCAGTGAAATGGGGTCATACATTGACTTGTGCACCATCCAGCAGCCTTTTCGCCACGAGGTTCGCTCACGGTGCCTCTGCCTCCCGGAATCCTCTCGAAGACTGCAGAGCTCTGAAGCACCCAAACCATCTCCAAACAGCAAAACACAGGATCCAACAGTTCCAGAGTCACATTCAAGATGGAAAACAAACATAAGAGCCACAAAACAAGTGGGAAAAAAAAGGTTTAATGATCCATCCAGAAGATGCCAGCCAAAGGATCGTTGTATACAGGCACTATGTAAGGCTATAACTGCACACAATACTCCAGAGGTGATCTCACCAATGTCCTGTAAGACTAAAGCATAATTTGCTCAGTCATAAATAAGCTGTCACACCTGAGAATACTTAAAAACTTGTCTAGGTACTGTTTGGCTTTCCCTGTGATTCACTGTCACAATTCCAAAGGTTGGACAGAGAGAGCAAAGAACCAATATTTGTAGGGTCTGCCTTCTCCTCAGGAATGTACAATGATAGAATCATTCTTAATTCAAAACTGTATTTTTTGTTTGATGATCTAAACTTTCAGCCTTTAAGGCAACTTAATTACACTGAATTACTGGATAACCAGGACATTATTATAAAGATATTTGTTTTTATTTATCTATTGAGATACAGTGCAGAATAGGCCCTTTCAGCCATTCGAGCCACACTGCCTAGCAATCCCCCAAGTTAATCCGAACCTAATCACAGGACAACTTACAACGGACAATGAACCTACCAACCGGTACAGCTTTGGACCATGAGAGCAAATCCACACGGTCACGGAGATAACGTACTAACTCCTTTCAGACAGTGGCGGGAATCGAACCTGGGCTGTCTGCACTGTAAACTGATGTGCTAACCACTACGCCACCATTTATCAAAGGCCAAGCTGCAGCTATGAGTCTTTAAGCCAGGAAGAGTTCCAGTTCCAGGGGTGTCCCAGGGTGGGGAGGGAAGACAAGTGTCCCTACAATAAAATGAAACATATTCGAGATCCTGGATGGTCTATATCATCTCACCAAGTCCACAGGCCAGTGACATTCGATCCTAGTTATTACTGTTGGCTATGACATTATTTTAGCTACACAGATGATTAAAGAAGCATTTGAGGAAACGTATTAGAAGTGACTATGAAGCTGCCAAGCACACTCACTCATTGCTTTCCACCACAGTCCATCACCAGCCCCCATTCTTTCAGACTTCTCAAGGCAGCAGGCGAGGGACAATGAATATGATCTGGTTAGCCTTTCCCATTCTGAGATCAACACACAACACGGAACAGTATAATACAGGGACAGGCTCTGTGTTAAATTAGTAATCAAATGCCTAACTAGACTATGAAGACACGTAGTCCTCTTTTATTGTCATTTAGTAATGCATGCATTAAGAAATGATACATTATTTCCTCCGGTGTGATATCACAAAACACAGGATAGACCAAGACTGAAAAAACTGACAAAACCACATAATTATAACATATAGTTACAACAGTGCACAATACCATAACTTGATGAAGAAGTCCATGAGCACAGTAAAGTTCCAAGTTTCTCAAATGTCCCACATCTCACGCAGACGGGAGAAGGAAGAAAAACTCTCCCTGCCATGCCGACCAAAATCCGACTCTGAGTCATCCTAAAACTTCGAGCTCTGATCAGCTCTCCGACACCAGGTACTGAGCGCCATCTCTGTCCAAACGATTCGACCTCCTTCTTGGTCGCCAAAAGCAGGCAAGGCCGGGGATTTTGAGGCCTACCCTCCGAAAGATTCCCGACCACACAGTAACGACAGCAGCGAATGGGCATTTCAGAAATTTCTCCAGATGTTCCTCTGTGCTTTCACGTCCATTCTCTATCAAATCAGAATTGTCCACGGCCCCTATTTAACAGATACGACATCATTTTTCACCGGAGGGCTGCGCACACGCAGGCACGTCGCCATCTTCTCCTCCCGCCTTTCCCTCCTAAGCTATTCCCTCCTGCCAACACAATATCCATTTCCTTCCACTCCCTGAATATTCCTGTCGCTATCCAAAAGGCTCTGAAACATAAAAGGTCTCCATCTCCACTGCATTCCAGGCACCCAATACTCTGTGTAAACAAAAACCCAAACACCGTCCTTCAAACTTATCCCTCACCTTAACTGCATGCCCTCTGGCATTAGCCATTACAACCCTGGGAAAGAGATATTGGCTGTCCATTCTATCTATGCCTGTCATAATCTTACAAGCTTCGATCAGATCTCCCTCAGACTCTGCTGCTCCAGTTTGTCCAAGTTTGTCCAACCTCTAATCCAGACAGCATCCTGGTAAACCTCTTCTGCACTCTGTCCAAAGCCTTGGCATCCTTCCTATAATGGGACAGTTAGAACTTTATGCAGTAGCCCAGATATGGCCTAACTGAAGCTACTACATGACTTCTCGACATTTAAACTTAATTCCTCAACCAATAAAGGAAAGTATGCCATATGCCTCCTTTATCAATATGTCTTACTATCAAGGTTAGTAGATTATAGCCAATGCAAATTCCTCCAAAGTGGGTGATAACATGGCGGACATTGATGGGAATGTGGGGAGAATAGCGAAAATGAGTGGTTAACATGAGCTACGATAGGTTCAATGGGCCAAAATAGCTGCCTTCTGTTTTGCCAAGATTCAACCTCCTTTTAAGCTTTCTTACTAGCAGCAGCACACTAATCTTCTCACAAACTGGCCAGATTTAATCTATGGTGAAAGGAAGTTGGGAATTCAACGAGGTACTGCTAGTTTTGAAAATGTATTGGTACTATAATTTTTAAATTGTGAGTGAACCAGCTACCGCCTCCTATAACAGCTGCCTACATCTCCAGGTGGTGTCACAATCGAAGACGGAAGCCCAGGATCAACAGTACTAAAGGAATCACTGAGCTCTTTACAGAACGTTGCTTCTTATCCTACTCTCCCAGCTCATAGACCTTTCTTGTTAATGATCTGCATGTGTAAAGAGAACCCATGTTCTCACTGGAGGACATTTTAGTGGTATTGCCTGCCACAGAGCAGGGAAGGTTCAGGGGAAATTTAATGAAGCTGGTGAAACTCTTTGTGTGTGCGTTTTAATGGAGGTAAATAAGGAAAACTCCCTCATGCTTGGTTTAACTTCTAACCAAAGTAACTGTGCCTGTGTGACCTTCCATGCTGCCTGCAGTATGCCATGGTTTCCACCCACAGTGTCGTCAGCAGGCTGCAGCTCCCCACATTACCACAGGGCAGCACCAAGCGTAAACTCTCTCTCAGCTTCTCACTGTCCATAGAGGCTACCCTGGGCATGAATCCTAGTTTCAGATAACCGTAAACTGGAGATTTTGTGACACTGACATTACAGGATCCATGACTGCAATTCCACACAATGTTGCCAAGGTAATAAATTCTACACTTGCAGCTGTGTAGACCTACTATCAGCCTATGATGTAACCTACTCTTAAAACTTGTCCCATTATCCTTGAAACACCTAGAATATTTTGATACTGAATTTCCGCCAAAGTATTAAACTGAGGTCACAACTGCCCCGTTGAGTTAGATGCAAAGCATCCCAAGATGCTCCAATGAATGACATTCTTTGTGCATGGGGACCACAGAGGTATACCGGTTCTCCTCAAATTGCACAGGAAGTAACCCCGGAGGCTGCAATGGATAGTTCAATTAAGGTCATGAGTGCAATGAGGGCGCCTGAAATTGTCTCTGCATATTTTTGAGAACGTAAAGAAAAGTAAGAGGATTATTTTTCTCCTTGAATAGTGGGCGGCAGCAACTACTAATGAAGCAGTGAGCAGCAACCTGTGAAATGTTCAAAGTTTAAAGTTCAAAGTACATGTATTATCAATGTATCAAAGGTCAGGGTGTCAGGGCTGGAGGTGAGGGACAGGCCGGTTCAGCTGGCAGCTCTGGGTAGGGTTGCCAACTTTCTCACTCCCAAATAAGGGACAAAAGTAGCAGTCAAATACGGGACACTTGTGTTTACCCCGAGAAAGACTACCATGACCATGAAGCCTTGCGCAGGCACCTGTGTGCGCATGCGTGACGTGCCGATTTTTTTCTACAAATCGGTTTTGGTTTAATCTTCCTGATTCTGTCGTGAAACTATACTGTACATACATTATTTCTACTTTATATAGGCTGTGTATTTATCATATCATTCCTGCTTTTACTATATGTTAGTGTTATTTTAGGTTTTATGAGTTATTTGGTGTGATTTGGTAGATTATTTTTAGGGTCCGGGAACACTCAAAAACTTTTCCCATATAAATTAATGGTAATTACTTCTTCACTTCACGCCATTTCAGCACAAAAGGTTTCATAGGAATGCTCTACCTTAGCGGGGGAAATACGGGACAAGGGTGGTCCCGATGGGACAAACCAATTTAGCCCAATATATGGGATGTCCCGGCTAATATGGGACAGTAGGCAACCCTACTACTCTGTGAGGTTGAATCAGCTCTGTGTTGAACTGAGGCTGTGGCCTGCAACTAATGAACTCCTAAATCTGCTGCAGTGATGACTGGCTTCGTGGCTGTGGACTCACTTTCGTTAACTTCAGTTCGGAATGTCATTTGCTTACTGTCTGCACAATTTGTTTTTTTTTTCTGTACACTGGGTGTTTGACAGTCTTTTTTATGGGCTCGATTGGGTTTCATTGTTTTGTGGCTGCTTGTAAGGAGACAAATCTCTACATTGCATATAGTATACATACTTTGATAATAAGCATAGTTTGAAGTTTGGACGGCAGGCTTTTTGTTTACATCTGAGCGATCCAGGATTCATCCTAACCTTGGATGCTGCTGGCCTGGAGCTTGCACATTCTTCCTGTGGCCAGGCATGTCTCCCTCGGGTATTCCGATTTCCTCTCGCGCCCTAAAGGTGTACAGTAAATTAACCGGCCAGAGTAATTGCCCCTGGTTTACCCATGTCACTTTGCGGAATCAAGATCTGTAGTCACATCCCCCATTGGTCAGTTAGAACTTACTGTCACCTGCAGGAGTTTGGTGAGGTACAGGTATGATGAAAAGCTTGCTTGTAGCAACATCACAGGCACATAGACTCAGACAGAACGCAAGTTATACACATACTGCACCTCCAGCTCTGTATGATTCGCCTTTCCAAAAGGGACTACTTCCAGCATTGAATACCCTCCAGGCTAATCCCGGGCTTCAGCCAAATTTACATAATCTCTCACACCTCAATCAGCTCATCACAGACAATTTATAGCTTTCTAACAATGGCCTGGGGGAAATGTGCCCCTTAGATTCTGCATTCAGTTATACAATTAACCTATCCACTATATCAATAAATCCATTCATCCACTTCACATTAATAAATCTGTCAA